>NC_141683.1:59462043-59817043 GCF_028749965.1 Puma concolor
TATCATCGTCAGGTGTGGAATCAGAAGACCGAGAAGGCTGACGTTCAGATTTGAAAACAACACGTGTCACCAAAAAGCACTCCTTTTCCAGGTCACTTCACGACCAGGCCTTCCACGGGTTTGTATACAGAGGTCACCGCAGAGAACCACTGGTTCCCAGATGCCAGACCAGAAGCACATCCACACTGTGTGAGGCGGCAGCGGGGGGGGGGGGGGGGGGGGGGGGGGGGGGAGAGTGGGGGGGATGGTCTCCAGGCTGAGGGCAAGTCTACCAAGTCCCCATTGACCCCCAAACTCTGTCCCTTATTGTCGCACCCCTGCCTTCTCTGATGGAGCTGCCTGTCGTCCCCTGGGGAATCACTGGCTCCCCAAGGCTTATCTGCTGCTGCTTAACGAGGTTTTTATTTACAAAACTCCAGGGGAACACCGTCCGAAGGGGAAACAGGTGCATGAGGAATATTCTACTCCCTAAGATCCAGAACCCATCTCTCACACCGTGCTATAGACGTTTGGGTCTGCGAAACCAACACTGCCTCCAAAAGCAGCCCTCCAATGTTCGGCTCACAAGCAACACGAGGCTGCGAGAGAAAAGGCACGTGTCTGCAAGAGGTTTAGAAGGTATTTACAAAACCGTCCACCAGCTTCCGGGCATGGTGCCTTCTTCCAAAGCTTTGCAAAAACGGACCGTGGGTTATGCAAGACACACAGCAAAACACTTCTTCACGGCATCCCTAGGAGGAAAAGCACAGAGATAAATGAGAGGTCATCACCCCAAAGGCCCCATAAGCGGTAAAGCCCCTCCTTTAGATTTCCAGGGTACCCAGAGTAGCACCCTGCAGAGCAGAAAGCACCTGCACTACGGGGTCAATCTACCTGGCACCAAACCTCAGCTCCAAATTAGTGTTACTGTGGGCAAGTTATTTGTCTTGCTGAGTTTCAGATTCCTCATCTGTAAAAGGGGGTGTCCCTCTCACCCTAAAGACCAGCCGCAGGAACGAATACACCGAACAGAGTAGGTATTTAATAACTGATAGCCATTCATGATAACCAAAGGAGAAGACAGGGGAAAAAGTAGAGATTATCAGAAACCAAGAGTTTAGGACTGTGTGTTTTAATATCAACCAGAATCACTCTACGCGCTGAAAACATTAGATCAAATAGTCACCAGGGCCTTTCTTCGTCCTAAGCAAGCAGCAGAAACCTGCGAAGGGACAGCTGTCAGGAGCTCCCTAGCATAGGGGGCTCTCCAGAGTGACTGAGGGTGTATTAACCTGCTGTATTAGGCCTGCACCAGGCACCTACTCCTCAGAACTCAGTGTCCAGCGTGGAAGGAAAGAGTGGGTACCCAATTACTGTCCCAGCCCCACCAAACCCGGCTGTGTGCCAGGGCTCCCACCCCGGTCCCTCTGCTCTCCACTGCCCCTACACCAAGGATACTGGGAGTCACGGAGGCAGGCAGGGGTAAGTGCATGCATTTGCATGAGCAGGCGCTGTGTCTTAGTACAAAGATAATTTCTAGAGCTGCATTTCTTACGATATGTTCTGTCCTGTAGTCCTGGGAGATGCTCTGCACAAGAAAGGGTTTTACAACCAAGTAAGATCCCTCATGGCAGCCGACAACACACACAACATATTCAAGGACCCGGAACGACCACCTAATTTTGCTTAACCTCTACCCAAACGTATCTGACCACAGAAGCCTTTTCCACCACATAACCACTATTTCTGTGAAACACTGTGGGAGCGCAGGGCCCCTCTCTGTGATTCCTGCCCTACTAGTCAGCACACGAAATTCACTGCTACAAGTAGCTTTCTATCATTCGGTCATCACTTGTGCCTAAGCTCCAGAAATGCCGATCCAGGTCAAGTCTGCAACCCTTGAAGAACGGCACCATGCAGGCCCAGCTTCATGGGTAAGAGACGTGTAGAGTTGCACCGGGCCGCCTACTTCAAAGGTTCCACGCCTAGGTTAATGCCCCGTGGTTGCCATCGCGAAATCCTCCGTCATCTTTTTAACAAGGAGCCCACATTTACATTTTGCACCGGGCCCTGCAAACTAGGCTACTGGTCCGGGCACGATGACACGTTCACCCTGTTGGCAAAGCTGGTAAATACCCCACTGGAGGCTCAGGCTTATTTCATGCAAAAACCTAGTTTCCCAAGACAGCCCCCCATCTCCCCGAACCGGCTGGGTCAGCAGGCTGAATTTTCCTGTTATTCCCCTAGAACCCGCTCCCGAGCCACACGGCTGCCCTTGTGTTGATGGACTTGTGAACCTCTCGTCGGACACCCCCCGGCGTCTTCAAATCCCTGTCAGCAGCACACTCAGAATGCGTGAAGACGCGGGGCTGCTCTCCCTCCTTCCCCGCTCCCATGCGATTTTTCTTCTCCACGGTTAAGGAAAAACCTTCTTTTTTTAGTTGACAGGTGGTGACAGATGAGTGGAGATCGAATGGTTGCAGGAGAACAGAGTCAGGCAAAGATCACAGTTTTGAGAGGCCCGTGGCTGAAGTGCCAATTGAAGGCGGTGTGGAAGCTGGAAGGGGGGGGTGATCTGGTCCAACGCTCTGCTTGTCCACTGAGTCCACTAAGGCCAGAGGGGTCCAGCAAGTTGCCCGAGGTCACACTGCTACTTAGGAAACCCTGGTCCTGCGAGAACTGGCCCTGCTTATATTCCATCTGTAAACTCCTCTCAGACACTCTCAATGACACCGCGAGAAAACGGGCCTGAGCTTAGACACCCCCCACCCCCGCCCGCCTTCCTCGGTGATATTAAAGTGACGTTCCCCTTGCAGATCTCCGCAAAGCTACAAGTTACAAAGAGTGATCGTGTGCACAAACACACTCTGTATCACAGGAGAATGTTCACGCCACCGGAACTGGTGGTCCTGGGTCAGCGCCTGTTGTCCCTGAAACATGGGGGAGTGGGGTGGAGAGGGCCCTCGGCTTCCTAATCTACAAAACAGGTGTATGACATTTACCTGTTTGTCTCAAAGAATTTCAATGAAGGTAATATGTGCTCTCTGAAAGCGCTCTGAACTAAACGCCCTTTGCGAACATACCGTCAGCCCCAAGGGATGGAAGTTACAGTCCGAAATACAGTCTGTCTTACCTTGCATACGGAATGAAGGAAAGGCTATACCTGCAACGAAAACAAACACAAGTGGAAATGAGACGGAGGGAGTGGAAGATCGCACACCGGGAGGAACGGGCCCTGAGCTGTGACCCTCTCCCTCCCCAGCGTGCAGGCCACACACGCACACGCACGCTCGCACCCACACGTGAACGCGAGCTGTGCCACACGTTCAGGTGGGGAGGGAGGGAGGGTCGTCTGTGGCCAAAGAAGGGCAGAAGACCCATGTGGAACAACCCTGTCCCCTCAGCCTCACAAGGTCACCGCTGTAACCAAATGAGCCAGCAGATCCCACATATCCAAGTGGTACAGAGCCCTATTCTGAAACAGTACCAAATAAAACCCTGATCACTTGTCCTCTAATATTTACAAATCCTCGACAGAGTGTAACTGACAGGGATAATTTTCTGCTCTGCTCCTATTAAGCTTGAAAGATAAGAGAACAGAAAGAAAAAAACCCACGACCAACTGCTCAACGGATAAAACCATAAGCAAGCTATGCTATGATTCTTCGAGAGCCCAGTTGGCTCAGCCCCTTCTGAGAGGAGGACCCCGCAGGGAGGAGGCCACAACCCTAACGGACCAGGCCCGTGTGTCAGGCGGGGAGTGAGTTGGTCGGCCCGCAAAGAGCGCAACACCGTCGGTCCTGGCACGGATATGGCCATCTGCCTGCGCCCGTATGAAGGCCGAGCCTCTGAAAACTGGATTCGAATTCAGTCTATCAGAAAGGCATGTGCGTGTGGGTACCAGTTTCGGCCCCCAGAAGAAACCACAATAAAGCATAAGTCATGAAACCTGACCCTTTCGGCACCTACTCCCGGAACGTGTGTCATTAAAAACCAGGCCATCGTTCTTCTTATATTCCCCGTACACGGAAGCTCGTTCACTTGTGGACACAGCAAATCCCAAAAAGCATTTGGGAAGTCTATTTATTCAGAAGTCCAAAATCACGAAAGGGAGGGAGGGGTGCTCAGCTTGCGGTCTGGCGAGCAGGGGCACAGCCATTCCGCGGCCCTGTCCCCTTTGCCCTAGAGCAAACCCTCTTACTTTCCCAAGTGGATCAGCACACCATAGAAACTGCTGAGGCAGGCATGAATCGTCCCCTGACAAACTCCAGAAGTACTACAGAAACGTCTCAGAAGCCATCGATTCCACCACCCTCTCCCTCCGATGTTGGACCCGTCTGAAAGGGCCCGAACCTGCAGCCCCACCACCGGCCCCCAATAACGGGGTCTCCAGCGCCCGATCACCGAGCGTGGCTCTTGAGCGACAGCACCCCGGCCTTGCCAACCGGCCTCCAGTGCACATGCTGGTCCCACCGCCCACAGCCGCGTGGCTTTCCATTTCACCATTCACCTCCTGCTGACAATTCCCTCTTTGTGCTTCCGCTGAATGACTCATTCCATCACAAACGTAACATCACGACTTCCGTACCACTCTCCTTTCCTTCGATGTCTCCCTGACTCACAAGCCTCCTCCTACCAGCCCCTGTAACGCTTCATCGTCCTTGCTCTGACCGGACATAAGTGACTGAGTCACATTTACCACATCTCAAAATCAACCGTGAGCCCCGCACAAAAATGCCGCACCGGGCAAACGATCGGCCTCCCCTGGCCACCCAAGACCACTAATGCCACCTGTTGGCTCCGGGGCCTGACTTCACTCGCACCATGGAGAATCCTTAAGTTGAAAAGTGTCTGTGTCTTTCTCTCCTCCTACCCACACCACGTGGAGTTTAATCTCCTTCAGCTGCACTAGTCAGAGATGGAGGTGGGAGGGGGCTACGTAAAACAGCACTTACCATGTCAGGGCCAAGGACTGCAAAATGCAGAAGATGAGAGCGAGCCCCTTGTTATGCCACTGAAAGAAAACAACGGTTACCACACGGTGCGTGACGAGGGGCATAAACCAGAAAGGGCCAGGGAAATTAAAATGCACACTCACCCAGAAGGCAGAACACAGGGTGAGTGTAAAACACAGCTAGAGAGAGAGGGAAAACACGAATTAATACAGCAACAACACGGAGAAAAATACTGTTAAGACTTCACCGTTGGCAAACGTTAACGATGCTTCTCCTGCTGCAGTGACCCGATTCCGTGATAATCATGGCAACCGAAGGCACCCTTCATTGCAAAGCACTGGACCCACGTGGAGGCTTGCGAGTTACTCACGTTTGGCAGAAGAGTTAAAATCCCCAGGAAATGAAACCGGCCAGTAAGAACTGATGTGGATTAAAAAGAACTGGATTGGGGTGCCTGGGTGGCTCAGTCGGTTGAGGGTCCGACTTCAGCTCAGGTCGTGATCTCGCGGTCCGTGAGTTCGGGCCCCGCGTCGGGCTCTGTGCGGACAGCTCAGAGCCTGGTTCGGATTCTGGGTCTCCCTCTCTCTCTGCCCCTGCCCTGCTGTGCTGTCGCTCTCTCTCTCAAAAATAAATAAACATTAAAAAAAATTTAAGGGGAGTCTGGGTGGCTCAGTCGGTTAAGTGTCCGACTTCGGCTCAGGTCGTGATCTCACAGTCCGTGAGTTCGAGCCCCGCATCGGGCTCTGTGCTGACAGCTCAGAGCCTGGAGCCTGTTTCAGGTTCTGCGTCTCCCTCTCTCTGACCCTCCCCCGTTCATGCTCTGTCTCTCTGTCTCAAAAATAAACATTAAAAAAAAAATTTTTTTTTTTAAAAAAGAAAGAAAGAAAGCAGACCCGTGTCAGAAAAACAGATGAAGGGGGCCACTGGGCAGCTCAAGCAGTTAAGCGTCTGACTCTTGATTTCCTAATTACCGCTCAGGTCACGATCCCATCATTTGCGAGATCGAAACCCACACGGGGCTCTGTGCTGACAACCCGGGGCCTGCTTGGGATTCTCTCTCTGCCCTTGCCCCCGCCCCCACACTCCCTCTCTGTTTCCGGGTTCTTCCCGCTAAGCTCTGCCTGTGCGTGGCTTCCCCCGTCCCCAGGAGGGTGTCCCAGCTCTCTTACTACCACATCAGTACGGCCAATTTCACAATCCCTCTGGGGTGCAGAGCCGGCAGGACCCTAACACCAACTGCCACAGCAAGGGGGTAATTATCAGACCCCGAATTCTCCCTGTATGACGGTGGCTACCAGCATCAGGAAGTGAGTCAAGACGAAAGGAAAACGAAAAGCAGTCTTTAGGTTTAAGACAAGAAAAATCCCATACGGCGGAAATAAAAACGGCCATTTGACAAGCGCAGCTAAAAGGCAGACCTTACCAGCACCATGACAGTCGCAATCAGGCGCGTCGGCTCGAACATTCGCTTCAGCTGTTTCATGGGCCCCATGAGGAAGACGGTGCTAAGAGGGAAACGTACACACGCCTTCAGCCCAGAACGGAACCCCAAGCTGCCCCCCCATCCCCTCCCCCAAGGTGACTGGCAGTAATCACAGCAGTCAGAGCAGCCGACGTGTGGGGGCACCTGGGGGGCTCGGTCGGCTAAGCGTCCGACTTCAGCGCGGTCATGATCTCGCAGTCCGTGAGTTCGAACCCCGGGTCGGGCTCTGTGCTGACAGCTCTCTCCACCCCTCCCTCACCTGCACTCTGTCTGTCTCTCACATGCCATCATGTGAAAAGTTCTCACTACATGCCAAGTGCTGTGCTTAAGGGCCTCGGGTGCATCACTGTCACGGAATCCTTCGCCAACTGTGGGGCTGACGACAGGAAAGCATCATACTTACTTGGCAGATGACAAAACTGAATGGCGGAAGGATCTGTTACCTATCCAGGCTCCCCCCCACCCCAACCCCGGCGCATCAGGCAGTAAGTGCATGGAGGTCTGTCGCAGCCACCAGGTCAGAGGACCCCTCTAAGGGGCGCTGCCTTGCCTCCTTACCGTCCTACCCATGGAAACAAATGAACAAACCAAACACTCGGGTACTTTTAAAAAGAAAAACCACAGGGACGCCTCGGTGGCTCAGTCCGTTGAGCGGCCGACTCTTAATTTGGGTTCAGGTCATGATCTCAGGGTTGGGAGATCGAGCCCTGGGTCGGGCTCTGCACTGAACATGGAGCCTGCTTCGGATATTATTTCTCTCTCCCTCTGCCCCTCTCCCCTGCTTGCTCTCTCTCTCTAAAAGAAAAAAGAAAAAAAAAAAGGAAAGCCACATCTGACAGGTGGAGGTTGTTTAGGTTAAAAAGTAGCACCTTTCATTTTCTTTCATAATCTGCAGAGAATAATTCTACAGGTGGTATCATCTATTATTTGTTCAATGTTTGCTAGATGCCAGATAGGACATCCCCGACCTCATTCCATCCCTCAGCAACTATGTGAATTAGGTGTTATAACACTTATTTTCAGATATGAGAAAACGAAGCTTAGAAAGGCTAACTTACTTATCCACAATCTCACAGTTAGGAACTTCAAGAGCTGGCATTCAAACCCCCATCTATTGGATCCAAAGCTCCAAAAGAAATCCCTAGTGTGCTTTCAGGAGGAGTGGAACTTGACAGGTGGCCTGTGAGAGGAACCACACGCAGACCCTCATGCCTAACCCCTGAGGGTCATATCTGTCATGTGTCTGGCTTCCTGGCAGAAATGCCCCATGTGGCGTCACCCTGGGGAGTAACTGGTATTAACCAGTGTTTAACAAGCCAACCGGCAGATAACATTAGCTACTGGGTGATGGTAAAACAACAAATTTAAAACATAGGTCTATATCTCTGTAAACTGCCAGTAACTTTCAACCTGAATTCATAGCTGTGCTCTTTTTTTTTTTAATGCTTTATTTATTTTTGAGAGAGAGAGAGAGAGAGAGAGAGAGGGAGAAAGCAGGAGGGACGGAGAGGGAGACACAGAATCCGAAGACAGGCTCCAGGCTCTGAGCTAGCTGTCAGCACAGAGCCCGACACGGGGCTCGAACCCACGAACCGCGAGATCGTGACCTGAGCCGAAGTCGGACGCTCAACCGACTGGGCCACCCAGGCGCCCCACATAGTTGCACTCTTAAGTATTTTAGCCAACAGTGAACAAGGAGAGCCAAGGCTGGCATTCAAAATTAAGTGCAGCATACCTAGGAAAATATAACACATTATAGGCAAAGCATAAACTCCTAGCCACACCCCGGAAATAATCATCGGCTCCCTTTGCTACTTCCGCAGGCAGTGAAGAGCTGACCCCATTAGGGTTTGCTAAATAGTTCTGGACTAACAACACACTCCTTCCTGTATTTATGGTCAATCTGTAGACTACATTACAGCCGACGCTGTCTGCCCAGAGCAAAACCCTCCAAAAGTTAGTATGTGAGAAAGCTTTAGAGACGAGATTAGACACCTCAGTGAGCCAGCGTTTTACTATCTTAGGCCTTCATAAAGTAAGCTCTTAGAAGGTAACCAGAGTCAAAGACTCACTCATTTGGCTAACATTTCTGGCTAAAACCAAAACTAGGTCTGGGAACAATTAGAGACGGACAGTTAAGACAGAGGCAGCCCTTGTCAAGTGGCTTAGAGACTTTTAACAAGCCAGTGTAATAAAATGCTATCCGTGCTGTCGTGTCAATATACCTGGGGTACACAGAACCCCATATGAAAGAAGAGGTCATTGATTCCGGGTGGGGTGGGGAGAGGTCACAAGGAGAAAGAAGTTTCGAAGGAGGGGAGACTTTTGAGCAAAGTCTTGACAAGCGAGCAAAAGGATGGGGGTGGGGCACAGAGAGGGAGAGACAGACGGGGCAGCACTCCAGGCAGAGAAATTAGCCCCAGAATGGGCACAAAGAAGTTTTGGGAAATTGCAAGAAGGTCAGCCTGGCTGGGGAGTGGAAGTGGGTGAAGACACATCTCGAAGGGCCCCTCCTGCATGCACACACCTGTGCCGGAAATGAGGCACCACTACAGACAGTTAGGCAGGGAGGTCACTGAATGGCTCCACAGCTCTGTGGAAAATGGCCTGGGGAGGGACAATAAAGGAGGCAGAGAAGCCAGCAGAGGAATCCTGTAGGAGTTCAGAGGGGAAGTGACACATGCCAGAGCTAAGAGCAGCACAAGGGTCACCACGTCCAAGAAGCCTTCCCTGGCTCCCTGGGTCAGATGATGGCAGCTGCCCCTCCCTGAGCACCCCCTTTCTCCATGCCCTATTATGTTACCAGTTCATGTCCGCCTGGCTGGCCAGTGAGCTCCACTGCAGGAGGACCCGATCCACACTTGTCTGCGAGAGCTCAGAGCCCAGCCCAGGGTGTGATCAGGGCTTACTCACTGAGCATGTGAGTCGATCAGTCAGGGATAATAGCCACGGAGACCAAGAAGAAGCCAATAAGAGGTTGGCACCAAGCCACGGTGAGTAATAACAGGGGCCGCGGCTTGGACACCTGGGACTCTGAGACCATTCACTGAGACGCAGGGGAAGGAGGAGGGAGAGGAAAGGTCACGGAGTTCAGGCTCCAGGAGGACCATATAGTCAGGCCCGCACTCCCAGCTCAGAGCAGGACTATTGCTGTCAGCACGAAGGTGTGGCTGAAGCGTGAACTGCACTTGACCTGGGGTATCTGGGCACCTGCCGCGTGCAGAATGGGCTGCCCTGACCTCAGGCACCAAGAGTCAGGTGTGAGATGGTGTTCAGCGGGCAGAATAGTAATACAGCCCATCTGCAGCCTCGGGCCCGCTGGGCCCTTGTCACCCAAATGACCACTCAAGTCTCTGGCCGTAGCAGGCCAGGGCGCCAAGAGGGCTGTGCGGTCAACCCCGAAGAAACCATTCAACAGCTCCGTGCGCGGTTCCCTCAGACACAAAATCACAACAGTAACTATATCCCAGGGGACTTCAAAAATAAACTAACACACTGGGTGCTGTACGGAAACCAATTTGACGATAAATTATATTTAAAACACAAAAACAAAACAAAAAATAAATAAAATAAACTAAGATACCAAAGTATTCTATGGGCGTGATGTGTATATATATATATATGTGTATATATATATATATATATATATATATACACATATATATATATTTTTTTGGACATGATGTGTTTTAACGACCTCTTTTCCCACCAAATCCTTAGAACTACGAAAGCATCCTCCTTCTCCTCCCTCGAGCACAATCCACACCCATGTTCCCATCCCGTGACCGGCTACGCTTAGATTAGGAAAAAGAAACAAAAAAACTGTTACCTCCCAATCGATGCGATGTTACCAAAGGTGTAAAACACCGCGAAGAGGTACAGTCCCTTTCTGGGGACCCAGAGCAGAAGAGTTCCCTAGAAAATAAAGCACAGGGTGTTTGCACACAAGGACCCCCTCCTGCCACAGCCACACAAGCAAGAGCCCACGGAGAAACACGCTCTCCTCCCCGCCTTCCTCAGCACCTCCCAACCTCTCTCTCTTATCCACGCATCTCATGAAGCACCAGAGAGAAAAGGCAGGGCACAGAAAGGGAAGACGACAGAGGGAAGGAGGGCCGGGGTGGAGAAAAACCAAGCGAGGAGAGGGACATCTCACCAGCAGTGAGCAGACAATTCCTGCAGCAAAACACGCAATGAAGCCTTTTATTCTGGTGCCCCAGCTTAACGAAGATGCCTCGACGACCTGAAATTTTCAAAAAAACTGATTACATACACATATATGCATATTATAGCACCAAAAGCAAGGTGCCTGTAATTATTTTTTTGATGAGAGAGCGCAGGGGAGGGATACAGAGAGCATCCCAAGAAGGCTCTGCTCTACCGGCACAGAGCCCAATGTGGGGCTCGAACCCACAAACTGCGAGATCATGACCTGAGCAGAAAACAAGAGTCAGGTGCTTAACCAGCTGAGCCCCTCCAGGCGCCCAGGAAGCACATAATTAGAGGTAGTGCGTGAGTCTGTACTGCGGAAGGCAGGAACACAGAATCCGACTCGCTCAGAGCTCCAAGAGCCCTCGGGAGTCATGGACTCCAGCTCGTTATCCATCCATGAATCTCCTCTCCAGCAGCACATGAGAAGTCACCAAGCCTCCCTCCGGATGAACATCTGCAGAGGTGGGAACTCTCCGCCTGCGGCACAAACCATTTCCCGCCCAGTGATGCAAGGCGGCAGACCCTAGAGCCGCCCAGGCAGGACGAGGTCAACTGGAAAGGCATGGGCTCCACCAGGCAGGGGCCCAGGAAACGGGGACAAGACAGGGAGAGGCACTCAGGCAGTTGGGTCCGCTGGGCATCGTCTCCTGCATCAACCAGCCAAGCTTCGGCAGGAGCTGCTCCCAGCGGCACCTGAGACCTCGAAGGACTGAGGCTCTCGTCCGTGTCGGGCTCCCGGCTGAATGTATTCACTCCTGGCACACACAGGTGTGCCGCGGGGTGCTGGCATCAGCCAAGACACCCAAGTGTGAGACAAATCCCAGTTAATTCATGACTGCCCTACTCTTCTGACTCTCTGCTACCATGATTAGGTTCAAAGGATGCCAAGATTTCCAAAAACAACTCTGCTAAAACAGGGGAGCCTGCAGGTGGCTCCCCAGGGATCCCCCCCCCATGTCAAAGGGGACAGCCAAGCAGTCACGCCAGAGGCCTTCTGAGCCTGTCCACCCGATGAAAGTGGCCACCGCTGCTCCAAGCTGGGGACAGGCAGCTGCCACTCAGACCAAAGGTCCTGCCTCCTGCCCAACCACCCCAGCGTATTCACACAAGGTTCACCTCATGTGGCCATCAGAGTCTCCATCCAGCAACGGGGTGGGGGGGGAAAGCGGCCAGCAACATTTCCACCCGCTGATGGAAGAAGGAGGGGGTGGTAGAAGCTGCAAGGGTCACTAGATTGGCAACCCCTTCAACCGTGACTGCTCCCAACTCAGGAACCTGTTTTCAACCTGCTCTCCAAACTTCCTGTCAAACCAGAAGCTTGAAGAGAAGGACCAGATGCTCTTCCAGGTGTGGCCCGCATTGCTACAGAATGGCCTAACTTCCATTTGGGAGAAGGGGAGTATTCCAAGCAGTTCTGGTTTCTTCCTTCAGGAAGGAAAGTGACATGTTGGTTCCATCCTCAAGCTGAATTTCCACCCAAATGTCACCCTACTGGGGAGCCTGGGTGGCTCAGTCAGTTAAGCATCTGACACTTGACCTTGGCTCGTGGCATGACCTCACCATTTGTGAGTTCGAGCCCCGCATCGGGCTCTGTGCTGGCAGCGTGGAGCCTGCTTGGGATTCTCTCTCTCCCTCTCTCTGCCCCACCTGTCCTCATGCTCATGTGCTCTCTCTCAAAAAACAAAACAAAAACCTACTTGGCAAAATGGGGGCGGGGGGATGACTTTTCATCACTGTGTTTTCCCCACTCTATGTCACCACGCGTTCCTTCACATGCACACTTGGTCACAGGAAGAGGAAACTGCTGTTCCACTTCTAACGAGACTCAGTGAAAGCTAAGTAAGCACTTCTTCTTGCCAACTGGTGAAAATGAACTCGGCTGATGTAAGAAGTCTAAATTCATAGTTGCTGGAAATTGTGCTAGGACACTTTCTGGAAATTAGAGTGCCTAAAATAAGTACCTGCACAGGGGCATCTTGGGGGGCCTCAGTCGGTGAAGCACACGACCCTTGATTTCAGCTCAGGTCATGATCTCAGGTTGGTGGGATGGAGCCCCATGTCAGGCCTGGCACTGTCCTTGCAGGGCCCGCTTGGGATTTTCTCTCTCCCTCTCTCTCTCTGCCCCTCCCCTGCTTGCGAGCACGCATGCCAGCGCGTTCTCTCCCTCTCTCAAAATAAGGAAAGAAAAACATTTAAAAAAAAAAGGCACCGGGGCGCCTGGGTGGCGCAGTCGGTTAAGCGTCCGACTTCAGCTCAGGTCACGATCTCGCGGTCCGTGAGTTCGAGCCCCGCGTCAGGCTCTGGGCTGACGGCTCAGAGCCTGGAGCCTGTTTCTGATTCTGTGTCTCCCTCTCTCTCTGCCCCTCCCCCGTTCATGCTCTGTCTCTCTCTGTCCCAAAAATAAATAAAAACGTTGAAAAAAAAAAATTAAAAAAAAAAAGGCACCTGGATAGAATTTGCAGGCAATCTGCTCACAAGCTGTCTGGCAGTTAGAACAAAGGTCTCTTTGACTCTGGGATTGGGAAAAGAAAGGCTCTTGCCAAAATAAAGAAAAGCTAACAATTGTTGGAGGAAACCAGGCTGGTAACCAGAAGGTGAGAACCTAAGACCTATACTTTTAGAAAGAAGCCCTCTGAAACTAAAGGTTGAAGATGCATTTATGAAGGTGAGGCATCAATTAAAAAACTCGTCGGGTGGCTCTTCGTGATTAGGCACTGCGGAGGAGTTTTTAGAAATCACCTAGCTTCACACGTACAGAACTAGAACTTTCCGGCTGGGGAAACCGAGGCCCGCGGAATACACACCAAAAACGGAAAATGTTACTTTGCCTTCCACAAAGGAAAACAAGAGCGAAAAAGCGCCCGAAATAGGAAACGAACATTCTGTTGCGGCTGCGCAGACCGCAGCTGGACGGGACCATCCCACGGGAACGGTCCCGCGAACACGCAGGCAGCCTCATGAGGTCCCGGGCGCCTGCAGCGTCTATATGCAGACTGGGGGCCCAGAGACACAACACGGTTCGGCGGTGGAGACGGGCCACAACAACCAGAGGTGACCAGGGGCGGGGGGAGGGGGGGGAGGGTCAGGCGCACAACTAAGGGCCGCCGCGCGGGGGCAGCGGGCAGGGGAGGCTGCGGGACCGTCGCCCGGCCCAGGCGACCTCCCCGAAGGCGGCTCCCTCCGCCTGGCTCTCGGGGACCCGCACGCACTCCGGCCTGGCCCGGCCCCGGAGCCCGGGGAGGCCGGCGGGGCAGGGGGGCGAGCGGGTGGAGAACCCCGAGACGGCGCCTGCCCCCGCAGGCGTTCCCGCGGTTCTGCTCCGGCGCCGCCCTCCCGAGCGGGCCTGCGGGGCGGGGAGCGCTCAGGAGGCGCCGGGCCACAGCGCACCGCACAGGCCGACCGCCCGGAGCAGAGCGCCCGGCACCTGTGGCGGCGCAGGCGGGGGCGCTGGACCCGCGCCCGGCCGACCGGGGGCAGGACGCACTCGGGCGGCGCTGCTTTCCAGGAAAGCCTGGAAAGGTTCCCGCTGGCCCGCAGCGGGCGCGCTCACCTCGGCCAGGCCGCCACGGTCCTCGGTGTCCTGGCCGCTGAGCACCTTCTTCAGCTTGTCCATCCCGGGCCCGGTCGGCGCCGCGCAGCCCCGCTCGGCCGCCTGTTGCGCTCGAGTCGGCGGCTCTTCCGGGTGCCGGGCCCGCCGCCGCCGCCGTCGCCACCGCCGCCCGCCAACCACGGCGCGCCCCGCCCAGGTACCTGCCCACCTGGCGGCCGCCCGCGCAAGCGCCCCGCGGCTTTTGGGGCGGGGGCTGCGGCCAGGGGTAGGGGGCGGGCCGCTCGGGGGTTAAGGGCCGCCCAGCCTGGCTCTGCGACCAGGCGTCGCCCCGCGAAGCCCGCCGACTCCAACCCGCCGCCCTCGCGGCCCTCGTTCCTTCTGCGTTGATTGAGCACCTACAGCATTCCGTGCACAATGCCAGATGTTTGACACACAGATGCAGAACTGGACCGACACCATCCCTGCCTTCAAGGACCTTTAGAGACCAGCCTCCTCTCCTGCCGGGAAGAGGAGGGAAGGAAGCACTTGGAGTTGGCTGTGTGACGGGAAGGGGGAGGAAAGCCGAATGTTGGACTTTGCAATGGAGCCAATTTTACTAGTTCTGCAATTAGGCGGGTAGTTTTGTAATGTCCGAGGAACATTCTCCACGAGCGTCTTAAACGTACCTTTCGCTCCCCTTTCTTCCCGGGGCTGCTGATTCATTCTTTTAGTTGGTCTGTTATTCACTCCAAAAAACATTTATTGAATTTCTATGCCAATGAAGAAATACGCAGTTCTGCTCTCCAAGTGGGTAAAGTTCCAGATGCCAGTCTGGATGAATGGATAAAGACGATGTGGCATGTGTGTATAGAATGGAATATTACTCGGTGATCAGAAAGAATGAAATCTTCCCATTTGCGACGTGGAAGGAACTAGAGGGTATTATGCTAAGTGAAATAAGTCAGTCAGAGAAAGACAAATGTCATATGATTTCACTCATGTGGAATTTAAGAAACAAAACAGGTGAACATAGGGGAAGGGAAGCAAAAGTAAGATAAAAACAGAGGGAGACAAACCAGAAGAGACTCTTAAATGCAGAGAACAAACTGAGGATTGCTGGTGGGGTGTTGCTGGGTGGGGTGATGGCCTAACTGGGTGATGGGCATTAAGGAGGGCAATAGGGGGGTGTCTGGGTGGCTCAGATGGTTAAGCAACCGACATCGGCTCAGGTCATGATCTCCTGGTTTGTGGGTTCAAGCCCCGCGTTGGGCTCTGTGCTGACAGGTCAGAGCCTGGCGTCTGCTTCCGATTCTGTGACTCCCTCTCTCTCTGCCCCTCACCTGCTCTCTCTCTCTGTCTCTCTCTTTCTGAAAAAAGGAATAGACATTAAAAAAATATTTAATATGCAATATATGACAAGGTGTAATGCATGTGTGTTGATATACACACAGGGGGAGAATTGTTCTTTTTTCTGTAGTTACTGATGGTTTTCTGAAATGAAAAAAGTAGGATTTTTTAAAAATATTCTTAGCAATATTAAATATCTTGGTCTTCCTCAACTCTGTTCATGACGCCCTGACCTGACCCTTCTATGAGCTGCATACATGATCTGGTGATGTGGTCAAGGTACCAGGGGTCACACTGTGAAAACCATGTCTGTGACATCCATACATCTGAGAACCACTGGTCCCATGGACCCCTCTCAACAACCAGTTCTTCTTTAGCTTTGTTTCCTTTTCCCAAAGTGGGAGTTTCTCAAGGCTGGGTTATCTGTCCTCTCTTCTCTCCCTTTCCACACTCACCTCCAGAAAGCTGATTCCTTTCAGGGTTTACAACACTTTTCTCCAATTCTTTACAGCTTGCAAAGTCCTTTCACTGGCGTCAGAGGATATAGGTTTGAATCTAGACTCCTCCATTTATTAGTTTTGGGACCGTGGGACATTTATTTAACCTTTCCAAGACTTGGTTTTTCTCATTTGTGAAAGGAGAGTAATAGTCATACCTACTCCTAGAGTTTTAGGGGGCAGTAGATGAGCTAATGAGTAGAAAATGCTTAGCATATTTTTTTTTTGACAAATGCTGCCAGGACGGTGAATGTCCACATGCAACAGGATGACGTTGGACCTCCTTCTCACACCATAAGCAAATGGACATCGGCTGGTGAATGGATGAATGAAGTGTGGTAACTCTATACAATGGAATATTATTCTCCAACGAAAAGGAGTGACGTAATGTACACATTCTTCAACATGGATAAACCTTGGAAGCATGTTGCTAAGTGAAGGAAGGCACACATTAAAGGCCACATGTTCAGATTTCATATATATGAGAGTTCCATAATGGGCAAATCCAAAGACAAAAAGCAGTTGAGTGGTTTCCACAGTCTGGGGACAGAGGGTCATGGAAAGTAATAGCTAATGGATAGAGGGTTTCTCTGGGGGTGATGAAATGTCCTCAAATCAATTGTGGTGATGGTTGCACAACTCTGTGAAAACACCAAAACAAAACAAAACATTGAATTGTACACTTGGAGTGAATTTTATGGTATATACATTTCATCACAATAAAGCTGCTGAAAACAGGCTTAGCACAGTGCCTAATGGGTGTTTCCCAATCCATGAATGTTATTTATTAGAAAATGTAACAGATGTTCACTCTTCTCTTGCCCTAAATGTATCCGAGTTTGAACCCAAAATATTGGACTCCTAATTTATCTACAGAACATGGACCCATGTACAAGGTGACTCATCGTGACATTGTTTATAATACCTAAAGATTGGAAACAAGCTAAAAGTCCATCAGTGGGAGGAGTGGTTACGTAAATTATGATACATCCATTCGCAAGAATACAAGGCAGTCATGAGAAAGAAAAGAATGAGGGGCACCTGGGTGGCTCTGTTAAGCGTCCGACTTCGGCTCAGGTCATGATCTTGCGGTTCGTGAGTTCAAGCCCCGCGTCAAGCTCTATGCTGACAGCTCCGAGCCTGGAGCCTGCTTCAGATTCCGTCTCCCTCTCTCTCTACCCCTCCCCTGCTCATGCTCTATTTCTCTCTGAAAAGTAAATAAACATAAAAAAAAAATTTTAAGAAAGAGAAGAATGAGGAAGCTTTGTATATATTGATATGAAACTATCTCTGAGATATGTTGTTAGGAAAAAAAAATCAGATCCAAACAAATAGGTAAACAGGTAGATAGGTAAATGATAGATGCATGACGGATAGGATATGTGTGTAGACATATCTGTATTTACTTACGTATACGTAAAATACATCTGGAAGGATAGAAAAACAAAACCAAGAATAAACAAACAAAAATACTGATGTTACTCTTTACCTCCAGGGAGGGAAACCAGGTGACCATGGGGCAGAGAACTTTTCCCTGTGTATCTACTGACTTTTCAGTTATGAACCTTGCCAATGTACCTGCTATTCAAAATAAACAGAGACACAAAAAGGTTACATATTCTATGATCCCATTTATATGAAATACCTAGAACAGATAAATCTGTGGAAACCAAAGGCAGAATGGCAGTTGCTAGGGGCTGGGGGAGGGATTACTGGGGAGAAACTGGTCAAGGAGATGAAAACATTTGGGAACAAGATAGGGATGTAGCGGCACAATATTGTGACTGGACTAAATGCAACTGAATTGTTCGCTTTGAAATGGTTCATTGTATTCTATGAAAATTTCACTCAATGAATTATTTTTTGAAAGACAAAGAGGGAGAGGAAAAGGAAAAGGGGGGGGGGGGACAGGGAAGGGAGGAAGGAAGGCCGGGGAAGGGAAGGGAGAATGTAGAACAGAACAGCAAAACAGAACGGCAGCTGACCTGGAAGGTTTTGAGCCAACAGCTTTGTATGCAGAGGCCTGTGCTAAGTCAGGAATTGGGGGAGGAGACAGTTGTCACAGTGATCTAGTGATCGGGAAGTCGGAGGGAGAAGACCAGGCATTGGGAAGGACACCAGAGCCGATGGGTGCCCACTGCCTTCCGTCCTGGGCGCTCCCCTGATGTCCAGCGCCATCCTTCACCTTGGGGCTCCTCGATGGCCAAGCTAAGGTTGTTTTTCCCTCTAGCAAAGCATTAGACGGTAGGGGGCTCCTGGAGGAACGTTCTACTCTGTCTGTGCCTCAAGTACTTGTCAATGGGCTGCAGGTTATAAGGAAGTTTAATTTTAGCCGCCATTTCCTTCTTGCCTTTGTTCCCCACATCGCTATGGAGGTGTGATGTTGGGGCTCCTGGAAACTGAGTCTGCAAGGTTTCTGGAGATTAGGCTTTTGATAAGATTGCCCTTTTCTTGTCATTTACTAAGATATTTGTAAACTGATGGAGACCCACGTCCTAGAAGACTATGATCTCTATCCATTAACCATTTGTTTTCTTTCCTTTCCTTGGTCCTTTGGGCAGCCAGGAGTACCCGAGGAATGTCACACACCTCCCACCTGGGGGGGGGGGCGCTAGCTTGCACTCTGTCCCCAGCCCACTCCACGCTCCCTCATCACCCACCATCGCATTGCCATTGGAAGGATCCAGAGCACCAATGTCTCCTGCCCACCCCCAGCCCTCCTCAAGAGCCACCTTCGAGGCTCTCACTCACCGCGCCCAGCACCCCCTGCGTTTGTGGCCAGTCCCAGCTGGATGCCTAAGGCTCTGTAGCCCCAGCAGGGCCAGGAAGCTTCTTTTAACACTTAACACAAAAGGCTGATTATTCTCCACCCCGGACAGTAGTGACATGGGAGCCAAAGCAAGCTGCACAAGCGACCCCCCCCACCCAGGCGGGGTCTGTGTGATATTCCTCAGGCCCTCCTGGCTGCCCAAGGACCAAGGAAAGGAAAGAAAACAAATGGTGAACTGATAAAGATCACAGTCCTACAGGACGGGAGTCTCCATCAGTTTGCAACTGTCTGAATGATTTACAAGAAAAAGGGCACTCTCCAGAAACCTATGGACTCCCTTTCCTGGAGCCCTAACCTCATCCTCCCCTCCACTGGGATGTGGGGAAACAAAGGCAAGAAGAAAATGCAGACAAAATCCAATCTCTTTATAACCTGCAGCCCATTGACAAATACTTGAGGCACAGACACCATAGAACGTTCCTCCAGGAAGCCCCTACCTAATGTTAATGTTTTGCTAGAGGGAAAAATACCTTTAGCTCCCCAACAGCAAGGCCCCCAGTACCTTAGGAGTCCTCTTTAGCATATGAAAGTCCTTTGGGAAACCTCTCTCTTCCCTTCCGCTCCCTCCCACCAACTCCAGAGTATATAACCATCACTCCTGACAACCCAGGGCAGCTCTTTCTGCCCAGCGGTCCTGTCCCTGCGCTCCAATAAAACCACCCTCTGGCACCAAAGACATCTCAAGAATTCTTTCTTGGCCATCAGCTTGGCCAGACCCCCACCACCGCTCCAAAACTGCATCAGTCGGGGTAGCGCCCAAACTTCTCCAGGGACCCCCAGAATTTCCAGCTCCCACAAGCATTCCGGGACTCACTCCTCCCCGGGCCACCAACGTGCCTCTGACGCCCCCACCACCAGGGCAAGAAAACCAACCGTGCAGTGACTCTCCCTGCCAGCCCCTCCCAAGGGGACTGTTGTGTCGGTGCCACTCTGTCCCCTGCCATGTGAACCTGCTCCATCCCACGCTAATGGCCTGAAGGAAGATCCTCCGCAAGTCTTCCTCTCCGCTCCGTTTCTCCCGCCTCCGTCCCAGTCGCCCCACATCCAGAAGGCGACACTCGCTCCCACAGCGGCCTCCCTGCCTCGCCACGCTTGCACCTCAAGCCCACCCGGCCACCACCACAGCTGTGGTCACCTTCATGCTCCATATTCATGGGCTCACGCCAGGACTCAGAGGCCCCCACCGGCTTCCCACTGCCTGAAGGCCTCTCCTGGCATTCAAGGCCCCTTTACTTTTTTAATATTTTTTTAATGATTATTTATTTTGGGAGACAGAGAGACAGAGTGGGGGAGGGGCAGAGAGAGAGGGAGACACAGAATCTGAAGTCAAGTCCCCTTTACATGAAGCCAGACAAACAGACTTTCCAGCCTGGTCTCCTAACAATGATGTAAGCATTGTCCTCTGCACGTAAATGCTTAACTAATGTGTACTGATTGACTATGAACACTACGCTTTAATTTTTTTTTTTACGTTTACTTATTTCTGCGAGAGAGAGAGAGAGAGAGAGAGAGCGAGTGGAGGAGGGGCAGAGAGAGAGGGAGACAGAGGATCCAAAGCGGGCTCTGCACCGTCAGCACAGAGCCCGACACAGGGCTCGAACTCACGAACCATGAGATCGTGACCTGAGCTGAAGTCGGACGCTTAACCGACGGAGCTACCCAGGCGCCCCTGTAAACACTACACTTTAAAATGAAAAGTGAGGGGCGCCTGGGAGGCTCCGTCGGTTAAGCGTCCGACTCTCGATCTCAGCTCAGGTCATGGTCTCATGGTTTGTGAGTTCGAGGCCGGCATTGGGCTCATACTGATGGTGCAGAGCCTGCTTGGGATTCTCTCTCTCTCTCCCTCTCTCCACCCCTCCCATGCACGCATGCATGCTCTTTCTCCTTCTTGCCCTCTCACTCTCTCTCTTTCTCTCAGAAATAACTTAAAATGAAAAATTCAGGGGTGCCTGGGTGGTTCGGTTGGTTAAGCGTCTGACTCTTGATCTCAGCTCAGGTCGTGATCTCACGGTTCGTGCGTTCGAGCCCCACATCGGGCTTTAGGCTGGTAGTGCAGAGACCGCTTGGGATTCGCTGTCTCCCTCTCCGCCCCTCCCCCTCTTGCTCTGTCTCTCTCTCTCAAAAATAAATAAATAAACTTATTTTTTTTTAAATATTAAAAAATGAGGGGTGCGTGAGTGGCTCAGTCGGTTAAGCATCCGACTTCGGTTCAGGTCATGATCTCGCAGTTTGTGGGTTCAAGCCCCGCGTCGGGCTCTGTGCTGACAGCTCGGAGCCCGGAGCCTGCTTCGGATTCTGTGTCTCCCTCTCTCTCTGCCCCTCCCCCAGTTGTGTTCTCTCTCTCTCTCTCTCTCTCTCTCTCTCTCAAAAATAAACAATAAAAATATTTCAAAGTGTATCGGAGTCTCGTTTTCTTCCTAGGCATTGCTGTAACCCTGGTTCAGAAGGCACCGTCACTCACCTGGCCGTCTGCTGGCCTCCTCGATGTGTCCCCTGCCTCTCCTCCTAACACCTTCAATTCGTCCTCATGTCACGGCTAAAGTGAATTTCTTCTTTTTTTTTTTTTTAATGTTTATGTATTTATTCCTGGGGGGGAGGGGTGCAGAGAGAGAGGGAGACCGAGAATCCCGGAAGCAGGCCCCGTGCTATCAGCGGAGCTCGAACTCGTGAACCGTGAGCCAAAGTCGGAAGCCCAACCAAATGAGCCCCCCAGGTGCCCCAACGGCTAAAGTGAATTTATTTTTTTTTTTTTTTTTTTTTTTTTTTTCAACGTTTATTTATCCCCGGGACAGAGAGAGACGGAGCATGAACAGGGGAGGGGCAGAGAGAGAGGGAGACACAGAATCGGAAACAGGCTCCAGGCTCCGAGCCATCAGCCCAGAGCCCGACGCGGGGCTCGAACTCACGGACCGCGAGATCGCGACCTGGCCGAAGTCGGCCGCTCAACCGACTGCGCCACCCAGGCGCCCCAGTGAATTTAAAATGTAAGTCACATCACTTGCCCCCAGGCTTAACTTCTTGCTTCTCATTGCCTCAAACTCCGTCTTCCTTAAAAGAGGACTGGAAACCCGTTCGTGGGTCTCAGCTGGCCTCAACCGGCCCCTTGGGACTCACCCTGTGCTCTATCCACTTCCAGGAAAGAGCCAATCTTTGCTGCCCTGAGGACTGTTCTCGTACTGCTCCTCCCTGAGAAAGCCCTTCCCACCCTGAACAAATCCCCTGGTCAGCTTCTTTTCATCCTTCAGGTTGCAAGTTCAACGACATTCCCCAGACTGCCTCTTTTTCTTATTTAAATGGCTCCTCAAATTCTCTGTGTTTTTAAATGAATGTTTGTTGAGGTGTAATAACAAACCAGGAGATTCGTGGCACTTTCCTTCACCTTTCCCCAGTTTCCTTCCCCGGCCCTTTGTGCTCAGGGGCCTCCCCCTGCCCTTGCAACCACTGATCGGATTTCTGCCCAGCAGGGTTGCCTTTTCCAGAACGTTGCTGTTGACCGTTAATTTTATGTCAGCCCGACTGGGACACAGGGTGCCCAGGCAGGCATTGGGTCAGCTGGGTCAGACGTTATCCTGGGTGTGTCTGTGGCGGTGTTTCTGAAAGCGATTAGCGGTTTTAAGTTTATTTTTGCGAGAAAGAGAGAGAGACAGAGAGAGCGAGTGGGGGAGGGGCAGAGAGAGGAGAAGAGAGAGAGAATCCCAAGCAGGCTCTGCACTGTCAGCCCGGAGCTTGACGAGGGGCTCGAACTCCTAACCGGTGAGGTCGTGACCTGGGCCGAAACCAAGAGCCGCCCAGGGCCCCCCAAAGAGACGAACATCTGAGGGGGCTGCCCGGTGCAGCCGGTGGGCCTCCTTCCTGTGGATGGGCCTCACCCAACCGTCTGAAGACCTGAAGAGAACCAAACGCTGCTGGGGAGTGAACTCCTCCTGCCTGTTGAGCCGGAACAAAGGTCTTCTCCGACTTTTGTACTTAAGCTGAAAACCAGTGGCTCTTCTTGGATCTCAAGGCTTTCCCAAGCCTGCCGGCTTTCAGACCAGAAGTCACACCACTGGCCCTCCTGGGTCTCCGGCTTGCCCACTAAAGCTCTTGGGACCTCGCGGAATCTATGGAGACAGACACACGCACACGTATCTGCCCGTCCTATTGGTTCTGTTTCTCTGAAGAACCCCAACAGGACCACAGAAATGAGGTCGGGGGCGCCTGGGTGGCTCGGTTGGTTATGCCCCCGACTGCGGCTCGGGTCAGGATCTTGCGGTCCGTGAGTTCAAGCCCCACGTCGGGCTCTGCGCTGACAGCTCGGAGCCTGGAGCTTGCTTCGGGTTCCGCGTCTCCCTCGCTCTCCGCCCCTCCCCTGCTCATGCTCTCTCTCTCAAAAATAAATAAACATTAAAAAAATTAAAAAAAAATAAATGAAAGCATACAGTAGGTATGCTTTCACTTAGCATAGTGATTTTGAGACCATCCACGCATTAGTAGTTCCACTTTGTGGATGACTGATAAGAAAATGTACCACAGTTTATCTGGACATTTGCATGGTCTCCAGTTTCCAGTAATTACGAACAAAGTTGTTATAAACATTTGTATAGAGGCCATTGCGTGGACCCGTTTTATCTAGGAGCCGAAAGGTAAGTGAAAGCTGACATTCGCGAGAAACCGCCAAACTGTTTTTCAAAGCGGTTGAACAGATTTCACGTTCTCCCGAACAGCCTATGAGATTCTGGTTGTTTCACATCCTCACTGACGGTGGTCTCGCCCGTTTTTAAATTGCAGCTGTTGGCAACAGACGTAGCTGCGGTGAGGTTTGGGGGTGATGGCGGGGTTCGGAGCTGACAGCCAAGAAAGAATTCCTGAAGACGTCTTTGGTGCAGAAAAGGTGATTTTATTAATGCACGGGGACAGGATCCACGGGCAGGAAGAGCTGCCCCGGGGTTGCGAAAGAGAGGCTGATTTTACAACGTGGAGTTTGGGGAACTAAAGCCAAGAGGAAGTTTCTTAAAGGGATTTCCATATGCTAAGGAAGATTCCCAGAATAGTGGAGGCCTAGCTATTTTCAAGCTAAGGTTGTTTTCCCCTCTAGCAAAGCGTTATTATTCAGTAAGGAGTTCCTGGAGTTTAGGCTCTTGAGAAGAGGTTTGTAAACTGAGGGCGACTCTAGCAGTTTAATCATTTGTTTTCTGTCCTTTCCTTTGTTCCTGGACAGCCAGACGTGCCTGAGGAATGTTACACGTCTCCCACCTGGGGGCGGGGTCTCCCACCTGGGGGCGGGGTCTCCCACCTGGGGGCGGGGTCTCCCACCTGGGGGCGGGGTCTCCCACCTGGGGGCGGGGTCTCCCACCTGGGGGCGGGGTCTCCCACCTGGGGGCGGGGTCTCCCACCTGGGGGCGGGGTCTCCCACCTGGGGGCGGGGTCTCTGCCGGATGTCAGCTCCCTCATCAGTGGTATCTTACTGGTTTTAATTTGCATTTGCCTAATAGGTGATGATTTCGAGCATCTTTTCATACGCGTTTTTACCATCCGCAGCGTTTACCCATTTTCAGTTGGGTTATTGTGTTACAAGAGTTCTTTATGCATTCTAGATACAAGTCCTATGTCCTATATGTGTCTTGGAAATCTTTTCTTCCAGTCTGTGGCTTGTCTGTTGATACGCGTTAAGAGTGTCTTTCAAACAGTGGAAGTTTTTTATCCTAATTTTTTTTAACACTTGTTTGTTTTTGAGACACAGAGACAGTGTGAGCTGGGGAGGGCAGAGAGAGAGGGAGACACAGAATCTGAAGCAGGCTCCGGGCTCCGAGCACAGAGGCTGGTGCGGGGCTCTAATCCACGAACCATATAGGACCTGAGCCAAAGTCGGACGCTTAACTGACTGAACCACCCAGGTGTGGACACACGCTACACACACACACACACACACACACACACACGTGCGCGCACAAGCGAGGGAGGGGCAGAGAGGGAGAGAAAAACTTCGAGAAAAATGTCAGCACAGAGCCTAAGGCGGGGTGTCAGTACAGAGCCTGGTGTGGGGCTCGGAGCCGGACGCGGGGTGCGAGCTCACAAACCATGAGATCTTGACCTGAGCTGAAACCAAGAATCGAAGAGTCAGATGCTTACCCGACTGAGCCACCCGAGTCCCCGCCTGCTAGGACTTTTCACCGGATTACACTAACTATAGATCAGTCCTGGGAGAACTGGCATATTAACATCTTGAGTCTTTCATTTTATAAATGTGGTATTTGTCTCCATTTACTCAGGACTTCCTTAATTTCTCTTATCCTAAGTTATTTGGGATTTCCCAGATACCTTTCTGTTATTGGTTTTTACTAGTTTTAATTCTACGTAGAAGTTTTTTATGGCCCAGAATATTCTCTACCTCGGTGAATGTTCCCTAAACATTTGAAGACGGTGTGCATTATACGGTTATGTGAATTTCATGCCCACCTCCCCATGGTAGCGGGTCATGTTATTCATGTAGGATCCCGGGCCCAGGTTTTTCTGTCCCTCCTCTGACCTTGGAGGATATTGGCTTGTACTCCTTCTCGGCAGTCATGGTTCTTTGCCTGTGTCCAAAGGCAGAACATTTCCTATTCCCGCACTGGCAAATGGGTTTTGTCTTTATTCCTCCCCTAGAGATGATGGATTTTTGCCTGAGCCCCAGGGGTGATAGGATTTGCTGCGCCTCCCTCAGCAGCCTAAAGCTTTTGCATCTTCTGGAAACGGGTCTGGGGAAGTGGGCAGGGTTTCATACCTACCTATCCCTTGGCAGTAGCCAATTACGTCCCGAATGCTTGAACCAGCGACGAGGGGGGGGCTTTCTGGTCTCCAGCCTGCCCCGGTGTTTCTTGTGAACACTTGGTATAGACCACTGGAAAGATCAAGTCCCCCGATTTGAAACTCTCAGCTATGCCAAATTCTTAAACTCCTTTAAGAATTTAACATTCTAGATTATCTTTAGCTGCTCATACAGTGGCCACTTCTTTCTTGAGCACTCTTTCTAGAAGGAAATGGGGGCATATCCCATCTCCTGTTGGAGCACTGATCACTCCCGGGGATTGTGTGCTCCGTCTCCCAACTTCAGCTCTCTGACACGCTCAAGGAGAGCTGGAATTTTGTAGATTATCCAGAAGTTTTTCCTTATGAGCTTACAGTCTCGAGACTTTCTACACCCTGTTCAGAAGCAGAACGGACTACCTCAACTAACGGTGATTTTGTTATTGTCTGAAACCAGTTATTATTTCCATCATTATACTTACTAAAATTTGTAAATTTGTAATTATTTTTGTTTTGTTTCCCCCACTTAACTTTAAGACCGTGAAGACATACACTCTGTCTCTTCATGATCGTAATCCCTCGCACCTAGTGCCACACTGCACACAAAGCCCTTAAAACTAAACAAAATGATACTTATGACAGATTATTTCTTTTTTCAAAAATCATTAGCCCACCATACAGCAAACACTGGCTGATTAAAACATCCACAGAAGTACCGGGGGGCAGGGGAGGGTCGAGGAAGAGGAAGAACGAGGGCCCAAAAGCTAAACTGGGAGATTATATTCTGAACTATCTGCTAGATTTTCATTTATCATCTGCCCAGAGAATCTGGCTGTGATGCTGACCAAGTTCAAAACAAAGCGCAAATGAGACAAGGATACCAAACCCTTCTTTCATGAAGCTTCGGGAACAACTGAAATAAATGAACTAGCAAAAAACATAGATCAGTAATTCCTTATTGTTTATTCTTTTCTTACAAAAAGACACTCAGAACAAATAAATATAAAATGGCATACGTCTTATTTAGCAATGGGCAAATACAGGTTTTTCTGGGTACTGTCCACAGGGATGAACTAAAGGAGCTTCCAGAAGTGCCCTCATCCTATCAGCTTTCCACCCTCTGTTTAAAAAAAAAAAAAAAAAAAAGTCAATTCTTTTCATTCCTCACAATTTTCAACAATGGAGTCTCAAAATAAGTAACCTAACCCTGACTCAGAGACAAAGACATCTGATTCAAGGTCAGCACGTATATAATGACGTTGCCCCGAAACTTCAACGAATGAATATTGAGTTTTCATTTCTTGTATCTTGTAGGAGTAAAGAGTTTATTCTGTTCAAATCTGCATGGCAAATAAAATAAAACAGAAAGCTGAGTACAATATATACACTTTTCTGTCCTAAGAGAAAACATTAAATACAGGTATATTTAATATACAGTGAACATGCCATGTATTTTCTTAAAGCCAACAAAATCCCGATTTCCTATACCCTGCAGGTGATGCAGAAGGCAAACGAATACCAAAATCACTTCTGACAAAATTTAGCTAACAAAATTAGCTAGACGGTAATACAAATTCAATATTCAATGGATTTATTCATTCCACGGTTGCATGGAAAAGGAAGTAAAAAACGTCAAGTACAAGTAGAACCACACATAAGAAAAAGCACCTACGTACGGAGGAGGGACAGCTCTGGGAGCCTGCCTGGGAGAGGCACACCTCGCTCAGGTGTTTCCACGGACAGAACACCCTAGTTCGCCGAAACCCTAGGTTACTCAGTTCTGGGTCTGAAATCTTCTCTAAGACGTCAAAAGTCAATTTAAACATAGAGGGGAGATATTTTTTTTTTAATCTGTGGGTAAAGATGATGAAAGTCTGACACTGATTTTCCTAAAAGGCAACTCACGACTCTCCAGAAGTACGAATAAACATCAAAAAGCCCAAAGTAAAGAGCTAGTACATCAACATGCGCGGTCAGGAATCCCGTGAAAGTCACAAGGTGCTGCGGTTCCGGGATTTCCACGAACCTCCTCCTGGGAGAAGACAGTGTTCCGTGACGGATGCGAATTATGCCCACTGCTCACGAGACATACACACATCGAGACTCGTGAGATCCTACTTTGTAACAATTTAGAAATCCAAATTTGGCTCCAGAAAATATAAATCTGGAATAGGACTCTGCAGATAGACAATACAAGTAGCAGTTGAGTGGAACCTGCCTGCAACAATCCTGTATTTACTTTTTTTTTTTTTCCTTTAAGGCTACAGAAAATCTGCACATAGACAAGGCGATTAATTCTCATAATAAAAATATCCCCTCCAAGGAGCTAAGGTCTCCAGTCAGATTCCATGGTGAGTAGATGTTGTGTGGCACATTCTATTCCACAGGTGTACCTTCTGGTGAGTCTGCAGGCTTAGGATCAATTCTTTCCGGGAACAGTAGCTTCTCACAAACTGCCTCCTTTATTGGTAAATACTGTGATATTTCATTGGGTTCCGTGAAGAGGGAAGGTGAAACGTGCTGGGAGATACATAAGTCGTATTAGTATATATTCAGTCACTGCACTGATACTTTTTGGAAATGCTTTGGTTCAAGCATGCATAAAGCATGCCAATTCTAAAATGAGTGGCAATCGACGTCTATGAGGATGTATAGGTGTTTCTAATGAGAACGGGTATCTCGTTACTGGACCATTCAGCCCTGTTACCGAATGACTTCCTCAAAGCTCACAGGGATATATTATTTATAACGCTCCCACAGATGTATTAAGAATCCAATCCCCTTTCCCTGCTGCTTTTGTACCTTGAGAGCACTAGCCTTCGGGTAGAGCCCCGTACGGGGTCTATGCCAGACTCTTAAGTAACTTTTCTAACCCACGAACGTGCTCCCCCCAGAAGGAAACAAGTGCTAGGGGTGAAAAAGAATAACAAGTTTGCAGAAAGGTGGCACCTGGGAAACAACCCATTACAGAATCCTACAGACTTGGAGAAGTCCTTTACAAGTCCCAGAGGGGCAAGAAAATAAAGGACGTTATGTGAAAACAAGTTACGGTACAGAATTACCACACTTTAAGAAAAAAATCAGAAAAGCAGACTGGCTAGAAAGAAGTTATGGGGGGACGAGGCGCTAAGTGGAATGAACATCCAATTGGTGCCAGTACCAGACCCACCGCCAACCAATTCTGGGTCTGTTTTTCCACCATAAAAAGTGGAAATTAGATTGGATGACGGTGCTACCCATAACAACCCTGTCCTGGTATCTGGGGTGAATTCAGAGAAGTTACGCTCCAGGAGGCTTTATCTTATAGGTGGGCTTATTGGGTGAATCACTAGATCTAGGGAGGCAGATGTGGCTGGAAATATACAAAATGAAACATTAAAAGTCGACTTCTAGAAACTGGTATTTAAACAGCGTACCATTAAATTAGCAATTTTGCTCTCTCGTGATGTATATTCTCGTAACATGTAGGTCTTGTCCGCCTATGTGGAAAGATAAAAAAAAGGCTGCAATAAATATTTCTATTGTTACAAAATAGTTTCTATTAAACAGAACCACCTATGACAACAGAACAGGTTGCAAAAGCAGCATAAAGTCTGATAAGAATATCTTATTCTGTAATGAGATAACTAATCTCACCAAGAATTCTGAATTATTGATTCCAATCTCTATAAATCACAGTGATAGCATATGTAAACAGATTTGATAATTACCAACTAAGAGAAACACAGCCAAAGTTTTACTATGAAAGTATGTATATTTACAAATGAGATATGCAAGAGATATTAATATTACCGCATGTTTGGAACTATACCTTTTCCTTAAGCTATAGTATCTACTTACATAACCAGGCTACTCTTATGTTTAAAAAAACAAAACAAAACAAAACAAAACAAAAGAAAGCTTTACCAAATTTTATTCCCTCCTATTTCCACAAAATTCTTGTCAAATTGCTTATTTAATAAAGCAAGTTTTTGGTACTTCAATTTTTCCCATTTATGACTTTTTACTTACGTATTTAAGTAGTCGCCATGCCCAATATGGGGCTTGAACTCACGACCCTGAGATTAAGAGTCCTATGCTCTACTGACTGAGCCAGCCAGGCACCCTCCATTTACAACTGTTTAAAATTAGGTGTTAGAGGGGCGCCTGGTGGCTCAGTTAAGCATCTGGCTTTGACTCAGGTCATGATCTCACAATTTGTGAGTTCGAGCCCCGGCGCTGAGCTCTGTGCTGACAGCTCAGAGCCTGCAGCCTGCTTCAGATTCTATGTCTCTCTCTCTCTCTCTCTCTCTGCCCCTCCCCTGCTTGCACTCTGTCTCTCTCTCAAAAATAAATAAACATTAAAAAAATTTTTTTAATAAAATTAGGTTTTAAAAAGCAATGTATTACAATTTGTTTTTTGGTGAAACATTATTCAATAAAAGAAAAATCACATAAGATTAAACTCCCTTAACGTTTTATCCTTTTTTTAATTTTAGAGAGAGAGTGCAAGCCGGGGCCTGGGGCAGAGGGAGAAAGAGAGAATTTCAAGCAGGCTCCACACTCAGTGCAGAGCCTGACATGGGGCTCGATCCCACGACCCTGGGATCATGACCTGAAGCTGAAATCAAGAGGCTCAACTGAGCCACCCAGGCACCCCAACTTTTATTCTTTTCTATCAATAAAAACACATTAATGCTTAAGGAAAGAAAAATTAGATGATATAAAAGTATAATATATAAGTACAGCTTCTATAGATAATACTATCTTTAACTTAGAAATCTCTACACAATATCTTACATAGATTCATACTTGTTTTTTTAAAAAATTTTAATGTTTATTTATTTTTGAGAGAGAGCACAAGTGGGGGACGGGCAGAGAGAGAGGGGGACAGAGGATCGGAAGTAGGCTCCGTGCTGACAGCAGCCAGACTGATGCAGGGCTTGAACTCACAAACCCGAGATCACAAGCTGAGCCGAGGTGGGACCCTCAACCAACTGAGCCACCCAGGTGCCCCCATACTTGCTTTTTAAAATTCAACACTGAGGGGCGCCTAGGTGGCTCAGCTGGTTAAGCGTCGAACTCTTGGATTTTGACTCAGGTCACGATCCCAGGGTTGTGAGATCAGCCCCACGACGGAACCTGCTCGGGATTCTCTCTTTCCCTCTGTCACTCCCCGGCTCGTGCATGCACGTGCACTCTCAAAAATAAATGAACGAATGTTTAAAATTCAACACTGAGATGCAGATCTTTACATACCAGTTAAATACAACTCTGCCATTCATTTTAATGGATGTGTACTTTTCTACTATATGGATATAAATTAAACAATTTAAATCAGTGCCCATTCAGTGGGCATTAAGCTCCTTCTCTCCTTTTTGCTATTATAAACAATAGCATTGCCATGAATATTCATATATATATATATGTATGTGTATATACATTTATATATAGATACACATACGTGTATATATACATTATATATATGTATAATATATACATATTATATGTATAATGTATAATATATACATATAATATATATAATATATAATGTATTTATACATAATGTATATATATGTATATACATAAATAGATACACATACCTATATATACATTATATATGTATAATATATATAATGTATATATACATAATGTATATATATGTATATACATATATATGCTGTATATATATAATGTATATATATAACGTATATATATGTATATATACATTATATATATATATAAATGTACAACTGCCTGATTAATATTTGCAGATTACTATATAAGAATGATTTTAGGATAAATTCCTAAGAAATACTGTTGACTTAAAGCATAAGCATTTTTAAAACTTAGATTTCATCTTTTCTGAAGGAGAAAAATGCAGTCTATCTTTACTTCGCTACCACTTATTAAAAGAAAAAGATCGCAAAAAAAAAAAAGAAAGAAAAAGATCACAGTTACCATGTTATTTCAAGGAAAAAAGCCCCACCCGTCTATAAGTGCAGGATTTGGGAAAACACCAATCCAACCTCACCCTACTGTGTACCAATCTCACTTCTGCCACCCAATAACTGTGTAACTCGGGTAAGTTACTTACTCTGTCTTTGCTGTAGTTGCCACAGCTATAAACAGCGATGATAAAGGGACTTATTTCACAGGGTGGTTGTGAGCGTTCACTGTTCCTAGGACTGCCCAACTGGTACTGGTGTTCCCTTCGCTAAGTCACCCTTCTACATGATCACAGATCTGAGGGTACAAATCCATTCCACAAGGACAGGCTGCTATAAGCTATTAGAAGACTTTTCATGCCTTCAATTTAAGCCTCCTCCTTTTTTTAGCTTTTCTGAAAACCTTGTATGTTAACAGTTCCTTCAGAGGTGAGTACAGAGCTTTCAAACTTTAGAACAACTATCAAAATGATTATGTAATACAAATTTCAGTAGGTCATGTGATTGTTGTTTTGTTTTGTTTTAAGTTTACTTGAGAGAGAGACCATGATCGGGGAAGGGGCAGAGAGAGAGGGAGAGAGAGAGAATTCCAAACATGTTCTGTGCTGTCAGCACAGAGCTCAACGAGGGGCTCGATCCCACGAACCACGAGATCATGACCTGAGCTGAAATCAAAAGTCAGACGCTTGACTAAATGAACCACCCAGGTGCCCCCTCGTGATTGGTATTTTTAATATCAAGACATTATATAAACAATACATATGATACACAAAGGTAAGAGTTAAGGGACAGGTTTTCTTTTTTTTTTTTAAGTTTATTTTAAGAGAGAGGGCGAGCAGGGGAGGGGCAGAGAGAAAGAGAATCCCAAGCAGAGTCTGCACTGTCAGCACAGAGCCCAATGCAGGGCTCGATCTCACGAACCTTGAGATAATGACCTGAGCCCAGATCAAGACCTGGATGCTTAACTGAGTCACCCAGGCACCCCAGGGACAGGTTTCTTTTTTTTTTATTTAAAAAAATTTTTTTTTTTTTTAACGTTTATTTATTTTTGAGACAGAGAGAGACAGAGCATGAACAGGGGAGGGTCAGAGAGAGGGAGACACAGAACCCGAAACAGGCTCCAGGCTCCGAGCTGTCAGCACAGAGCCCGACGCGGGGCTCGAACTCACGGACCGCGAGATCATGACCTGAGCCGAAGTCGGCCGCCCAACCGACTGAGCCACCCAGGCGCCCCGGGACAGGTTTCTTAAACACAGCTTAAGTACACATGAAGTTTTCAAAAAAGCATCAGACATCCTCTACTGGGGAGGAACACTGGGGAGTGTCTTTCAGAAAACATTTTCAGCTACCAGAACTTTCAGAAAGGAAGATGTCATGCGGTCAATAGTGAATGTAGAACACCCAATCTTCAAGGTTAGAAGGACTGCCATAAATTATAAAGCATTATTTCATTTCAAATTCTCAGACAGACAGTGAAAGAACACGAACGAGCCCAACATCAACTAGTACATTCATTAAATAAGAAGAGATACCTCATGGTAAAGTCTTGTGTCATTCATTCTGATAAGCACTCCATCGATTCTCAAGAAAAATCGCAACAGCAGGAAAAAACTAGAAGGCATTACTCTCTGAAAAAAAAAAAATAGTACGTTAATATTTTAATGAAAACTAAATGCTATTACTTTGCTGAGAAAATAATTTTTTTTAAAAGGCATCAGAGAAAAGCTGAATTAGCAGTATACAGAAATCTATGAACTAAAGGTTCTTTGTCATAGCACCAACTTAGTCCTATTCTATTCTATTCTATTCTATTCTATTCTATTCTATTCTATTCTATTCTATTCTATTCTATTCTATTCTAAATATCCTGGCTTCAGTTTCCTACAATAGAAAAATATTTTTTAGGTCAAAAGATAATTGAGGTTAAAAAGACTTAACACTTACCTAAGTAATATGAAAATTACAATGTTCACTTTAAAAATTGACAGTACTTGGGGCGCCTGGGTGGCTCAGTCAGTTGGGCATCCGACTTCGGCCCAGCCATGATCCCACGGTTCGTGGGTTCGAGCCCCGTGTCGGGCCCTGTGCTGACAGCTCAGAGCCTGGAGCCTGAATTCTGTGTCTCCCTCTCTCTCTGCCTCTTCCCTACTCGCACTCTGTCGCTCTCTCTCAAAAATAAGTAAACATTGAAAAAAAAATTTTAAAAACTGACAGTACTTACCATTAATGTCAACACCAGTAATACCAAAAGGAAAGCATAACCTATTTCTTTGTTGTTACTCATCTCTACTCACTTTACATTAAATAAAGGCGAGAACTTAAACGAAATGCTCTAATTCAGTGCAATCGATTAAGTATTATTTCATACTGCCGAAGACTGGTTTATCAGATCATTATAACATGTTCTTGGCATCTTTCATCTATGTCACATCTATACATTTCTGTTTTCCAAGCGTAAACCAGGGAAAAAAGACAGAGACAGAGAGTAAGAAGGTGGGTCCTGGTGGCAGGGAGGGAGGGGTTGGATATTGGGGGGCCTTTAGATCTTTAAAAGGAATATGCTTGTGGGCACTTGGCTGTCTTAGTTGGTAAAGTATATGATTCTTGATCTTGGGGTCATGAGTTCAGGCCCCACATTGGGGGTAGAGATTACCAAAAATAAAATAAAATAAAATAAAATAAAATAAAATAAAATAAAATAAAACAAAATAAAACAAAATAAAACAAAGACCATTTCTTAAAATAAAATAAAATACAGACCATTTCTTAAAAAAAAAAAAAAAAAAGAAAAAAGCTTCACCATTTACTAAATAAACACTCGTCGTCTACTAAGTGTCCAGTTCTAACTATAAGTAGATCTTGGATTTATATAAAAAGATACAATCCCAGTGGTCAAGAAGTTTATCAAAGAGGGAAACAGAGAAAAAAAAAATGATGTGGCAGATATAGTAACAGAGGTATGCACAAGGTTCAATAAGCACTCAGAGAAAGTCCCGAAGTTGGCTGAAGAAAGTTAGAGAAGACAATGGAAAGCTGACCATGGAAAGAAGAGCTGGGGGCGAGCTCCTTTTTTTTTCCAAAAAGAGGAAACAGCATGTATATCAAGTACTGAGGCACGGAACAGAAGATACACGCAGGGAACTGAGTGAGTTGTAGAAGCACAGGGCAACATTAATGAAGAGCGAAGAAATTAACACGATAGCCCACTAACAACAGCGGCTTTACTACCTAGAGAGTCACCAGCCACAGGCCAAGCTCTCCTGCCCTAGGACCTTTACGAGCCCTGTTCCCTGACCTAATGCCTACTGGTCTCAGATCTCGGTGTAAATATCACTTGTACACAGAAGCTTCTCCTACCATTCTAGGACCACAGGCTTCTGTTATTCTCTCTCGATTCCCTTATAAACGAAAAGATTTGTAACTACAGCCGTTCACGTGTTTACTTGCTTAAAGCCTATCTGCCCCCACTTAGGCCGCAGGCTCCATAACTGCGAACATGTGCTCTGGTCATCACTTTGTCCCTGCTGTCTAGACAAGTAGCGAGCACATGGTGGGTGCCCGTCAGCGACTCCCTGAAGGAAAGAGAGGCTGGAGCTCTCTTTGCCGGAGCAAAGGCCCACAGTCACACTGCCTTCCAGCGGGATTATCAGCAACAGACTTCAAAGCAAAACCCAGAATAAAGAAAGGCTGGAGGAAGAACCTGACCTAGACAAGTTGCTACGTCACAGCCAACTGACTGGGAAGCAGCGTTACTTGACAGAGCGCTCTTTGTAATTACTGGAAAGACTCACTGGCCACATTTCCCCACATTTCCAAGTGGGTTATCGACAGTTACACTGGGCACAACACAGGAAGCGAGCTGAAGTAACGTTTCAGCATGGCGGAGGGCAGAGCAGGAGTCAGAAGACCCAAGTGCTCGTCCTAATTCCGCAATTTAACTGTGTATTTTAAGGCGGCAGTTCTCTCACAGGGGATGTTTGGAAATTTCTGAGGGTGTTTTTTGTCGTCACAATGATATTAGGCAGTTAAAGACCAGAGACGTTAGATGTTCTGTAACGCACAGGACCATCCTATACAACAAAGTCCAATCCTGCATCCACAAAACTTCCAAAGATCTTCTCTGGCATTCATGTGGGGAAAAAGATAACAATAGCAATAAACACAAATACATACATACATAAATAAGCCAACAATTTATACTGACCTCACCTTAGAACCTAATTCCATTTTACAAACAAATACAAAACACACTGAATTTCCGGGCACGCAATTACTTTGCAAATCAAGGAAGGATTATACTTTATTTCATTTGGAACTTTACTAAAGGGTTGTTCACCATTTTTGAAAAATTACATCACCAATGGCAGTCTTGACTGTGTTATCTGAGTCACTGGCTGCTCCTGGCACCCCTATCAGCCTTCACTTGTAGCTGTCACATTCACAGTGATTCAATATGCAAATGTGACTGCTTCATTATGACTTTAGTGCAGTCATATTATGCATATTTCAATACGTACATACTGAAATACATCATTTATTCTAAATCAATTTCCTTTTATTTCTCGTTTATCTTATAATTAGGACACGATGTTGGTTTACTGGAAAGAAGGTGGGTTATAGTATCTATGAAATTCATTTCACGGTAGTAAAAGGGAGGGGGTGTTAAAAGTATTTGGTTAGAAAAAAAAAAAAAAAGGAGCAACGAGGGGAAGTAGGTTGAGAACCAGTAACTCAGATCAAGATCCTAAACCACCTAAAGTCTCCTTCTTCATCTATAAAACTAGGGGGTGTGAAGAAACCGTTCCTTAGACCCTGTCTCCGTAAAACACGACCATTCTATAAGACTACTTCAACAAAAGCCACCTCAGCAACGGCTTTGTGGAATTTTTTGTACCACAGAGATGAGATACGTGCCTACCTGATATACTTGGATTCTTAGGTAAAACATGGAAGCAGAAGGTAGACCACATTCTCTCCTGACTACTCAGAATGGAACTAACCACCCAATGGAAAAAAGACAGTCTCTTTAGCAAATGGTGCTGGGAGAACACCTGGACAGCAACAGGCCGAAGAAGGAAAGTGGACCACTTTCTTACACCAGACACAAAAAGAAATTCAAAATGGATGAAAGACCTCAATCTGAGATAGGAAGCCATCAAAATCCTACAGGAGAAAACAGGCAGCAACCGCTTTGAACTCGGCCACCACAACTGCTTACTCGACGTGTCTCCAGAGGCAAGGGAAGTAAAAATGAACTATTGGGACCTCATCAAGATAAAAAGCTTCCGCACGGCAAAGGAAACAACAAAACTAAAAGGCAACCAAGGGAATGGGAGAAGATATTTGCAAATGGCATATCAGATAAAGGGTTAGTATCTAAAATCTATAAACAACTTACCAAACTCAACACCCAAAAAAACAAATAATCCAGTGAAGAAATGGGCAGGAGACATGAATAGACACTTTTCCAAAGAAGACATCCAGATGGCCAACAGACACATGAAAAGATGCTCAACGTCACTCATCATCAGGGAAATACAAATCAAAACCACAATGAGATACCCCCTCATACCTGTCAGAACGGCTAAAATTAACAACTCAGGAAACAACAGATGTTGGCGAGGATGCAGAAAAAAGGGAACCCTTTTGCACTGTTGGTGGGAATGCAAACTTTGTGCAGCCACTCTGGAAAACAGTATGGAGGTTCCTCAAAAAATTAAAAATAGAACTACTCTACAACCCAGCAATTACACTACTAGGAATTTATCCAAAGGATACAAAAATGCTGATTCAAAGGGGCACATGCACCCCAATGTTTATAGCAGCACTATCAACAATAGCCAAAGTATGGAAAGAGCCCAAATGTCCATATACTGATGAATGGATAAAGAAGATGTGGTATATACAATGGAATACTACTTGGTGATAAAACAGAATGAAATCTTGCCATTTGCAACAATGCGGATGGAACCAGAGGGTATTATGCTAAGTGACATAAGTCGGCCAGAGGAAGACAAATTATCATATGATTTCCCTCATATGGAATTTGAGAAACTCACCAGATGAACACAGGGGAAGGGAAGGAAAAATAAGATAAAAACAGAGAGGAAGGCAACTATAAGAGACTCTTAAATACAGAGAACAGACTGAGGGTTGCTGGAAGGTGTTGGGTGGGAGGATGGGTTAAATGGGTGACAGGCATGAAGGAGGGCACTTGCTGGGATGAGCACTGGGTGTCTTATATAAGAGATGAATCACTGGGTTCTAATCCTGAAGCCAACACTACACTGTATGTTAAATGAATTAAATGAATTAAAAAAAAAAAAAAAGAATGGACTAACCATTAGCTGGTTACATAACATCACTGCCAGTATTTGGGAGACAGGAAATGTATTTTCTCTGAAAGTTAAAACCTTGCGTATTAGCATGAAAACAGCTTTTCTTTAGATCTTAGAGTAGTTCTATAAACTATAAATCATACCAAGGACAGTAGATTACAACACAAAATCCTAACCTAAAAACATAGCTGAAAGAAGCTACCTTAGAAACACAAAACAGGGGCGCCTGGGTGGCGCAGTCGGTTAAGCGTCCGACTTCAGCCAGGTCACGATCTCGCGGTCCGTGAGTTCGAGCCCCACGTCGGGCTCTGGGCTGACAGCTCAGAGCCTGGAGCCTGTTTCCGATTCTGTGTCTCCCTCTCTCTCTGCCCCTCCCCCGTTCATGCTCTGTCTCTCTCTGTCCCAAAAATAAATAAAAAATGTTGAAAAAAAAAAATTAAAAAAAAAAAAAAAAAGAAACACAAAACAAAAATTAATTCCTAGAATACCTCATAATTAGATATAGGTAATGCCACCCACACAAAATTATCAAAACTCACAATAAACTCACTGAACTAAATCGAAAAACCTCATGGTGCACAGAGCTCCACTCTTTCTCCCTGGGGAACTGTGTCACAAGGAAACCATTATTATTTTTTGAATTAAAATGGTCTAGGTATAGAATTAAAATTTTAAGATGGTAAAAATACTTCAAAACCTGAAACAAACTAAGTGAGTTAAAAGCAACTTAAAAGGCTCCATCCAACAGTAACAGGAATCTAAAGTTACTTTGGGGGCGCCTGGGTGGCTCAGTGAGTTAAGCGTCTGGCTTCAGCTCAGGTCATGATCTCATGGTTCGTTGAGTTTGAGCCCCTTAGCAGTCGGGCCCTGTCCTGACAACTCAGAGCCTGGAGCCTACTTCAGGTCCTATGTCTCCTCCCCCTCTCTCTGCCACCCGGCTCGTGCTCTCTTTTGCAAAAATAAATAGACGTTAAAAAAAAATGTAAAGGGGCGCCTGGGGCTCAGTCAGTTAAGCAGCCAATTCTTGACTTCAGCTCAGGTCATGATCTCCTAGTGAGTAAGCTCGAGCCCCACATCAGGCTCTGCACTGACAGAATAGAGCCTGCTTGGGATTTTCTCTTTCTGCCCCTCCCCTGCTTGCACTCTCTCAAAATAAATAAACTTAAAAAAATTTTTTTAAATAAGTAAGTTACTTTGTTTATGTAAGTAGTTTCCACATTACAGTATCACTTCTTTACAGGGTGCTTTATAATTATTATAGAAACCAAGAAATCAAGCATTCATAAGCAACTAGCTTCACAAATTCTAAAATAAGAACTTTTTAGTAGTTTTCTGGCCAAGATTAAAATACCAAGTGGGGCTCGAACCCATGGACCATGAGATCATGACCTGAGCCGAAGCCGGATGTTCAACAGACTGAGCCACCCAGGCGCCCCCTTTATGATGTTCTTAATAAATAACATTCTTTTCTCTAGCTTACTTTCTTGTAAGAATATGGTATATAATATATATAACGTACAAAAAATGTATAATCAACTGTTAATGTTATCAGTAAGACTTCCAGTCAACAGTAGGCTATTAGAAGTTAAGTTTTTGGGGAATTAAAAGTGACACAACGAGGGGCGCCTGGGTGGCTCAGTCAGTTAAGTGGCCGACTTTGGCTCAGGTCATGATCTCATGGTCCGTGAGTTCGAGCCCCGAGTCGGGCTCTGTGCTGACAGCTCGGAGCCTGGAGCCTGTTTCAGATTCTGTGTCTCCCTCTCTCTGTTCCTCCCCCGTTCATGCTCCGTCTCTCTCTCTCTCCTTCAAAAAAATAAAAATAAAAACATAAAAAAAAATAGTTACACAACGATTTTCAACTGTGGACAGAGGGTTACTGGTTGCCCTAATTCCCTCACTATTCGAGAGTCAACGGTATATTCCATACCCACAGTCAAACTCCTAGCCATAAGGAAAGATATAAGGTAATCCTTAAACATTTACGCTTATTTTTAGAAGTTCCTTGGAGAGCTCTGTTAAAACTAAAAATGATCTGAGACGGTTCAGATTTTATTTGAGAGCAACTGGGAAACACATAGACTTTAAATCAGAAAAAGTTCTATGTCAAAAAGGCCAGGTGAAGGGCATCGAGTGAGCTTTATGTGCAAAGTACCTAGCAAGGGCTCTGGAAATCATCGTCACACTTCATCACACTTTGTCACACTTCGTTCTACATTTCATCACACTTCGTTCTCAGGCCTTTTCTGACCTCTTCTCTCCATTCCTACGTGCGTCTACCCAACTTTCCAGTCAGATAGCTAAGGGTATCACGGTCAGACAAGAAATATTCTTTGTCCCATAGTGCAGAGACAACTAAATCTCTAATCTGCTTAGGTAATTCTGATAAAACTCCAGGTTTGGGAATCACTGGATGAGAGGTAAGCTTATCTACACGCAGTCCCCCTTTCCTCCCATCATCACAGAAGCATCTCGCCTGTCTAAGGCTAATCCTCCCTCCCACGATCTGGATCCTAGAAGATTATGAGCAAAGACAAACTGATCCACTGTGTGATTGATCTTAGGCAAGTTACTTAATATCTCTGACCCCCCCGTTTCCTCTCACTGGGCAGAATTTTCTGGAGGATTAAATGAGATGATATAAATAAGCTATATGTGAAATAATAGAAAATACATATATAGGTCTCTGCTTCTAGTTCCTGACAGAGGGCTTCTTAAACCCTTATAAATTTCTAAGTGAGAAGGGCACTTAGGAACATCTTCAGTTCTGAGGCGATTCTGGGTGGGCTCCTGGGTGGGGGCTGGTCCCCAGAAAGACCAGGCCATGATTAGAAGCTTGGAATTTCCAGCTCCACCCCTCATTTTCCCGAGAGAAGAGAGGGGTCGGAAACAGGAGTTAATAATTGATCATGCCTTGTGAGGGAGCCTCCATAAAATCCTAGTAGGATGGGGTTCAGAGACTTTCCAGGTTGGTGAACACATCTATATACTAGGAGGGTAATGCACCCCAACTCCAAGGGGGCAGAACTCCTGCACCTGGGACCATCCCACACCTCCCCCTATATCTCTCTCATCCGGGTGTTCATCCATACCTCTGTTACCATATCCTTTAATAAACTGGTGAACATAAGACAAAGAATATTTCTTGTCTGACTATCCATAGTACATTTGGCTACGTTCCCCTGAGGTCTATGAGCTGTTGTTGCAAATAATTAAATCCAAGGAGAGGAGGTCACGGGAACCTCCAATTTGTAGCCAAGATGGACAGAAGTTGTGGGGAACGTAGGGACCTATGACCCCTTGTGGCTGGCACCGAAGACGTAGGGCGAGGGATGGTGGTCTTGTGGGCTTGAGCCCTTAACCTAGGAGATCTGACACTATCCCCAAGTCGATAGTGAGGCCAGTGTCCCAGAATTCTGGGTGTTGGTAAAAGTACCACACATCTGATGTCGGAAACATTTTGAGCGTTGAGAGTAAAGGAGAGACACAGGAGGAGAAGACTGGAGCTCTTCCAACCCAGGGTCTCACAGTAAATTTTTCCTCCCGGTAAAGGCTCAAAGCCTTCCTCTTCCCTCCCCTCTTCCTCCTCCTCCAAAACCTCACACCATTCATTTTCTCCCCTCTCTACAAGGGACTGCTTCCTGTGAGCACGTGATCAACGCTAGTCTTCCCCATGTTAAAAAAGCAAAAAGCACGTGCTCACGCACACCTGCCAACCACGTGTCCTCTCTTAGGCGTGTCCCTGTGTCTTCTCCATCTAGGAAGCTTTTTGGAAGTCTGGTCTACTCTGTCTCCACCTCCACATCTTTACTTCCTAACCATGTAACTTAAACTGCACTTGCAGAGGTGAATACCGGTATCTTAGTTGCTATAACCAATAAATTTTTTAGTCTGGTGGACACCATCACATTCTAAGATCTCCTTACAGCACGACGCTGCCCCTTCACGTCCTTCTTGCAAAGCTGTGCCTCCTTAGCTTCCCAGGCACCACGTTCCTGGTTTCTCACCCACATTTATATTTACCAGGCTAGTCTGTGCTTAGAGAAGCAACTTCATTCATCCACACCGCACTGCTGGGAACTATGGCATTTATTTAGGGCAATATGTGTTTCACTGTTAGAAAGAAACGCTATTCGAATGAAATTCTTGCAGGCATCCTTAAAATGCAACCCTATCCCACGTCACTTTTAAAAGTAACACGAGGTAGAAGAAAGAACGTGATAGGATGACACTACTCTTCAGTTATCTAATGCTAGAATAACGACTTGGACGAGATAGCACAAGGAAAACTTTGTTGCTAATTAGTTTCATGACCTTAGGTAAATGAACCTTTTGGACCTTGTCTATAAAATACAGAAGCTAGACTAAGTGATTCTCTACCAATTCATCATAATTCCAAAATGCTATGATTGTACAGAAAAACGTGGCTTTAAAATATATTGCTGTTTTGATTTGTTGTGGACAAAACAATAATTTCAATCCCAACACCGACAACCATTATGCTCCACGAGCTATTTCTAACATTTTTTTTTTTAATGTTTATTTATGTTTGAGAGATAGAGAGACAGAGTGCGAGCAGGGGAGGGGCAGAGAGAGAGGGAGACACAGAATTTGAAGCAGGCTCCCGGCTCTGGGCTGTCAGCGCAGAGCCCGACATGGGGCTCGAATCCACGATCGGTGAGATCGTGACCTGAGCAAACGTCGGGACATGTAACCGAGCCACCCAGGCGCCCCATCTAAGAGCTATTTCTGATGCTAGGGTCCTGTCCTTCTAGTAAGTTCTATACTTGAGGGGTTAAGAAAAAGTGCTCATGGGGGTCTGGAAGAGGAATACTGAACTCTGCCCGGGGGAGCTGTGGTGCATCTTACAGAGGAGGTGACATTTTGGCTGGGCCTTAAGGGATAAGGCACGTAATACAAAGTTTCAGTAGAAGATGTCCTGTGAAGTGTTAGAAACACAATTCTGACCTAATAGTAAACACATATGAGTCAATGCGAATGAACTATTTATTACCCTTCTTAAACACGTTCCACCGATAACACTGTAAACGGAAGTACCTTCCACTGACAGAAGAGAGTACAAACGGAGAAGGGCGTTTTACACTTGTCATTTCTGTCACCTCTGTGCTGGCAAAGGACGTGCAGTTTCTGGAGCACCCAAATTCTGACCCCCCAAGGTGCCGTCTGCAGATCCTTTCGGTATAATTTTTAACTCAAACGTGAAAATTAATCCATAATTTTCATTCTAATTAAATAATCAGCAAAACAAAACAAAACAAAACAAAACAAACAAAAAACTACAAAGCAGTCAGGCAGCTCTTGAAAGAAAATGTTCTACTAAAGCCTTAGGAATATACTAAGATTTTATGAACTTTATAATGGATAGTAAGATGTACTCTAGACCCACGTGATACTTTACATGATATCATGTTAAGACACTGTGATTCTAAGTGAGCTTTATATCTCTAACCAATGGGAAGAATGGAAGAAAGAAGTTAATTTAGTTTTACTTAATTTATTATTACTTATTTGAGAGAGAGTGCTGCACGTGGGGTGGGGAGGGCAGAAGAAGAGAGAGAGAGAGAGAGAGAGAGAGAATCTCAAGCAGGCTCAACACTCAGCGTGGAGCCCAATGGGGGGCTCGATCCCAAGACCCTGGGATCGTGACCTGAGCTGAAATCAAGAGTTGGACGCTCAACGGACTGAGCCACCCAAGCGCCCCTGGAAGAAAGAAGTTAATTTTATAATACTCACAATTTTCACACTCAGGCTTGAAACTCCATGATCATGAAGTTCATCCTCAAACAGGAGAACTTCTTCAAAAAACTTAATCTGTTCTCTGGCTTTCAGTTTCTCCGTATCTATATGGTCTGTTGTAGGTACGACCTGAAAGAAAAAATTTCGGAAGGAACATGTGAAAATTTAAGGAGCTGGAGACACAGGAAAACAGTCTTCCCACCAGTCTTTTCTGCATGGCCAAAGCACACAGCTCTACACCTGGGTGTCCTCAGTAGACACAAAAGATGAGGTGTGTGCCTTGTCCCTCAAACGCTGACAACACTACAGGTGGCTGATACTGTAGCCTTACAAGACAGAGTCAAAATTCTTCAGCTTTCATATAAGTCAAGTTAAAATCAAGTGTTCTGTTGTGATTATGAGAAAAATCAGTCCTCTGAACATTAGTCAGTGTGATGGACGACTGCTATCATAGACACCCAAAGCGGTTTTGTGCGGTGAAAGTCTACTTGTAAAAAAACATCGGTATGGAACTTACAAAAAATTCCCATTAGAGTCTTGCTATGTATTTTAGATTCGCAGCCTAGCTCCCCCAAGCCTAGAAAACAGTGTTTTAAATAATGAGGTAAATTAAGAACTTTCCGAGAAATTCTGAGGGAAGAACTCCTAGCATCCTGGGCTTCTGAGGATGCTGGCCAGTTTTTCACTGTGTTATTTCGCAGCTCACGGACACACATATTCACAACCCAACAAGAGCGTCACCAATGCTAATAAGGCAGGTCCTATCGGTAGCTCACTAAATTGGTAGCTCACATCATTCTTTACTCCATCCAATTTCACTACAAAATGTTGAGCTTTTCCATTCTTTGACATAGTTGTATCATAAATTAACACAATGAGGGCGCCTGGATGGCTCAGTCAGTTGAGCGTCCGACTTCGGCTCAGGTCATGATCTCGCAGTCTGTGAGTTTGAGCCCCGCGTCGGGTTCTGTGCTGAGAGCTCGGAGCCTGGAGCGTGCTTCGGATTCCGTGTCTCCCTCTCTCTGCCCCTTCCCCGCTCATGCTCTGTCTCTCTCTCTCTCAAAAATGAATAAACGTTAAAAAAATTTTTTTTAAATATTTGGAAGAGAAAATAATTAGATAAAACATGCGTTAAGGATATTGATTATATTTATCTATACTATCTTCTTCATTTACAAGGACAAATATATTTAAAACACATTTGCTCTTTCTCTTTTCTCTTTCTCAACTCTTTTCATGTTCTCACTAAACTCAGGCATCTGAAAAGGGGAAAAAAACCAAAACCAACAGCTAAATTTAAAATGTAACAAGTACTTCTGACTCCTAGTATTGTCAGAATGAGTAACCCAGACAAAACCTCTTGCTTAAAAGCTGGACGAAGAAACAAAAATTTCTGAAAAGCATCAAACGGTCAAGATCCTGAAGAATTCCTGGACTGAGATCTGCAAGAGGACTGGAACCCAGAAAAAGTGAAAGTGAGCCTGTAGTTGGCTGGCTTTGGCCTTGACGTATCTGTAATGGCCGCTCCAGGGGAGAGGCTGGGGTCTGCTAGTTCCTGGCCCCATCACTGCTCAGTGCTAAGGACAGGGACCTTGGAGAATTCCCCGTGCCCCTCCTGAATTGGGGATGGTACCCTATGGGGCCACACTAGTGTCACAGCTTATGTTACAGGCCCAGAAACCTCAAACACGGGTCCCAGACCAGAGGTTAGCAAATTAAGACCTGTAGGCCAGATGTGGCCAGATGTGGCCCATCACCCATTTTTGCCTGAAATGGGAACTAAGAATCATTTTTACATTTTTTCAATGATTGGAAAAAAAAAAAAGAAAAGAATATTCCAGAGCACATGAAATTCAAATTCATGACATGAAATTCTATGTAAGAATTCACATATATCTCACACTGTGGAACGCACATTTCCATATCCCTAAGTAAAATGTTACCGAAACAAAGCTGTGCCCGTTTGTTTACTTCCTGTCCATGGCTACGTTCAACTACAACAGCAGCTGGGCAGCTGCTCATAAACCCTACCGCCCTCAGAGCCTCAAGTATTTCCTACCTTTACAGAAAGTTTGTACAACTAGGTCTCTGACTCTGAATACCCTCAGGTGCCTGTCAGAACTGCCTTCTGGGGAAAAACATCATCATCCTGGGACTCAAAACTAAGGAGGTCAGGTCCATCAGGAGCCTGCACACCATAAACCAGAACCAACAGAAGAACAGGACAATAGGACAAGACCCAAGGGACCCCAGATACTGGAAATGAGGCCCGAGCTGTTCAGCAACAATGCACGCTAGTTTCAAGGAAATCAAAGCTAAGGCTGAAAAATGCCACAATATACTAGGAAATGTTTTTTGAAAAAGAATTGTGATCAGGTAGGGTCCTGCTGGAGTGTGGTTGCAATGTTCTATTTTTTTTCCTGAGTGGCTACATTTCACAAATCATTACACTGTAACTTCATGTTTTCGGAGTTGTTTGACAACCGTTAAAAGGCTTACAAAAAATATGGAACACCGCATTCTTGACACCTGACAAGAAAAATGAGTCCTAGTTACATCCTTCGAAGAAGTCCTCCCTCACGTCAGATGGAGGTTTATGATAAGGAAGTCACTTGACTTATAGGTGTTTTTAACTTTACCATATAAAGTCAACTAATGCTAAATACTAAGAACCCTATTTTAAATTTGTTTCAAAAATGTCCTCTCTACATATTACCGAAAGCAGTACATATGTGTATGTACACGTTGAGATATATATTTGCCATTTATTTATTTTTTATTTTTTTAACGTTTTTATTTATTTTTGAGACAGGGAGAGACAGAGCATGAACAGGGGAGGGTCAGAGAGAAGGAGACACAGAATCTGAAACAGGCTCCAGGCTCTGAGCTGTCAGCACAGAGCCCGACATGGGGCTCGAACTCACGGACTGTGAGATCATGACCTGAGCCGAAGTCGGCCACTTAACCGACTGAGCCACCCAGGCGCCCCTATATTTGCCATTTAATATATATATATATAGGGGCGCCTGGGTGGCGCAGTCGGTTAGGCGTCCGACTTCAGCCAGGTCACGATCTCACGGTCCGTGAGTTCGAGCCCCGCGTCGGGCTCTGGGCTGATGGCTCAGAGCCTGGAGCCTGTTTCCGATTCTGTGTCTCCCTCTCTCTCTGCCCCTCCCCCGTTCATGCTCTGTCTCTTTCTGTCCCAAAAATAAATAAACGTTGAAAAAAAAAAATTTAAAAAAAAAAAAAAAAAAAAAAAAAAAAAATATATATATATATATATATATATATATATATATATATATATATATATATAAAGTAAGGACAAGAAAGTTTTTTTCTTTTCGTTTTTTTTTTTTTAAGTTTATTTAGTCATTTTTGAGAAAGAGAGAGAGAGCAAGCATGCACACGAGCAGGGAAGGGGCAGAGAGACGGGGAGAGTGAATCCCGAGCAGGCTCCATGCCGCCAGCACAGCTCAAAGCCCGACGTGGGGCTCGAACCCCCAAAGCATGAGATCATGACTTGAGCCTAGATGGACAGTCTGACGCTTCACCCACCGAGTCACCCAGGTGTCCTAGGATGCCTTAATAAAATTGCCTTTATGCACCCCCCCCCCAAAAAAAAAGTACCAATTGTCAGTTTTTCAAGATGAAAAAGTTCCGGAAACTGGCTGCACAACAGTATGAATATGCTTATTTACCACTAACTTAATATATTTAGAAATTAAGATGGTAAGTTTTGTTGTTTTTTACCACAGTAAAAAAAAAAAAAAAAGTTCAAAACTCCTTCACACTGAAGGAGTTGGCAAATGTTCCAACATGCTTTAAAAAAAATGCTTTTTAAATGCGTGGACATTACACACATTTTATTCCAAAAAAGCAATATAATTAAAAGAGGCAGTCTTCTACTCTATTCTCCTACAATGTCAGTTTACGTATTTAACCGAAAAGAAGAAAATGGCCACATTTTGCCAGGTACCTTTTAGGCATCTGACCTCCTAACATTCCTTAAAAACATTTTTTTTGGGGCGCCTGGGTGGCGCAGTCGGTTAAGCGTCCGACTTCAGCCAGGTCACGATCTCGCAGTCCGTGAGTTCGAGCCCCGCGTCAGGCTCTGGACTGATGGCTCGGAGCCTGGAGCCTGTTTCCGATTCTGTGTCTCCCTCTCTCTCTGCCCCTCCCCCGTTCATGCTCTGTCTCTCTGTCACAAAAATAAATAAACGTTGAAAAAAAAATTAAAAAAAAAAAAACAAAACATTTTTTTTAATGTTTATTTATTTTTGAGAGAGACAGAGACAGAATGGGAGTGGGTTAGCTATTAGCACAGAGCCCAACGCGGGGCTTGAACTCACAAGCTGTGAGATCTGACCTGAGCCGAATTCGGATGCTCAACTGACTGAGCCACCCAGGCGCCCTATGACCTCCTAACATTCTTATACCATAATCTTTGAGATGTTCCTACGGTGGCCCAGCCAATACATAGCAAAGCTGGATTTGAGTGCAGCCAGCACAACTCTATGGCTGGCTTTCTTCTCTTAAATTATGCTACAACTCACGAGCAAGAGGTAAAACAACTCAAAAAAGAGTGAGAAAGCACTACACACACACACACACACACACACACACACACACACACACACACCAGCAGCTCCCAGCAATTAAAAGGCAAGAATTTAAGTGCAAAAGGAAAGGCTTCATTCTAATGCCTCATTCTGACATTCTTACTGTTCATATAAGATATATTCTCCTACACAGGCATATATTTCCTATATACACCAGGGCTTTTGATTTCAGAAAGGGTGTAAGCATTAAATAATTTAAAATCCCAAGTAATATCATAGATCAAAAAAACCCTTAGGTATTAAGAAAGTGAAATGCAAAAGATGTGCCCGTGGAGTGATCTTCCACATACAACATGCTTACCAATAAGCTACAGCATTGGTATTATGTTATCAAGAGATACATACTTTAAGATCTTGAACCTATTTCTTCATCCACGAAACGAGGATAAGAAGGCCTATCCTACAAGGTTATTTTGAAGATTAAGCAACAAAGTTTTAACACTTTTGCCTAGAAAACAGGTACTGAAGGGGCTCCTGGGTGGCTCAGTCGGTTAAGCATCCGACTTCGGCTCAGGTCAGGATCTCATGGTTCGTGAGTGTGAGCCCTGCGTCGCGCTCTGTGCCGACAGCTCAGAGCCTGGAGCCTGCTTCGGATTCTGTGTCTCCCTCTCTCTGTCCCTCCCTTGCTCATGCTCATGCTCTGTCTCTCTCACTCTCAAAAATAAACATTAAAAAAATTAAAAAAAAAAAAAAAGATACTCAATTTTTTTTTTTTTTTTTTTTTTTTTTTTTTTTATTTTTTTTTTATTTTTTTAATTTTTTTTTTTTTTTTCTTAACGTTTATTTATTTTTGGGACAGAGAGAGACAGAGCATGAACGGGCGAGGGGCAGAGAGAGAGGGAGACACAGAATCGGAAACAGGCTCCAGGCTCTGAGCCATCAGCCCAGAGCCTGACGCGGGGCTCGAACTCACGGACCGTGAGATCGTGACCTGGTTGAAGTCGGACGCTTAACCGACTGCGCCACCCAGGCGCCCCACTCAATTTTTTTAAGAAAGCAAAGGAACGTACTCACAACTCTGTTTAGACCATAAAGCAAGAATAAATATTTAGATACTATATCTATATATCTACTTCTAGTCTTGGTATTTCAATAATATTACTTTAGTTCCCCTGACACTTGAGATATATTATTAATAACAGCAGCTACCATTTATTGAGATCTTGCTGTATAACAGACACTGTGCTAAACACTTTACATATATAATCTTATTTACTTCCCACAACTGCTATTATCCAGTCTACCAAAGCGAGAAACAGTATTCAGCAAGATTAAATTGCTTTTCCAAGTCGAGTGATGGTGCTGGGATCTGAACCCAGGCCTGCCAAAGCCTGAACTCCAGTGAGTAGGTGATCACACCGCTATTTGTCAACAACGCCTCAGAACAAATTGCATTACAGGCGGAAGTTGTCAGGAAGAGGACTGAACACACGCTTTTCACCTCCCACTACTCTCCTTTTCCCGTTTCTACTGCCGTGGTTCTAGTTCCTCCGTCACAGCTAATGGTACTTCATAACCTAGAGGAGGCTTTTTAGGAGTCATCATTCCTGCACAGGGTTAAAACATGTTCCCATTTCTTCACTCCCGGCAATGAAATATCAAATGGACTGTGTTCTTTACAAAGTTTTTCAACCCGGAGTGAGACAGAAAGGAGAACGTTCATCTGTGAGAAGTAGTAAGGGGCTGACATAACCTTGCTCCCCATAGACTGTAAAAGAGGGATTTTTGTCTGTTCTCTGCTGTATCCATGGCTCCTAGGATTGGTGCCTGGCACAGAGAAGAGCTCAAGAGCGAGTCAGTGAGTGAATGAATACATGTTCTCTCAAAAAATGTGTGTATTTGTCTCAGAAGCAGCACAGAAAAATAGGTAAAGCTTGGATTATAAGAGCGGCAAAAACTGAGAACTGAATTCCTGCTTTAAGTTCTGTCTTCCCAAGACTAAAAATCTCTGTAGAGACCAGAAGCCCATACACAACTCATCTCCTTAACATTTCTGCCTAAGCACCAACACGTGATATAGGGTCTCCAATAAATATTTCATCTACGGTAAAATAATTTTGTTCTCCATAATGTCATCTCTGATCATCAGAGACATGCAACCTAAGCCAGATTTTCATTTCAGTCATACGGTCTGATTTCGAAATGTAGCTAAGCTCCCAATACGACACCAACCAAATCCACTTTCCCAGCGTCATTCACCGCGAAGCGAATCTCTTCCTAAGTAGGACTCACACAGATGCAACTTCACATTATTAATACGGGGCTTTCGAATTCACCTAGAGCTTTCCCACAGATTATCTCCTATCAAAACTGTGACGTGAGGTAAATATGTCTGTTTACCCAAATTACTAATAAATTGAGACTCAGATTCAGTAACTGGCCTGGAATCATACCAGGTTCACACATAGTGCAGGAAGGACAAAAACATAAGCGGTCTGAACAAAGGTCCTATCTGCCCACCTACCTGTTCATCTGGAAAACCGTAAGCTATTAACTAGCAGGTTCTGTCTCAATCACCCAATTAACCACACCAAGAACAGATACACATTTGAATGCTTCTTTTTTTTTTTTCATGTTTATTGTTGAGAGACTGAGACAGAGCGTGAGCAGGGGAGGGGCAGAGAGAGAGGGAGACACAGAATCGAAAGCAGGCTCCAGGCTCTGAGCTGTCGGCACAGGGCCCGACACGGGGCTCGAACCCAGGAGCTGTAAGATCATGACCTGAGCGGAAGTTAGACGCTTAATCGATTGAGCCGCCCAGGTGCCCTTTGAATGCTTCTTGACAGTGATAACGATAACATTAAGGCAATTTGCCATGGTTACTTTTGAGAATAAAAATGGTTTCACTGTGGCCTTCTTATTTTCGGCTTATAATCAATTAGCAAAACCCCTTCACACTAGGTTCTGAAGCTTCCCCTCACTAGAAAGAAAGTGGGATGAAAGTAGTAGCAAAAATAATCCATTACTAGAAAGTTCTAATGCTGAGACTGTCCAAGACAGTTAATGACTTTATCATAAAAGCAAAAAATAAAGATTTACCTTTAACTTAAGTGATTCTCCAAGTAACGTTCCCTTATAATCCGTTGTGTAGGTCCAATCGTATGGTTTAATAACTTCCTTGGAGTGTTCGCCCTCCGTCCTCAAATATTAAAATGAGAAGGATCAGATTCAGTGATGCAGAATATAGACTGTCTGTATTCATATATCACACCAAGTTACACTCTACAAATAATGCAAACATCCTAATCAATACATACACATACTTGTCATAATTCACTAATACAAGATCCTTCTTGGTTTGTCTGCATATTTACAGTTATTAAACTTGTCATATGCTGATGTGGTCCCTCCAATTAGTTAGTATACTCCTTGAGGACACAGTTTAAAGGCGTTATTGGGGCACCTGGGTGGCTCAGTCGGTTAAGCGTCCGACTTCAGCTCAGGTCAAGATCTCGCGGTCCGTGAGTCCGTGAGTTCGAGCCCCGTGTCGGGCTCTGGGCTGATGGCTCAGAGCCTGGAGCCTGCTTCTGATTCTGTGTCTCCCTTGCTCTCTGACCCTCCCCCGTTCATGCTCTGTCTCTCTCTGTCTCAAAAATAAATAAACGTTAAAAAAAAATTAAAAAAAAAAAAGGCGTTATTATACTTCTTGGTATCTTGCAAGGTACCTAGTATACGACAGGCACAAAGTAAATAACTGCCAATTTGATTATCAAAGAAAACACATTTTTCTTTATTTTAATGCTCCTCACATTTACAGTTCAAATCATCAGTAAACATTTTTCTTCAAAAACAGGAACAGTGAAGTACACAGCCTATTGTGCCTTCACCAAGGAACACTGAAAGCTCAAAAATGTAAACCTTGCATGGCTCAACTCAACCGTAATTCAATTTAACCCAACAAGTATTTAAAAGGTAGGGTAACTAATCTCCGTTTTATGGATGGGAAAAATGACTTCTAGAATGATCCAACTATTAAGTTAATAATAATACCTGCCCTTCACTCTCATAAAATACACATATCATGACAGATTTCTTTCAACTCTTCTTTTTCATTTTTTTTTTTAATGTTTATTTATTTTTGAGAGAGAGAAAGAGAGAGAGTGCAAGCAGGAGACGGGCAGAGAGAGGGGGACACACTGAATCCAAAGCAGGCTCCAGGCTCTGGGCTGTCAGCTCAGAGCCCGACGTGGGGCTCGAACTCACGAACCGCAAGATCATGACCTGAGCCGAAGTCAGATGCCTAACCGACTGAGCTACCCAGGCGCCCCACTCTTCTTTTTCACTTAACCCATAAATCTTACCTGCTTTCTTGCCACTCTTCGGCACAGGCTACTTTAAGCATTCCTTGATAGTTGTTTACACATCTTAAGGCATCCGTAGCGTTGAACTCAATCCCAAAGCCAGAGCCGTGCTGGATTCTTAAAACATTGTCTCCAAACATCATTTCAGGCAGAGATGGCATATGTAATTCATCGGCTAACCTATGCAAAACCAAAAGTCAGGTAATATTTCCAATATGTGTATAATTATAAAGTGTGCAACAGAGGCAAAAATTTAAATGTGCCCTGAGTAAAGTTCTAAGGGACCCCAAAGAAGGCACGGGACTTTAGTGCAAGTGTTCTACGACAGCCACTTTAGCAGATCAGGTTTTCTTTTCGATTTTCTTTTTTTTAAGACTTCTGGATTTTTTTTTTTTAATGTTTTTTTTTTTAATTTATTTTTGAGACAGAGAGAGAGAGAGCATGAACAGGGGAGGGGCAGAGAGAGAGGGAGACACAGAATCTGAAACAGGCTCCAGGCTCTGAGCTGTCAGCACAGAGCCCGACGCGGGGCTTGAACCCACGAACCATGAGATCATGACCCGAGCCAAAGTCGGACGCTCAACCGACTGAGCCACCCAGGCGCCCCTGGATTTTTTGTTTTAATGTTTATTTATTTTTGAGAGAGTGAGCATGAGCATGAGAGAGGGGGAGAAAGAGGATCCAAAGCAGAGGGCTCCATGCTGACAGGAGAGTGCCCGACACGGGGCTCAAACTCATGAACCCTGAGATCAGGACCCGGGCGGAAGTGGGCCACTTAACCGACTGAACCACCCAGGTGCCCCGAGACTTCTGCATTTTTGAACAGTTACACAGCTATTATTGTTAGGTAAGGTAAAATAACACTATATTAAAGAATATATTCTTACATAAATCCAGTAAAAGATCACACATATCCTAAGACCACAATTACCCTCTTTCTAATTGCTTTAGATTTCCAATCAGACATACCAATCAAGTCTTGCATACATACTAAAAACAAACAAGCCAAGAAAACTACATGAACAAATTAAACAATGGGAAAAAATACTGATTCCTACTAGAAACATCTATTTCATTCCTGGATCATCAAAGGCCCACCACTTTCAAGAATAAATATGGGTTCCAATCCTCCTATGACTGCCTAGGAGATGATCTAACATACCACAGTCTTATGTTTCCATAAGCTTCATGTTTCTAGTAGACTTTTTGTTCTTACACAATTATATTAATTAAAGTTATGAAGAAAATATAGCAATTAAAGATGCTGTCTCTTGTAGGAAAACAACTTTTCCAGTATAATTCTCAACTTGTCACGTTTTATTTTTTTTAATGTTTTATTTTATATTACAGAGAGAGAGAAAGAGAGACAAAGCGTGAGCAGGGGAGGGGCAGAGAGATGGAGACAGAATCCAAAGCAGGCTCCAGGGTCCAAGCTGAGACAACTCAACACAGAGCCTGACGCGGGGCTCGAACTCACAAGCAGTGAGATCATGACGCTTAACCAACTGAGCCACCCAGGTGCCCTGCCTTGTCACAAGTTTTAAAAGGTGGTAATGAAGAAGGCAAAAGCACCAAGGCTGATGAGGGAAACCAGCACTTGCTTACATGGATTTCTGGAAGGATTGTGTAAATCTACAGTCTATCCCCTGGGGCACCAATTAGGGAGAAAGCACCAGGAATTTCATCAAATTTATATTCTGACTCCAAAGGGCAGCAATGGGAAATCTGTAATAAAAAAATAATCTCCAATGCAGAAAAGAGCTATACACATTGACATTCAAAATCATCTTATTTATAATAGTAAATGAGAAATACCTGGAATGTCCAAATATAAGGAAATAAACCATAATGGAAACTTCGGTCTATCCATACGATGAATGAAACATTATAGAATCGTTAAAAATGTTTATTTAACAAGAAAATATAATAATGTAGAAAAATGTTTATGACACAATAGTAATAAAAAAGTGGACACATATTTATTACATCTGTGTATGTATGTGTGCATCTATCAGTGATTTAACATTTTAAGCTGCACATCTTTAAGATATCTAATAATGTTAATTGTTCATCATAAATTTAAGTAAAATGTATTCATTATCAGGAAATAGAAAATACTGGGATGCCTGAGTGGTTCAATCGGTTAAATGTCCGACTTTTTTTTTTTTTTAAGCATTTATTTATTTTTGAGAGACAGAGCGCGCGTGGGGTAGAGGCAGAGAGACGAGACACAGAATCCGAAGAAGGTTCCAGGCTCTGAGCGAGCTGTCAGCACAAAGAGCCCGACGTGGCGTTCGAACCATGAGATTATGACCTGAGCTGAAGTCTGATGCTCAACTGACTGAGCCACCCAGGCGCCCGAAGTGTCTGACTCTTGATCTCAGCTCAGGTCTTGATCTCGGGACCGTGAGTTCAAGCCCCCATGTTGGGCTTTGTGCTGGGTGTGAAGCCTGCTTAAAAAAAAAAAAAGGAAATAGAAAATATCAAGTACTGGAGAGATTAACACACCTATGTTCATAGCAGCACTATTCACAATTGCCAACATGTGGAAACCACCTAACGTCCACTCACAGATGTACAAAAAAAAATAACATGGTTTATCCACACAATGGAACACAATGCAACCTTAAAAAAAAGAAGGAAATTCTGCAATATGCAACAACGTGGATGAGCCTTCAGGGCCTCATAAACCAGTCCCAGAAAGACAAACGCTGCATGATTCTACTTAAATGATGTATCTAAAATAGTCACATTTACAGAATCACAAAATGGAATTGTGGGGGCGCCTGAGTGGCTCAGTCGGTTAAGCGTCCGACTTCAGCTCAGGTCATGATCTCACGGTCCGTGAGTTCGAGCCCTGCGTCGGGCTCTGTGCCGACAGCTCGGAGCCTGGAGCCTGCTTCGGATTCTGTGTCTCCCTTGCTCTCTGCCCCTCCCCCAGTCTCGTTCTGTCTCTCTCTATCAAAAAATGAATAAATGTTAAAAAAAATTTTTTTTTAAAAGTGGAACGGTGGTTACTAAAGGTTGGGGGGGTGGGGAAAGAAGTTACTAATCAACAGACACAAATTTTCAGTCAAGCAGAGGAATAAGCTCTAGAAATCTGCTGTACCTGTAGTTAATAACAAAGCACTGTAAACTTAAAAACGTGTAAAGAGGGGAACTACAAAAGACCCTGAATAGCCAAAGCAATCTTGAGAAAGAAGAACAAAGATAGAGGTATGAGGCTCCCTGATTTCAACAAAGCCATAGTAATCAAAACAGTACAGTGCTGGCTCAAAAACAGACACACTGATCAATGGAACAGACTAGAGAGGCCAGAAATAAGCCCACACTTATATGGTCAATTCATCTCTGACAAAGGAGGCAAGACTATGCGAAGAGGAAAAAAATAGTCTCTTCAATAAGTGGTGTAGGGAACACTGGAAAATTACATGCAAAAGAATGAAACTGAGCGTTGCCTGGGTGGCTCCGTTGACTGAAAATCCGACTCTTGATTTTGGCTTGGGTCATGATCCCAGCGTCATGAAATCCAGCCCCGTGGCGGGCTCCATGCACTGAGCATAGCGCTTGCTTGCTTGAGATTCTCAGTCTCTCTCCCTCTCCCTAACTCATGCACACACACACGCTCTCTCTCTAAAACATAAACAAAGAAAAAGAATGAAACCGAACCACTTTCTTACACCATACACAAAAATAAAATCAAAATTCAAAATAGATTAAAGACAGTTTCATTGTAAGCCCAGAAACTATAAAACTCCTAGAAGGAAATATTGGGCAATAAACTCCTTGACATCAGTCTTAGCAAGATTTTTTGGATCGGTCTCCTCAAGCAAGGGCAACAAAAACAATAAATAAATGGGACTCCATAAAACTAAAAAGCTTTTACAGAGCGAAAGAAACCATCAACAAAATGAAAAGGCAATTTACCCAATGGGAAAAGATATTTGCAAATGAAATAACCAATAAGGGATGAATATCCAAAATATGTAAAGAACTCACACAACTCAATAAAAAAAAAAAAAAAAACCACCCAAACAATCTAATTAAAAATGGGAAGAGCAGCTAAAAAATAAAAATAAAAATGGGCAGAGCAGCTGAATAGACATTTCTCCAAAAAAGCCATACGGACACATGAAAAGATGCTCAACATTACTAATCATCAGGAAAATGCAAATCAAAACCCTATTGAGATATCCGCCTATCAGAATGGCTAAAATTAAAGAGACAAGAAATAACAAGTGTTAACAAGGATGTGGAGAAAAGGGAACCCTCATATACTGTTGATGGGAATACAAAATGGTGCAGCCATTTTGCAGTCTATGGAAAAGACTATGGAGGTTCCTCCAAAAATTAAAACTAGAACTACCATACGATCCAGCGATTGCACTTGTGGGTATTTATTTGAACAAAACAAAAACACCAATTTGCAAAGATATATGTACCCCTATGTTCACTGCAGCATTATTTACAATAGCCAAGATATGAAAGCAACTGGTGTCCACCGAAGGATAAATGGATAAAGATATAAATATAGACAGATATATACACACACACACACTTCCAAGAAAAAAAAGTGCAAACTCCCAAGGGGGGAAAAAATTTATTACAAACATAGATCTCATGTTAAGTATTTCTACTACAATAAAGCAAAATTAAAAAAAATTTTGTTTAATGTTTATTCATTGTTGAGAGAGAGAGGGAGAGAGAGAGAGAGAGAGAGACAGGGGAGAGTGCATGGGGGAGGGGCAGAGAAAAGAGGGGACAGAGGATCCAAACTGACAGCAGAGAGCCGGGTGCATGTGAGGCTCGAACTCACAAACCATGAGATCATGAACTGAGCCCAAGTCTGACCAGGCCACCGAGGGGCCCCTAAACCAAGATTAAAAAAAAAAAAAAAATACTTTAAATACTTCAAAGATTAAATAAGATGAAGACTGAATGTATTAGAACAAAAATCCCATAAAAAAGCAATTAAATAAATGTTAACTACTTAATGGAATAATGCACACATGAAATAAGATGTGATTCTGAATTTTCCCCAATATACCTGAAAAAATCTAGGGGTCTTACAAAATACTCCGGTTATGTACATAAAATAATTAGTCACTAATTTACATTGCTAAACCATCCTTTCTTGACCCTTTTCCCTGGTGACTTCCTCTGCCTGAATCTTAAAATACCCTAGGGTTCCCTAGGATACCATCCCATAACCTTTCCTTTTCTTCAGGATGACTTCTACATGATCCTAGTTCACGCCCAAGGCTCCAGGTGTCAACAATAAGCTGATGATTCCCAAATCTAAACCCACCGACAGTCATTTTTTGGAGTTCCAAGACAAATGCCCACCACTCTAGGACCCCCACGCGACTCACACTTCAACCATCTAAACTCACCCTCTAGCCAACAACTGCCCCCATCTGTTCCTCCTCCTGTGCCCACCGTGGTCAATGGCGAGGCTTCCCATTCCTATTCCCAAGGCAGAAATCTTCTCATCGGCATAGATTTCTCCTCTCTCCTCCCTCCTCCTGCCAAGTGGCCATCCGGGCACTTAATCTCCTGAAACCTCTCCTCTTCTCTGCCCTTTCTAACTGGTCTCCTTACCCAGTCCTGTGGCCTTCCGATCCGTCCTCCGCATCACACACCCCCCCCCCCAACCCCCGAGAAATCTTTCCGAGTGCACATCTGCCCATGTCACTCCTTCGTACAAAAGGACACCGGTGGGAGCCCCCATACAATACCAACTCCTTAGCCTGGCATACAAATTCCCTCAGTAGCTCCACTCCCCTGGGGCCCTCCCAATTCCCACCACTCCCGCTCTGGTACCTCTCGCTCCAACCAGGCAGAAACGGTTCTTCGAACAAATGGAGGCCCGCACTCCCCGGCCTCCCGGCTTTACACGTGTCCCCTGACAGCCCCAAACTCTGTCCAGATCCTGTTCAGGCATCACAAACGCCTCACGGCTCGCCCCATGCCTGGCCTCCCGGCTTCACACACGCGACCACCCCCACCCCGTGCCTCTGATTTTTATCAAGATCCACTCGGCATCCGAATTTCCCGGACGCCTTGTCCCCTCTCAACGATCTCAAATGACCTCGCGTACACGTCTCTATCCGTTATTCACCCGGCATTACAATGGCCTCTCCGTCTCTCTCCTAAGACGGTGAATTCCTGCAAGAAGCTCTTTCATCTGCCGTATCTCAAGCGCCTGGCACAGCACCTGACGCGCTCAAAATCCAAGCACATGTATCATCCCCGCTATCGACCCCCAAGAAAACCGGTCCCAGCCACTCAGGAAGCAACGGTCTAAAGGTGTGGCAGGCTGGGGCAGGTAGGGACCTGCGGCGAGGGCGAAGTCCACTGCAACAGTGCTCAAACCCGGGCGGAGTGACAGTTGCACGAAGGCAGCGCCTGGAGAACCCCCCACCGCAGGGCGGGAGGTGGCGACAGGATTCTCTCCCGATGTCATTCGAAGGTCCCGTCCTCAGGGACGGAGCCTCCGCCCCGGGGAGGGTTGGGGCTGCGTGCAGCTCGCCCTGCCTCCCGCCCAGGCCCAGCTCCCCGGCCCGCGCCCCGCGCCGCGTCGCGTCCCGAGTCCCGGAGCCTCACTTCTCCACATCCGCTGACTTCATGATGTGGGTTTTGGCCGCCGTCAGCTTCCAGGGCCCGAAGGAGAAGTTCTGGTGGCTGCTCTGGAAGCCGTGGATCATCATGGCCGAGGCGGCGCCGGCGCGGGCCTCGCGGAACAGGCTGGAGCAGCGGCGGCAGCGGCGGCGGCCGACACCGGTTCCTCCGCCTCCGTCCAGCCCAACCCCCTCAGCTTCCGAGCCGTCCATGCCCGGCCCCTTCCCGCCCCGCCCCCTGCCGGCCGACCCGGACGCAGGCCCTCCTTTCCGCCTACCCCGCCCTTTCGATTTTTGCTTCCGGGACCAGTCGCCAATGTTGCGTGACCCACGTCTTACGTCACGATGCACCGGAAAACAGAATAGGGGAGAAAACGCTGAGGGGCGGGGCTTCGGCGGCAGTGGGTGTGGTCAGGGACGCACCGCTCCCGTCCCTGGACTCATTGGATCGTCATCCGATACTTGCTGGTACCTCCGGGAGTACTTAAGGGAATGCCGGAAGTGGAGAAAGCGAGTTCTACAAGGACTTTCCGGACCTCGCAAAGCAGTGTGATTACCTTGCATTTTGGCGAATCGTTGTGCAAAGGAGAGGCCCCTATATTCTTCTGTTGAGGCCACAAAGCAGAAATCCTTGTAATTCAGGAGGTCCTGCACCAAGCGTTACATGATTTAGAAGCGGACACGTAACTACTGTTGACTAAGACAGACTCCTGTCAAAAATTTCATCCTTCGGACAGGTCGAGGCTCTCCTGGTCTAGGCCCTTGATATGGTGGAAGCGATACCGGAGAGACCGGTGTTAAATCCACTTCTGCAGTGCTGTTTTGTGCATCCTTGGGCAAATCACTTAACTAATGATTTGGGGTTCAGTTGCCGCAAACCGGCATGGCTTGGTGTTAGGACATTTCCCCAATCTGTCTTTCCGGTCTCATTTCCAGAAACTCCCTCTTAGCCCTACCCATCTGCACTCAGCCTTACTTCTAAGCCCTTATTCTTGCTGTTCTCTTAAACCTATTAAGCGTATTCAGACCTATCCCGTTTCGGACTCAACCTGGCACCTTTTAAAAATATAGATTCTCCAGCCCCTGGGCCTCACCCTAGCCAAGGAATGATTCGCCTTGATCAGATACGTCTTCAAAAGGCTTTTCCTAAACCTTGGAGCTGGATTTACTTACTTCTTTCTCTGGGCCAACATGTTTATTTAAATCAACTTCAGTGTCCACTCATCCAAATGATTGTCAAAATGTAAGCACCTGCTATTTTCCAACTATTCGTTTTATTACAAAAATAGCACTCTCACCCTGTCTTACAACAGAGCTTGACAATGGAATTCCTAGACATGATTTCAGCGATACAAGGCAGGACTGCCTTCCCCTTGAAATGTATGTTATCTATCTATCTATCTATCTATCTATCTATCTATCCAATTTCATCTAAAATTTCAAATACTCCTAGATAGGGCAATGGGCCACTGATTTGCTTAATCAGTCATTTACATCTTAGTCTAAATGATTTTATTATAGCATTTTCTGTGAGCTGGCCTTGACAGAGAAGTACCAGGCCACACTATCCAGACCTGAGTCAGTGCTTTCCCACCTACGCTTCCAAAACATTTTTCCTCCTCCCAGATTTTCCTAGGCAAGATATGATGAAGACTGCCCATTAGAAGGAGTTTTTAATTTAAATTTAAAATCTAACATTTCAGCCCGTTGTCTCTATGGCCTAAAATTCAGCAACTTATTAGAGTTTTTAAGACTAAAATTCTTGAGAGTACAAAGAAACAAATCTTTAAAGGTACAATTTAAAGCACTCACACATTAGAGGAGTGCCTGGATTGCTTAACTGGTTAAGCATTCGACTCTCGGTTTCAGCTCAGGTCATAATCTCACGGTTCATGAGTTCAAGCCCCCAGTTGGGCTCTGTGCTGACAGCGCAGAGCCTGCTTGGGATTCTCTCTCTCCTGCTCTCTCTGCCCCTGTCCTGCTCATGCTTTCTCTCTCTCTCTCTCAAAATAAATAAATAAACTTAAAGAAAGATAAAGCACTCACACATTAGAAAGAGAGATATTTAGGCATCAACTGGGTACTGTCCGTCCCCATTCAAGTATTATCATGCAAAAACTATCTGCTTTATAAAGCTGGTTCTAGGGAAGGCATAATACCTGGGACTTGATTCTTCAGCTAGATTGGACAAAGGATGTTTGAACCGCAAAATCAAGCCGTCTACCACACAAGTTTGTCAAGATTCAATTCTGAGAACAACCAAGGGTTATTATAGAAATTTGCTCATTACACAGGCTTTTTGGGGCACTGAACTGTGGTGACAGAATCTGTTTTAGGCCTAAGGACACAGCAGGAAATAAGACAGGCAAGATCCCTTTCGTCTTAGAGCTTTCACGATAATGGAGAAGACAGGTAATAAATAAGTAAACAAATATGATTTATAATTTCATAAATGGATAAGTTCTGTGCAGAACATTAAGCAACTTATGTAGAAACAGTTAAGTTGTGTGTGTGTGTGTGTGTGTGTGTGTGTGTGTGTGTCTGTGTGTGTTTGGGGACAGAGAGCAGACTGTACAGATGGAGTGATCAGACGAGCCCATTACTGGGAGTATCTAGGAGATGAGTCGAAAAATGTGGGCATGGGCCAAATTGAGAAGGAACTTGAATGTCATGCTAAAGAACCTGGGACTTTTTCCAATGGGTGATTAGGGGCCACTGCCTCCGTGAGATAGTGTGATGGCCTAAACTTGTGTCTTCAAAGTGAGATCCATGCACACATATCATCATACTGCAAAATGCATTGGAGGGGAGGAAGAAAATATTAATACTTCTATTTATATTTACCTCTCGCCTTTTTTAGTTCTGTTTTTGTGCATGTTTCATAATGTATATAATATATCACATATTCATGTGTATTTTATTTGCAAACAAATATTGGGATGTGTGCTCGATTTTTTACAGATATTAATGTCAAGTGATCAAATGACCTTGTGGACCATCGACCTACTTGAAGGCAGTAGTCGAGGGGTTAGAGAGGCGAGGACAGATATGGGAGAGGGCTAGGTGACTGGTTGGATGTTAGAGAAGCATCCGGTCTGTGGCCTGGATATCACAACACCGATATCAGGGTGCCTGTCAACTGACCTGTGTATTCTGCAATGACAAAGAAAGACAGGGACCCCCATGAGAAAAGACATGATCATATAAAAAGAGAGGAAAAGGAATTTTCTGAGGAAGAGCCTGTGGAAATGAAGTCCGACTTGCTTTGTTCCCCCATATGTGAAATTCCAGATGATGCACATGGGCACGGAATGCTAAGATCTGTGTGAGGCGGGGGCATTTCTAGAAGAAAGATCGTGGTCATTAAACAGTAGATATTGTTCAAGCATGTATATGGCATCAGTTATAATTTGATTTAACTGTCTCTTCTATTTCAGAGTGATTCCCTTCTGCTCTGCAAGAGAGCATGCAGAAAGATGAACCTTCAAACTGCAAACAGTTTGGCCACATTGCCCATCTACAAGGCTGCCCAGCTTCTCCTTCGTTCTAGGGGTTCAGGGTCTGTGAACTGACTCCGATCTGGGAATTAGGGAGCAGCTGTGGCTTCCGTGGCGATCCCAGTTTGTATGTTTTACTATACTCGGGGTTGTGTTGGTAGTACACGTCAAGGGGAACCTTAAGGTATCGCTCATCTATTTCTGGCCTCGGGACCCACTGTCAGTTACCCCTGCATTCCCAAGATCTCTGTGGGTCGACCCGTTCTGATGATCACTCTGTCTTTGCTGCCTATTATAGTCACTGGACTCACCTTGCCTCTGGCCGGTTAAGTACCGCTGTTTGGTTTTTGCCATCTTGGACATCGCTACATCCTCACGGAAATCATGGAGTCCACTCTTAATGGCACATCTCCTATCTCCATCCCTGCCTTGCAGAAGTCAGCCAACGAAACACCTCTCAAGGATGGCGGTGCCCCTTTCGTCAGTGTATTTCTGGGTAAAGGGCATGGACTCTAGTCCTCTCGGGCCACAATTAGGAGGCGGATGAGCAGGTGACGTGAGCGAAATCCATGCCAACGTGCTTGTCCCCTACGTCTTTGCGTTACTTCTACGTTAAATGAAGGAAACTCGGGATCTCTAGTTCTGGCATCACGGGTCATGGTTGCGATCGAGTTGCAGTGAGCCTGCTGAACGAACGAGTCCCAGCTGCTCACACTAGCACATCGAATCCACAGAGCAACGCATTCGGCTCTCTGTAAAATGACATTCCTCCTTCGCTGGACCAGCATCCTCAGCATGGAAATACAGATTTCCAGGAATCTTGCTACTGGTTTCCTGGAATCTTGCCAACGTAAGTTACCAAATTATTGCGATTCGTTTGCTGTTTACAAGTTCTAGATGTGACTCTGCGTCTTGCCCTCTGGATGCCCTGACAGTGAACATAGCTAAGGATCCAGAAGCCACGAGAAGGGGTAGGTGTTGGGCACAGAGAGAACTGGCACCCTCTTGCAAGGTGTCTGCCTCAAAGGAGGTCATCCTAGAGCCTTGAAGCAAACCAGGACCACCTTAAAGACAGGGAGGGGGCTAGCGATTGAGGGAACAGGGTATTTAAAGTTTTCTCAAATCTCACTGCCTCAGCTCTAAACGTCCCACTCGGGGGTCAAATATATGTTCCAAAGTCCCCAAAGAAGCCTGGGAGCTATGGGCACCTGGGTGGCTCGGTCATTTAAGCATCTGACTTTAGCTCAGGTCATGATCTCATGGGGTGTGAGTTTGAGCCCCATGTTGGGCTGTCTGCTGGAGCCTGCTTCAGATCCTCTGTCTCTCTCTCTCTCTCTCTCTGCACCACTCTCTCTCTCTCTCTCTCAACAATAAATAAACATTAAAAAAAAAAAAGAGGCTTGCAGGTCGGCTACCTGCAAGGCCATCACTGTGGCTCATTTTGTGCTATTTTAGCTTCATAGCTCTAACAAGCCAGAGACACTTATAACAGGTGACCATAGACACTCCCTGAATTTCTTGCTTACAGTGCACGAGGCCAAGGATTTAAGCTCTATATTCTATTCCCGTTTAATGTTCCCCCTGAAATTTCCAACATGCGTACTTCCCAAAGCCTATTAGTTTATACGACTACCCTCCTCTCAGACAACATAAGGATCTTGGCGTGCTTTCATCCTGACCGCTCATCTCACTTTATGTATATTATTTTCCTCCTTAAAAAAAAAAAAAATCCATTCTCTGGCTCCCTGTTTTCACTAGCTGCCTAAACTGATTTTTTTTTTTTCAAAAACCGTCAAAAGGAATTGTACTTGTATCAAAAACAAACAGAGGAGGTGGCAGTCGGGACCCTTTGGTCCCTTCCGACGTGGGCAAGGAAAAGAAAAGTTCTTATGAAAGGTGGAGATGGGGCGCCTGGGTGGCTCGGTCAGTTGGGCGTCCGACTCCGGCTCAGGTCATGATCTCGCGGTCTGTGAGTTCGAGCCCCACGTCGGGCTCTGTGCTGACAGCTCGGAGCCTGGAGCCTGCTTCGGATTCTGTGTCTCCCTCTCTCTCTGCCTTCCACCGTTCACGCTCTCTCTCTCTCAAAAATAAACATTAAAAAAAGAAAGGTAGAGAGGAACAGCAGACATGTGAGATGTTTTGTAAGCCCCCCGCAGCAGAGAGAGCAGCTCACAGTGGGTTAGCCTAGGGCCTGGAAGCGTCTCCTGACTTAAATGCCTGTAGAGAATATTAAACACAAAGCACATTCCCTAAGGGAGCATCTTAGTCACGTTACTCTTGGTTGACAGTAACAGAAACCCTCTTCAAACTAGCTTTAGCAAAGTAGTCTATTCTACGTGTTTGAGAAGCTTCCTGGTAGACATCTTGATAGCCGTTTCTTGGTTCACGTTTTAAATTTCCAGAAGGGAGAATCTGACTGGCTCAGCTCGAGTCCCGTGTTCAGCATAGCCCAGTCAGCATGACTAAATGGGGCCACATTAGTACAAGCCTCTCGACTTTGGAGACAATGGTTCTCAGAGATAGATATACACCCCCCACCCCCCACCCCCAGCGTTTGTAACAGTGGGCTTTGGGCTGATTAGGGGAGAAACAGAAGGATTTTTAAGTATGTGTTATAGTTAGTAAAGGCAAGCCCCACTGGGGACGGAAAATATTGGCAGAATGGGATATGAACAAAGAAGTTGCAAGAGAAGTTATGAAATTGTACCTCTACGTACTTTACAGTTTTCTGTGACCCAACACAGACCCAATGTCTCATCAACACTTTGGCAAGGTTTGGGGACCCGCAAAAGGATGGAATAAAGGTGTGCACCAGGTTATTCCGAAAGTCAACATTAAAACTATGTAGGCTCACCAAATTTGCAAAACAGGGGGGGTATCTACTTATAGATCAGTCTTCTAGTCTTCAATAGTTACTGCTGTAACCCGATATACGCCCATTTGGATTAGGAGAAACCCAGTGGATGAGAATGAACACTCCTCCTTAGGCCTCTGAGGCATTTCTTTGAATTTACCCAGGGCCGAGAATCAGTAGCACTGTTTGCGTTAATATTTTGGTCTTTGATGTTCACGTTGGGCATCGCGGGTTTTTTTTTTTTTTTTTAATCTTTTTAACGTTTATTTATTTTTGAGACATGAACGGGGGAGGGTCAGAGAGAGGGAGACACAGAATCCGAAACAGGCTCCAGGCTCTGAGCTGTCAGCACAGAGCCCGACACGGGGCTCGAACTCACAGACCGCGAGATCATGACCTGAGCCGAAGTCAGCCGCTTAAACGACTGAGCCACCCAGGCGCCCCGGGCATCGCGGTTTTAATTACACAAACGTTGTAGCGCTTTGTTGTGTCGTGCATATGATAGAGGGACCCGTTGTGAGTGTAGCTTTAGGCGCATGGCATGCCACAGTGGCAGAAAAGCTGACAGACCGTAAATGACGCTATTTTAGGATCTGTTATAAAGGGAAACAGGGGTACTATCTCTTTGTGACAGTAATGTGAACTTTTGGAGTCACTGGTCCATTTCATAGAGAATTGGTGTCGTTTCAGTACATAGGTGGGCATTTGGGGACCCGGGAAAATATACACACACAAAAGACCTTGATTCGAACGTTATCTGAAAAGGTTGTGAGGAAAATTACCGGATGATTCTTCAACAAGACAGATTACACTTTCGAAAGTGTTTTTATCGCAGTGGACTCTGGTACAGGTAGATGGGTGTGTGTCCCTTAATTCGGGTAACAAATATGAAGTTATAAAACTCCAGAGGATGCACAGATTTACTCGGGGAACTACACCGTATGCTCATGTCTGAAGGCAGGAATGAGCAAGTGAACCAGGGATGCTAAGGCCGCCGGCCGAGAAACACGGATTAAAAACAAAACGAATAGGGGCGCCTGGCTGGCTAAGTCAGAGAAGCATGCGACCCTTGATGTCGGGGTTGTGAGATCGAGCCCCATGCGGGGTGTAGAGATGGCTTAAAATAAGTAAATAAGTAAGTAAGTAAATAAAATAAAATAAAATAAAATAAAAAACAACAACAAAATGAGTATCCGTGCTCTTTTTTTTTTTTTTAATTTTTTTTTTAACCTTTATTTATTTTTGAGACAGAGAGAGACAGAGCATGAATGGGGGAGGGGCAGAGAGAGAGGGAGACACGGAATCGGAAGCAGGCTCCAGGCTCTGAGCCATCAGCCCAGAGCCCGACGCGGGGCTTGAACCCACAGACCGCGAGATTGTGACCTGAGCTGAAGTCGGACGCTTAACCGACTGAGCCACCCAGGCGCCCCTCCATGCTCTTTTTGTCCAGGGATGCTGTGTGGCCAAAATATTTTTCTTTCTTTTTCCCCCCCGCTTCTTTTGTAGCCAAAACAAGGATAAAAGAAACTGAGGCAAGCTACAGGCCGGGAACTTGAATGGCTAAAACAGGCTTTCTTTCTGAAAGCACAAGCCTCATCGTAAATTCAGACCCTGGAGGCAGGGATGAGCTGGTCGAGGCGGGGTGGGGGACAACAGGGCTGAGATCTGGGGGGATCCTCAGTTGCAATCAGGCCTCTTCCTTGGTGGACACAAGCGGACACCTAGCACAGTACCTCGCAAAGGCCCTTGCTCGGTAAGCGGTCCATCGGCATAAATAAATGCAGCCGCAGCAGTGGAGAAAGGCCCAGGGCACGCGGGTCGCTCAGAGCGTCGCTCCTTCTCAAGTGTGGTCCTGAGCCCACGTGCACCCCGGAACCACTTAATCCGCCATCTCCAAGAGTGGGATCTGATTCCAGAGGGGTACTTCGTTTTTAGCAAGCCCTCCACACTAGTCTTAGGTACGTGAAACTCAGAATCTTCAGAACACAGCAACCCCGGAGGCAGCTTTCACCCAGAAAGAGAGAGCACAGGCTGTTGGGAGAAAATGTGATGTCCCTACAAATTGCTGGTCACGGTGTTTTTCTTCTGCCGGGAGGGGTGTGTCGGCATGTATGCACCCCTGTGCGCTTGGAAGGGGTGGAGCCTGATGCTAAACATAGTGATGACCGTAATTATCATGTTTTGGACACCTATTCTGTGTCAGACACTGGGATAAGTTACTTACAAAATGAGTTCATTTAATTCTTTTTTTTTTTTAAGTGTATGTATTTTGGAAGAGGGAGGGGCAGAGAGAGAGAGAGAGAGAGAGAGAGAGATCCAGGGCAGGCTCCGCACTGTCAGCACAGAGACTGACACGGGGCTCGAACCCGCGAGGCGTGAGATCGTGACCCGAGCCAAAATCAAGAGTCGGATGTTGGACAGAGGGAGCCACCCGCGCATCCCCGTGTCATTCTTCACATGAATAGGGGCGCCTGGGTGGCTCCTTCGGTTAAACACTGACTTCGGCTCAGGTCATGATCTCGCGGTTCGTGAGTTCGAGCCCCGCGTCGGGTTCTGTGCTGACCTCTCGGAGCCTGGAGCCTGCCTCAGATGCTGTGTCTCCCTCTCTCTCTGCTCCTTCCCCACTCGTGCGCTGTCTCTCAAAAATAAATAAACATTAGAAAAAAATTAATTCTTAACACGAATAAAATTTAACTTACACTCTTCTTTTACGTTAAAAACACAGTATGATCTCAGCTTCAGCTAACCGTATTTGTGAGACACCTGATGTAGACCGTGACCCATGTCCCGCCAACCTATGCGTAGGGCATCCTAATTTCAGCAAAGGGGCTACAGGTAACTGAAACTGTTCCCGGGGGCCGCCGGGCCAGGATTCTAGATGGGTAGACTATCTGCTGAGCACTGACGTCCCCTGGGTAATGGCAGGACTTAGCAGGGACAGGCAACAGAAGGCCAGTTGCCAAGTCTCTCAGACAGGCCTGGAGACGACAGCGCGGAGGACGGTGGGAGAACGATCAAGTGGGGTGATTTGGCCTCAGAGGGTAGGGGGTTCAGGAGTGTTGGAAAAGCAATGGTTCTGAAGCACCACCGTCGAGTAAGGAGACTGAAGCCCACCACCATATACGGGGTCGGGAAGAATGAGCCGCCCAGCTCACGAGGGCTGCGAGGGAAGCAGAGTCCTCACGGAAAGATTTCAGTTAAGGACGCTGAAAGAAGCAGTCTATACACAGCTTAAAAACGTACGTAAGAATTTGTTTTTCATGGATATCGGTGAACGGCACCCCCATCTCCTTCCTTCCCCTCTCCTTTGCTCTCTCTCATTCTCTCTCTCTCTCTCTCTCTCTCTCTCTCTCTTTCCCACCCCTGGGCCTTTGCACAAACCCCTCTGGCCTGAGAATGTCCGTCCTCCCGCCCCATCTGGCTCACTCATCATAAATTCCTTCAGAAGCAGGCCCCGGTGTTCTGTCTTTGAGAAAATCTTCCCTCCCCACCTACCCTGTCAGAATGAAATGCCTCTTTCATGCTGTCACCGAACCTTCTCTTCAGCATCATCAAAGCTCTTCTCTCATCACATAGCAACCGTCCGCTTCTTCCTCTGCTTCTCTCGACATAGTATAAGCCAGTGATTTTCAAACGTTAGTGTGCACCAGAGTTACTTAGGGGGTTTATTACCACTCCGTCGAGGGAACTCGAGGAATCTGCATTTCCAGTAAGTTCCAACGTGATACTGCTGCTGCTGGTCCAGGAGACGCACGTCAAGAACCTGCGTGGGAGAAGCTGTGGGTTCATCTTTCCCAATTCCCTAGCACAGTGCCTGGCACGTGATAAACCTTCCATGGGTATTTGTTGAATAAATAAATCCAGAAGGCTCACATGGATATTAAGCAACCTTTGTGCCTGGTTGATCATAGCCTCCACCCCCTTTCCTCTACTCGTACCCTTAACATCAACCCCCGATGAGCAGGGAGTCCCTTACAGCGTCCCCTGTTTTCCTGAGGCAGGTCGGATCACCGTGGAACCTTGCGCAACTTCTCCGGCGAAAGCTCACTTTCTCTGTGTCTCATTAGCTCAGTACTCATTAGGTAACTAACAAAATTATCTGATAAACTAATCGAAACAAGCACACTAGTGATTTAGTACTCGTGATTGGCATGTTCCTCCAGTTTATGTACCAATTTATGTTTTTTTTTTAAATTTTTTTTAACATTTATTTATTTTGAGACAGAGAGAGACAGAGCATGAACGGGGGAGGGGCAGAGAGAGAGGGAGACACAGAACCGGAAGCAGGCTCCAGGCTCTGAGCCATCAGCCCAGAGCCCGACGCGGGGCTCGAACCCACAGAATGTGAGATCGTGACCTGAGCTGAAGTCGGACGCTTAACCGGCTGAGCCACCCAGGCGCCCCCCAATTTATGTTTTAGCAGAGCGCTTCAATGCCTTTTTGCGAGGCATGTAAAAGTATTTAAAAAAAAAAAAGAAAGTCTGGGCCTGTGACTGGACTTACAGATTCAGACGCTTTTACCGAGAGCCAACCGCGGTGCGGGCACCTGCTAGGTCCTGAGGATTGACAGATGAGAAAGACAAGGTACGTACGCTTAGGAATGTCCATCTACACCTAGAAGACAGACACATAGACAGTGTCCCCAATGCCAGTAGACACGTGTGGGAAGCACTACGAAAATACAGACAGAGGGGCCGCTGACCAGACTGGAATGATTGCAGGGTTCTCATGTGAAAGCAGACCCCCAAAAAGGCTATGAATCCCCCATGGAGAAGCCAAAAAGAAGGAACAGTGTGATGTCTCAGGTGGAGCACGGCGAGTTTGGGAAGAGGCTAGACCATATCGATATTCCTTATTCCTGCTCAAAAACCATTACGTGGCTTTTTTTTTTTCGTGGTCATGCTATAGATAAGCAGTAATAAAAGTTCCGTCTCATTAGGATAAATAATTTTTTTTTTTTTTGAGAAAGAGAGAGAGGGAGAGAGAGGGAGAGGGAGAGAGAACGCGAGTGGGGAAGGGGCAGAGAGAGAGGGAGAGAAAGTCCCAAGCAGGCTCCGCACTCGCAATGCGGAGCTTGATGCAGGGCTTGATCCCATGACCCTGGGATGGTGACCTGAGCGGAAATCAAGAGTCGGACACTCAACCAAATGAGACACCCAGGTGCCCCTAGGATAAATAATTTTATAACATATTTCAAAAGAAATTTCTGAAAATCCGATTATGCTAAGATCTCAAAAATGAAAAAAAAAATGAAACCACATTTCTAATAAAATAACATGGAAGGCCTTTACATTTCGTGGCACTTTCCCTGAGCTAGTTCTAATGGGAGGAATGGACCCAAGAATCTTCTAAGTGTCAGGAAGAGCCAGCTTAGAACTCACCTTGCCTTGCAGAATCCACATGGTGAAGAGTACCTTTGACACACATATGGGACAACTGGGGCTGGGGCTGCATAAACACAGATAAAATGGCCCAGTGCTGAAACTATTCCACTCTGTTCAATTTCCTGGCAGTCTCGATAGGAAGAATCAGCAATAAAATACTTGCTTTGGGGGCGCCTGGGTGGCTCAGCCGGTTAAGCGTCCGACTTCGACTCAGGTCACGATCTCGCGGTCCGTGAGTTCGAGCCCCATATCGAGCTCTGTGCTGATGGCTCAGAGCCTGGAGCCTGCTTCCGATTCTGTGTCTCCCTCTCTCTCTGCCCCTCCCCCGTTCATGCTCTGTCTCTCTCTGTCCCAAAAATAAATAAACGTTAAAAAAAAATTTTAAATACTTGCTTTGTATCATAACAGTGTGATTCTACCTTCCAAATGAGCCACACTGAACCAAACTATAGCTCTACCGGGCTGTCTTTAGGTCACAAACTCTCCTTCCTACTTCCTTTGGTCCATTTATTTCCCTCCGACTCTTCTTGGCTCCCAATTAGAAATAGCTTCCAATTCCTCACTGATTTACCCATTCAGTTGAAGCTATTATCAAAACTCCTCAGTTTTGAGCTCTTCAAGGGCAGGGACCTTCATCTTACTCATGTGTGTGCCCTCAGAGCCTGTTTGGAACCGTGAGGGACACAGTAGTCATTCAGCAAACCATTCAAGGGAGCGGACAGATGATCCAGGGCTTGGGCAATAGTGGGAAGAGCCAGGCTGGGGACTGGATGGACTCCCAGGGTCAAGGCAAGGACTGGGATGGATTCCAGAGATAGTTGGTGGGAGGAAGCCCAGGGAGACAGGGACCCCCTCGGGAGAAATCCAATAGTAGACGAGGAGAGAAACCGCCCAGACAGAAGCATTCCGTTGGTGGGACCATCTGGGTGGAAGATGCAGTCACAGATCTGAGGACCAAGACTGGGACTCCAGCTCCACAGCATGAAGAGAGGAAGTCAGAAGTCAGAAGCCCGTCCACCGACAGGTGTTGTAACAAAGAATGGGCTCAGAGCATCAGACCCATAGGGAGAAAAGAGGGCTCCATCACTCAAGAGAGAGGTTTCGTCCCAGAGCAACAAGGGAAGAACTTAGTCCCTGGGCTGAGATGGCTCTTTCCTCACTGTCGTGTGTATCATCTCGTCAAGTCCGACAAGTCCGTTTGTGAGAGTCTCCGTTCCTTACAACCAAAGAGCTCAGTGGAAACAAGAACCTGCTTGCAACAGCTCCCGGAGTACCGCTAGCCACGGCCCTTCATCCCCCAATTTTCACATAGAATGTATAAGGGAGGCCAGGTTCTGTGCAGGGGAGGGAGCAGAATGAGAGAATAAGGGAATTCTGGCTTTGAGGAATTCAAAAAGGAGGGGAGGAGCCTGCCAGGGGTGAGAATATAAATATTTCAACAAGCTAAGTGGGTTGGGAGAGAGGACGCAGAAAACCCACGGGAGTTTTCTCCTATGGAGAGTTGACTGCATCCAAATTTATTTAAAAAATTTTTTTTTGATGTTTATTTATTTTTGAGAGAGAGAGACAGAGCGTGAGCGGGGGGAGGAGCAGAGAGAGAGGGAGACACAGAATCGGAAGCAGGCCCCAGGCCCTGAGCTGTGGGCACAGCGCCCGACGCGGGGGCTTGAACTCTCCAACCGTGAGATCATGACCTCAGCCTAAGTCGGACGCTCTACCGACGGAGCCACCCAGGCGCCCCCATCCAAATTTATTTTTAAAAAAGAAACGTTGCTTACTCTCACTTGTACCGTGAGTTGGAAATCATACCAACTCATTCGTAAAGGAGAAATAAAAGCCAGCCCTTGCAAATGCTCGGAGGGTGTCCGGGAAATGTATTAGCTGACTTAAGTTGAGGCACAAATAAAGAGGCCCGGATTATACTGGGCTTTCTTATTACCTCAGCGAGAAAACAATGACCTTCTCGTCACACAGCGAGAGCTAATTGATTACCGCATAACCATGATTCAGTTTAACAAAGATTCCCCAAGGAAGGCACGATTAACGAATCAACTCGATAACAATGTCAGATTGTTTCTCCGTGTCTTTCCTATGACCGACTCCCCCACCGCCACCCAAGGAATGTCTTTCTTTTTTTTCTCCGGAGAAGTACCCCCTTGCATGGAACCAGGGGGTTATAGTGGTTGCTGCCTAAATAAATAGCAGGGTATTTGAGGGGCGCCTGGGTGGCTCAGTCAGTTGAGCATCCGACTTCGGCTCAGGTCATGATCTCACAGTCTGTGAGTTCGAGCCCCATATCGAGCTCTGTGCTGATGGCTCAGAGCCTGGAGACTGCTTCCGATTCTGTGTCTCCCTCTCTCTCTGCCCCTTCCCTGCTCATGCTCTGTCTCTCTCTGTCTCAAAAATAAATAAAAACATTAAGAAAAAAATTAAAAACAATAAATAAATAGCAGGGTATTTGAAACCAAGGGTGGTTACTTCAGCTTGACTGTGAACTAGGCGTGTCGGGAAGTGACCGAATGTAGACATCTATTTCCTCCTTAAATGATGAAAGAAATCTTTGAGGGCTAGAAGAGGTGGGCTTTTGGGAAAGTGAAGCAAAAAGCACCGTGTGATGTAATGCAAAGACCACAGGAGTTGGAATAGTCGGCCTGTTCGTTTCCTGAATCTGCTACTGCCTTGCGGTTCCATAAGGCCTTGAGATAATGTTTGGAATCTGTATTTTTGTAACCTCATAGTGGTAATAATAATAACGATGACGATCGAATGACTTCCCTTAGCTTCCTCACAAATGTGGGACCCTTCCTAAACCATTAACGGCCATGCAAATATCAGTTACTATAATGATTCAAACGTTCAACCACTCAGGCCTGTTTTCCTGATTGTGACGCAAACGTGGAAAGATGCAGGCAACTATTACTTGACCCTAACACGGAATTCTGGAAATCCCAATGATTTTTGGCTCTTTGTTCTGAGTAATTCTGAAGCCACTCAGGTGACCGAGCAGGGGTGAAGTGGGGACTGGGTAGGAGCATCTGCCCAGAATCCTACGGGTCCATGCCACAGATCGCACCCCAATCCTGTCAGCCATCTTTCAAATATTGTGTTATTTTATGCATTCCAACATATACGAGCTTGGTTTGTGCTGGGTTGGGAAAAGAGGCTAATGATACGGACCACGATGCCCAGGAAGCGCCACTTCGGACTAAATGACAGAGGGGGAATCTAGGTTTGAAAGAAAGGGGAAGGAGGAATCGCTTGCCTCAGGGCACACCCAGTCAAGAGAGCATCCACGTTGTATCTTCTGTATTCTAGGCACTGTTCTCTCTAGACAATACTGAAGTAAAGGACATCACCTCTCACCTTAGGAAGCAGATAGCGTATTGGGGAACGTGACATCTCCATAAAAAAAAGACATACGCTCCCTTTTCACACCACGAGCTGGGATGGCAGCCGTCTCCTACCCCAGATCACGTCCGCCCTCCAGGGCCAGACGGTGATGCCCCACGATGGCCGTGGGGCAACCAGAAAACAAAGCCCACGCCGCCCAGAAGCTTCTGGAGGTTCCTCGTCCACCACATCAAGGAGCTGGAAGTGCTTCTGTGGTGCAGGAGATCTCGCTGTTCTCGGATTGCTCACGGTGTTTCCTCCCAGAAGCCCCAAGCCAAAGCCATTGTGGAAAGGGCAGCCCAGCCGGCCCCCAGAGTCACCAGCTCAATCCCAGGCTACACGGCGTGGAAAGTGAATACGATGGATGCTCATGTGCACATTTTCTTTGCGGTAAGTACAACCTTGACCACTCTGGGGGCAGGAGAAAAAAAAACAAAACCATGGACACAATTTGCTTACGTGGGGGCAAGACCTTGTCTTCTTCCCCTGGGTGTACCTGCTGCTCGGAGGGCGTCTATGAAATGTCAGATGAGGGAAAGGAGAATGGAGCGCGATCAAGAAATGCCTCAGGGGTCCAGAGAAAGGAATGTTGCCTCGTGGTCAAGGAAGGCATAAACGGACCGTGCTTCCGCTAGGACTTGAATGACGAAGTAGGATTCAAACAGCAGAAGAGGAAAAATGACTCTAAGCGCTAAAGCGTCATGTCCAGAGGCCAAGAGCCCAGAACGCCCCCGGGAATGATAGCAGGGGCGATAACAGTGACCAGTTATAGACGGCGTTGCAGACACACGCTCCCTTCTCAACCTTCACCTGCCACAACTCTGGGAGCTACCTGCTATCATGCCCATTCTACAGAGGAGGAAGCTGAGGGTAAGGGTCAAACAGCCTACCTCCCCAGTATCACACCAGTAATAAAGCAAATAAGAAAAAGAATACAAATACCGAAGGTACTTGCAACACTAGAGATAGCCCCTGCCTTTTTCTTCAAATCAGGTTAAATTCAACTCAGAACCTCAGCCGAGTGCTATCCCCACCCCAGTGCGATCCACCCCTGTCCTGAGGCTGATGCAAAGGTCTTAGGGTTCTGGATCGTACGCCGGGGAAAATGCTTGAGGAAGCCTCTCTGGTCTTGGCCCACGTGCTCACCCCTGCGATGCCCACAAGTCCAGCCTGCAGCTTCCTGGAGTGCCGGAGCCCCGCTGCCTGTGCTCAGCCCCCCTGAGAGTTCTGTCGCGTGGGGATCCTGCCCTGTCCCAGGTTGCAGGACGTATGGAGGGCGTGGGGAGGGAGGTCCGTGCCACTCAGGGCTCCCCTAATTCTCCGTATCCTTCTCCGTTGGCAGAAGTCTCGATGTCTCTGTTTTTGCCTATCTCCCACTTCCCCTCCCCTCCCCTTCCCCCACCAAACGATGCAAATATCCCCTGAAACAGGAAACCCTTTTAGGGGGCACCCGGGTGGCTCAGTGGGTTAAGCATCCGACTCTCGATTTCAGCTCAGGTCATGATCGCACAGTTCAGAAGATCAAGCCCACGTGGGGCTCTGCGCTATCAGCTTGGAATTCTCTCTCTCTCTCTTCTCTCTCTCTCAAAATACATAAATAAAAAAAGAAGCCCTTTTAGAGCAGGGGAGGGAAATACTGAGAGTACAGCACAAATAGCTTTTTCTCTTGGACAGTTCCACAGGAGTAAAAATAAAAAAAATTCCAATTAATATTGCAATTAATTAATTGACCACGAAGCTACCTTTTTTTAAAGTTTGCTGTGTGCGGGGACTACATTAAGCCCTTTACCCACAGGTACAATTATTATCCCTACTTTATAGTCAAAGAAACCAGAGCTTAGAGAAGTCAAAGTGTCTTACTTAAGATTGCAAGCCTCCTTAAGTGATAGAATCGAAAGCCAAACTCAAGAACGTCTGGCTGGAAAGTCTAAACTCTTTCATACGCCTTTTAAGGGAAGCAATTCTTCCCAGCTGGAGTCCAGAGCAGAGGTTTATTTTTTCCTTCTCTTAAAAAGAAAACCCACACAATTACAGATTCTGCATTAAGTAGCAAATTTAAGAAGAAACTTACTCTTGGTCTCATTAAAACTCTCATCAATTTTCATCTGTCTTTGTCATCTTCTAGAACTTTGCATTTGCATACTTAATTATTTGTTTACTTTTTTTTTTAATGTTTATTTACTGTTGAGAGGCAGAGAGAGACAGAGCACGAGCCGGGGGTGGCAGAGAGAGGAGGAGACACAGAATCCAAAGGAGGCTCCAGGCTCTGAGGTGTCAGCACAGAGACCGACATGGGGCTCGAACCCCCAAACTGTGAGCTCATGACCTGAGCTGAAGTTGGACACTCAACTGACCGAGGCACCCAGGTGCCCCTGGTGTTTTTATTTCTATGGAATAGAGTCCCAGGAGTAGGATTTCTGAGTCAAAGGGCATACAATTATTATAACTGAGTAGATATTGCCAGATTGCTTTTCAATGCCTATACCAACACACACTTTACCAGCATTGTAGGAAAGTACAGGCCATAGTTCCAAATGCTAGTCTGAGACCGCCTCACAAATTGTTCATTTAGTAGGCATCGGGAGGGACCCAGGAATCTCTATTTTTTTTCAAAGCTCTCCATGTAATTTTAATAGGTACTAAGATTTGGAAGTCACAGGTTTGTCTCTGTAGGATTTACCCCATGGGAGAAATAAGGGGCAGAGATCAGGAAAGCCATTTGATGGGGGGGGACTCCCTTTAACAAAGGACTTTCAATGAAAACTTTTCACATTATCACCAAATAAAATTATAAGCAACAGGGGTACTTGGGTGGCTCAGTCATTTAAGCATTCCACTTCAGCCCAGGTCATGGTCTCGGGGTTCCTGAGTTCGAGCCCTGCGTTGGGCTCTGTGCTGACAGCTCAGAGCCTGGAGCCTGCTTCAGATTCTATGTCTCCCTCCCTCTCTGCCCCTCTTCCTCTCTCTCCCTCTCTCTCTCTGAAAAATAAGTAAACATTAAAACAATAATAAAATTATAAGCATCAGAAAACTTGACAGGACTGGAGAAAGAAAATATTAATAATTCAACCTTAAATATATGTCTCATTATCTGTCCACCCCACTGGTAATACTTATCTTTTAATAAATTTTTGTTGTGACCACAAGTATATGGTAGAACGTTGCCGTCTCTGATGGAATATTTTAAATTCAATTAAGTCTATAGCTTATGTATAACATGTGGCCGTCATTCAAACAGTAATCAGAACAATTCTTTCAGCAATACTATTTTGCTACAAAAATTCTAACCTTTATATCAAAAATACCCTAATGTTTTAATTTTTCTGTAGAGAAACAAAATATGATCTCGTATTGGATAAAAGTATTAGATTTGTTTGCTAAAAGTAAATACTGAATATGCCATATGTTTTATATTCCCATGTTGGCATTTCCTCATTCTTTTCCTTTTCTTCTCTTTTCTATTATTTTCTCCTTGCCCTCCTCCCAATCTCTCCCTCCTCATCTCCCCCCTCCCCATCTCCCCCCTCCAACCCAAGGTCCTCACACCGGACGGCTGGGGCTGCTGCAGTTCCAACATTGACCACTAGGGGCCCTCTGCTCCCCTGGCCTGTGGGCAGAGAAAAATGCCTTTTCTCTTTTCCAACTTTCTTTTTTTTTTTTAACTTTTTTTTTAATGTTGATTTATTTTTGAGACAGAGAGACAGAGCTTGCGTGGGGGAGGGGCAGAGAGAGGGAGACACAGAATCCGAAGCAGGCCCCAGGCTCTGAGCTGTCAGCGCAGAGCCCGACGCTGGGCTTGAACACAGGAACAGTGAGATCGCGACCTGAGCCGAAGTCGGACGCCCAACCGACTGAACCACCCAGGCGCCCCATCGTTTCCAACTTTCTTAATGGAAATAAGTCTTCCGGGGATTTTCAAAAGGATATCCCCCAGACGAACCAAGGGAAAACAAAGAGAAATTTTAAGAAGACGCTCCAAACAGCAAATACAGCTTCCGAGTTTAAGACGACCCAAACCTAGTCTTAGCTCTCGGTTGATACGACAGATTGGCTCCAGCCTCGGTTCCGTTTCTTCCCCCCTCTGAGGGAACAAAAAGCAACAGTAAGTTACATTGGCCACGACAGGAGAGTTAGCAGGAAGGAAACCGACTGCCCCTCAACACTTTGTTCTTAACCATCTCTCTCCGCATGACCTTGGGGAGGATTCTCCCAGCTCCTCTTGCTTTTCCTTGCTGGGGAGCTTTTGCTCTGCAACCATCCTGAGGTCTCACCTTCCCTCCACTTCCTGGCCCTCTGGCGCCAGCCTCCTGGGTGTTTTTCTTGAGCCCACTCAGAGGTCTCTATGGCTCTTAGCATTGGGAGCCTTACCTTCAACGTCTGCCCTTGCTAGTATCTGATCTGACTCCCTGTGGAGTCGGGACTAGCAGCAAGGCTGGGGCTGAGTCAGGATCCGAACCCAGCTCTTCCGACTTTCAGACTGCAGACTGCCATTTATACCACAGGCCATCCTTCAAAGGGCCAAGGGCCATGCATGAGGCGATCTATGTATTATATGCATAATGCATATAGTAACAGCAGCAATAGAATAGAAAGGTATGCATATAAACATGTTTGCGATCCGAAAAGATCTTGAGCAGAACATCGCTGAAAAAATACTGATTTTCTCTGCCCGGCGAGTGTACAGGTTTTCAAGAGCTCCCATTTTTAACCTGACGGGTTCCTTCCCACGTACTCTGGATTTGGAGATTTCATTGCTGGCCAGAGCCAATCGCTAAGAGGCACCTCGAAATTAGCAGGGCAGCAAACTGACAAGTCAACAGCGCAAAGAAAGCCTCTTCAGGGTAAAATCATAAGGTGGGTAGAACGCGGTGGTAGTGTTCCGGGCTTTTCTCTTATTCCACTGGGGCTTTCTCTCAGCTGGAAGTCCACTAAGTCAGTAATTGTTGCTTGAAGGTTAACATGGCAATTTTTTTTTTTTTTACTCATTTTTCCTGCTGAACATCCACCTGCTTCGTAAGATTCATGCAAGAATACTTCCTAAATGATGCCGTAGACTTCCATTGCATCCCATTTTTTGGCATATTAAGATTAAATGGATCAGTTGTTCGTCAACCATTCACCTAATGATTTCAGTATCCGTTGATGATTGGTGCCTACCACCCTGATTCCCTTAACAGTGCAAAGGAGCGATTTTAAAATTCTAGGGGCGCCTGGGTGGCGCAGTCGGTTAAGCGTCCGACTTCAGCCAGGTCACAATCTCACGGTCCGTGAGTTCGAGCCCCGCGTCAGGCTCTGGGCTGATGGCTCAGAGCCTGGAGCCTGTTTCCGATTCTGTGTCTCCCTCTCTCTCTGCCCCTCCCCCATTCATGCTCTGTCTCTCTCTGTCCCAAAAATAAATAAACGTTGAAAAAAAAATTAAAAAAAAAATAAAATTCTATTCTTTCTTCTGCATTTATTGGCTGGAATTTTTCCATCAAAAAGAACTTTTCCTTCACTTCCCTTTTGGTGACACTGGCATGCAATTCCTATAGAAAAGGTGGAATGAATATTTGATTCCTTCTGTTTATTAATTTTGTAGAGACATTAGTTGGTTACTTAGCAATCACCAGTGGTGACCACTAGATTTAACTACAAAAGCAGAGTTTTATTTATTGGGTATTTTCCATCCACTGCAGTTATTCCTTTTTGATGCTCAGATTGTCCCTTCACTTCGGCTCTTGCGTCTTTTTAAATTTTTTTTAACGTTTATGTTTGAGAGAGAGAGTGAGCACGAGCAGGGGAGGGGCAGAGAGAGAGGGAGACAGAAGTTGCAGGGTCTGAACCCACGAGCCATGAGATCATGACCTGAGCCAAAGTCGGATGCTTAACCGACTGAGCCACCCAGGTGCCCTGACTCTTGTGTCGTTTTGAAATTACTTCATTCATCTTTGAAATCTCTCTTCGTTTTTGGTACAAGATGTTCTAGATCCATTTTACACATGTTCTGGTCCAGGGCAATAACCAGCCATTTCTGGAAGGAGACTTAGTTCCTCTCTATGAGAAATGCTATTTTGAGACCAGGTCTGGTTGCTAAGGGTGCCCATTGCTTCTGGGTTGTCATTTTTTCCTGCTTTAGTGGCTAGAGTTAGGAAACACAGACTTTTTTTTTTTTTTTAACGTTTATTTATTTTTGAGACAGAGAGAGACAGAGCATGAACCGGGGAGGGTCAGAGAGAGAGGGAGACACAGAATCTGAAACAGGCTCCAGGCTCTGAGCTGTCAGCACAGAGCCCGACGCGGGGCTCGAACTCACGGACCGCGAGATCATGACCTGAGCCGAAGTCGGACGCTTAACCGACCAAGCCACACAGGCGCCCCGGAAACACAGACTTTTTAAGAGGAAACAAATCATGAGATCGTATTGACATTTCCAATGCAAATTACTTTTTTGCAGGTTTTTGTTTAACCTCCTCAATTTTACCCTTCATCTCCTTTTTTCATCACTCAAAATCTCAGGTCCCACACCGTAAACACGGTTGTCTGTTTGCTTTCTCCTACACAGTATCTATCGTTGTTTCAAACAACAGTAACGAACTGTCACTGACGTAAGGTGACTGAATGAGATTAGGATTTTTCAGAGGTTCTTTTTGTCTTTAGAACATACCCCACTGGAGAAGTACAGTTAAAATGCTATATTCCAGGGGCACCTGGGTGGCTCAGTCGTTTAAGTGTCCCACTTCTGCTCAGGTCATGATCTCACGGTTCGTGGGTTCGAGCCCCCATCGGGCTCTGTGCGGACAGCTCGGAGCCTGGAGCCTGCTTCGGATTCTGCGTCTCCCTCTCTCTGCCCTACTCCTGCTGGCCCTCTGTCTCCGTCTCTCTCTCAAAAATAAGTAAACATTAAAAATTAGAAAAAAAATCTTTATTTGAGCCATTTAGGGGTGAATTCTGATTCAGCATCCTAACTGTCACATACTTCTTTGTGACACAAGTTGTACGTATTTTTTTCCTCAGTTTACCACCTTTCCTTCGACTTTGCTGTGGTGATTTTTTTCATGAAGTTATTATTAGTTTTTCAGTTTACTTACTTATTTTGAAAGAGAGAGAAAGAGGGGTGCCTGGGTGGCTCAGTCGGTTGAGTGTCCGACTTCAGCTCAGGTCACGATCTCGCGGTCCGTGAGTTCGAGCCCCGCATCGGGCTCTGGGCTGATGGCTCAGAGCCTGGAGCCTGCTTCCGATTCTGTGTCTCCCTCTCTGTCTACCCCTCCCCCATTCATGCTCTGTCTCTCCCTGTCTCAAAAATAAATAAACATTAAAAAAAAAAAAAAGAAAGAGAGAGAAAGAAAGAGAGCATGAGCAGGGGAGGGGCAGAGACAGAGAGGGAGAGAGAATCCACGCTGGCAGTGTGGAGCCCAATGTGGGGCTTGAACATACAAACCACAGGATCAAGACCTGAGCCAAAACCAAGAGTCAGATGCTTAACCAAATGAGCCACCCAGGCGCCCCTAAGGAATGACTTCTTAAAATTGTGCAGTAAAACTTATCTTTATTATTATTATGATGTCAGCTATGGGTGTCATAATTACCAAAGTTTGTCCTGCTTCCAGATTATAAAGGAAGGCATCTGTATCTAGAACTTATTTGAGTTTCATTTTTGACATTTGATCTCTGACCCACTGGAATTCACCCCATATACAAACTGCTCTTTTTAAAAACAATTTAATGTTCCTTATTTTTAAGAGAGAGAGAGATAGAAAGCAAGCAGGGGAGGGGCAGAGAGAGAGGCACAGAATCTGTAGCAGGCAGGCTCCAGGCTCTGAGCTGTCAGCACTGAGCCCGACGCAGGGCTCGAACTCACGAACCCCGAGATCATGACCTGAGCCGAAGTCAGATACTCAACTGACTGAGCCACCCAGACGCCCTATACCCCGTAAACAAACTCTTATATCGCTTTTATTGGCGATATATAGCCTTTATTGGTCTGGCATCTGTTATTTTCTGGGAAGAGTCATAATAATGGTAAAAATTATCATAATTTCTTCTATTCCAATCTGGTACATTTGTTTCAGAACGCGTAACCTCCAGAATATTTTTGTTTTAAGCCACCCCGTTTGGGGCACTTTTATTACCGCAGCCCTTAGGAAACAGACACACCCGATCTTGTAGCTCTAAAAACTATATGCTGAAGATTCCAAACTTTTATCTACGGCTCACACCTCTTTTCAGCTGTTTACTTCACATCCTCACTTGGACAACTAATGCCCATCTCAAACGTCGTGTGTCCTGAGGCTCCTGGGTGGCTCCCCAGACAGCTGAGCGTCTGACTCGTGGTTTGTGAGATCAAGCCCTGTTTTGGGCTCAGAGCGGGGCGGAGCCTGCTTGGGGTTCTCTCTCCCTCTCTCTCTCTGCCCCTCCCCCCCCTTAAAATAAATAAATAATCATTTTTAAAAAAATTTTTTTATATTTTTTTATTTTTGAGACAGAGAGAGACAGAGCATGAACAGGGGAGGGGCAGAGAGAGAGGGAAACACAGAATCTGAAACAGGCTCCGGGCACTGAGCTGTCAGCACAGAGCCCCACGCGGGGCTCGAACTCATGGACCGCGAGATCATGACCTGGGCTGAAGTTGGACGCTCAACCGACTGAGCCACCCAGGCGCCCCAATAATCATTTTTTTTAAAAGTCTTGATGTGTCCAGACTGAATTTCTGACGTCCAGCCCTTACCCCCACCTCCAGGCTTTGGCGTGGCCGCTGATGGCAACTCAATCCTTCGGCCGCTCAGACGATAGCTCTGGAGTCAGCCCTGACACTTCTTTTTCTCTTATACTCCACATCCAACCTATAAGGAAATCTTGTTACCTCTACTTATAAAATGTAACCAGAATCCAGCCCTTTCTCACCTCCTTCACTGATAGCATCCTGGTCCAAGACACTGGCATCCTTCTACTCCAAATCCTTTCCTTCTACTCCTAGCAGAAGCCAAAGTCCCGTCCATGGTCTGTGGGATCCTGCACAAATCCCGTCTTCTTCTCTCTTGCCTGCCTGACCCATCTCCTCCCGCTTCCCGGCTTGCTTGCCGTGCTCTGGTGACCCCAGCCCATTTGCTCTTCCTTGAAAATGCAAGGCACCCTCCTACCTTCGATTCTTTGAATTAGCTGGTCTGTCTGTCTAGAATGCCGTTCTCACACGTCCTAATGATCAATTTCCTCATTTCCTCCAAGTCTGTGCTCAAGTGTCGGATTATCAAGAAGCCCTAACCTGACCACCCTATTTGATATTAAAAACCATCCTCTGCCCCCTGCATCCAGTTCCTCCTTACCTTGCCCTAATTTTGGTTAGAATATAAGCTCCTTGAGGGCAAGGGTCTTTATTTTGCTCCCTGACATGTCCAGAGCACATGGCATGGCTCAATAAGTATTTGCTGGAGATGAAAATAAAGTTATTTTTTTTCTTTTTTTTAATGTTTATTTATTTTTGAGATAGAGGGAGACAGAGTGCGAGTGGGGGAGGGGCAGAGAGAGAGGGAGACACAGAATCCGAAACAAGCTCCAGGCTCCGAGCTGTCAGCACAGAGCCCGATGCGGGGCTCCAACCCATGAACCGTAAGATCATGACCTGAGCTTAAGTTGGACATTTAACCCACTGAGCTACCCAGGTGCCCCTGAATAAATCATTGGTTTGTGGAGACTGTCATTTCCTGGAATTTTATGCTAGGAAAATTTCATCAATTTTTAATTTGGGATTTAGGATATTTGGGAAAGAGATTGACCCAGTTTACCTTTGTCTAACAAAGAATTGCAGAACAAGTTGTTTGCAAATAATATTACTAAGGAACAAACAATTTAAGAAAATCAATGCTTTTATATTACCATTTAATAAAGATAATACTAGAGAAGGCCCTTTTATTTTATTTTCTTAAATTTTTTTTTAAGTTTATTTATTCATTTTGAGAGAGACAGAAAGACGAGACCATGACCTGAGCGGAAACCAAGAGTCAGATGCTTAATCAACTGAGCCACCCAGGTGCCCCAGGCCCATTTATGTTAAAACTATGTATTTTGGGGATGCCTGGGTGGCTCAGTCGATTGGGCGTCCGACTTCGGCTCAGGTCACGATCTTGCAGTTTGTGAGTTCGAGCCCTGCTGACGGCTCTGAGCCTGGAGCCTGCTTTGGATTCTATGTCTCCCTCTCTCTCTGCCCCCTTCCCCACTCATGCTCTCTCTCTGTCTCTTAAAAATGTAAAAACGTTAAAAAAAACTTTTTTTAAACTATCTATTTTGTATGTATATATACGTATGTTAACCAGAGGCCATTCTTTACCATTTACTAAACTAGCTTGGGATCGGAAGGGCTCCAATCCTGCTTCCCCCCTCCTGCTGCGCCCAGAGACGGACACCCTAGGTGCAGGTCCAAACGAAGGAGGGTTAAGTTGCAGAGGCAGCAGGGTGGAAAACAGTTCACGTTGTGCTCCTTGAGCAGTACTCCTGCCAAAGGAAGCCTCTATTAGGAGAATTGTGAGTGCTTTTGAGAGCCTACGTTCAGTTTCTGTACAATACTTGGAAGGATTCGAATCTATTTCTTGCCAAATATTTCTAACTTTCACTGATTTCGTAACTTCCACCTCCCCCCTCCGCATTTTCGTTTTTATTTATCACTTACATAGCCCTTACCAGCTGAAGATCCCATTCTAATTGCTTTACAATTATTAGCTCATTTACTCCTCCTGGGGGCTGTTATAGTCTCCATTCTTTTTTAAAAAAATTTTTGGGGCGCCTGGGTGGCGCAGTCGGTTAAGCGTCCGACTTCAGCCAGGTCACGATCTCGCGGTCCGTGAGTTCGAGCCCCGCGTCAGGCTCTGGACTGATGGCTCGGAGCCTGTTTCCGATTCTGTGTCTCCCTCTCTCTCTGCCCCTCCCCCGTTCATGCTCTGTCTCTCTCTGTCCCAAAAATAAATAAAAAACGTTGAAAAAAAATTTTTTTTAATGTTTATTTATTTTTGACAGAGAGAGAGAGACAGAGTGTGAGTGGGGGATGGGCAGAGAGAGAGAGAGAGAGAGATGCAGAATCCAAAGCAGGCTCCAGGCTCTGAGCTGTCAGCACAGAGCCTGACGTGGGGCTCGAACTCGTGAACCGCGAGATCATGACCTGAGCCAAAGTCGGACGCGTAACCCACTGAGCCACCCGGGTGCCCCTACTCTCCATTCTCTATATATGTATTTGTATGTAGAAGGGTGTATTTGTATGTAGAAGGGCCCTACCTCCAAATATCACTATAGTGCAGAGTAAGCTTCGACACACGAATTTGGTGGGGGACACAGACATTCGGTCCATAGCAGTGTATGTGTGTGTGTGTGTGTGCACCGTGCACGCATGTACCCACACATCTACATTTATTGGACACCCTACTATGTGTGGGATTTCCATTCATTGTGTCATTTAATCCTCAAAAGGATCCAGTACAGCTATGGTCCCCAGTTTACAGACCTGGATGTTGAGGGAGAGAGAAGTCACATGTTTTGACGGGGGTGAGGGAAAGAACTGATTGCAGAACTGAAGTTCTTAGTTTTGAATTTAAGGAATGGAGACGTCTGTCAGCCAGCAATAAATCGTCATAATGACGAAGTGAAACAATGCAGATAAACTGCCAAACAGGGAAACTGGTACATAGTAGAAGCCTAATACATGTTTCTCAAATCTGAATGTCTGTTTACTCTACAGGGAGCATCTTTGAGAAGGTTGACTGGGTTTAATCAAGAATTTGCACAGATAATCCGTCGTCCTACAAGCAAAAGGTTTTCTATAGAAATTTTCAAATACCTGTGTCTCCTATGATTTTGGACAGATTCTTCCTTCTCTTTGGCCATCCTGTACACACACACACACACACACGCGCGCGCACACACACGCACACACGCATACACCCTGTTCTGTCTGCCTCAAATACAAGGCAGAGAGTGCAAGGAGACTAGGCAGCTTCCAGTGAGTCTGCGGCCACGGCATCATGTACGGCGGCATCATGTACGGCTTCACCTGCAGGTGGACGTGACCCAGAGTAAACCCACCCCCGCGAAACCGGTTTGTGGGTACGTCGCTCCCCCTTCTTTATACATGGTTGTCAGTTTGCTGGAACTGTTTTATCAGCCATATTGTTTCCATGTCTTCTTTTGTAAGCCTCCTCCGACATTTTCTGGAAGCAGGCACAGTATGAAGGCAGAAGAGAAAACTGCTTATGTACGTGGTATCACAAGGGAGGGAAGAGCGAGGGGGAGGTCTCAGAGGCTTGTCTCCAAGCTATGGCTCCCAGCTGGTGCATCCGGATCCCCTGGGGGTTGTGCTTGGCAAGAGGCGGCTGTCCAGGTGCCCCCCAAGACCTGCCACGTTCGTTAGGGGGACGATTCTCAAGTCTAACACACCCTTTTAAAATAACAGATATTTTGTAACAGCCTTTTAGTATCTTGAAATGAAATTGGTCATAACACAATCTACCTACCTACAGAATTTGGAAACTTTAATGTGATCTCCTAATATTAATAACAATAGGAAGTGATTATATCATTCTTCTATCCACAACTTTCATCACACCCAGAGAGAAGCCAAAGGATCTGTACGACCCTGCACAATCTGGTCTCCTGTTTCCTCTCGGAACTCATATCTTACCTCTCTACCACTTAAGCGTACTTCTCAAACCACATGGGTCTCCTCACTGTCTCTTAAACAGCCTAGACACAGAGCCTTCTCAGGGCCTTTGCACCGCCTTTCCTCCATGCCCGAAACACTTCCTCCGATGTCTACTGGGCTGACTCCTTCACTTCCTTTAAGCCTGTTCTCAGGAAAGCTCTTCCTTAAATTTACACGGTAATGGCATTCCTGGATACATTGGGATAGAACAAAACCGTGCAAAACAAACAAACAAAACACCTTCATGCTTAGATGTCAACAGTTTGACTCTAGATCAGAAAATAACTTTCTTTGTGGTCTTTCAAAAGTCACATGTGAAGGGCATTGTTCTTTTTTTAAATGTTTATTTATCTTAGACAGAGAGAGAGAGCACGAGCAGGGGAGGGACAGAAAGAGAGGGAGACACAGATTCTGAAGCAGCCTCCAGGCTCTGAGTTGTCACCACAGAGCCCAACGCAGAGGCTCGAACCCACAAACCGCGAGATCATGACCTGACCTGAGGTCAGATGCTTAACCAACTGAGCCACTCAGGGGCCCTGGGAAATGTCCTTTTTGTCATGCACTGCAAGACATCTGGTATACTTGGCCCCACCCACTAAGTATCTGGAGTGTTCTCTAATTGTAACAATCCCAAAATGCCCCCATAGATTTCCAAAATGTGATATTGACGACCACTCAGTTACACGCCTTTTTTTTTTGAATTTATTTATTTATTTTTGAGGGGGATGGGGGTGGGGCACGAGCTGGGGAGGGGTTGAGAGAGAGAGGGAGACACGGAGTCCGAACCAGGCTCCAGGCTCTGAGCTGTCAGCATGGAGCCTGACGGGGGGCTCGAACCCGCAAACTGTGAGATCATGACTTGAACTGAAGTTGGATGCTTAACTGAGCCACCCAGGTGCCCCCACATGCCTTCTGTTATTTCAAATAACAAAAATTAAAGCCCCATTGGCTCAATAAAATAATATTGATTGCCTCCAGGTGTACATCGTCTTCAGGGAAGGCTTCGTCAAGGATCACGTGATTTAGCCAGGCCCTCAATTCTACCGTTTCTCACAGCTCTGTGTTTCTTAAATTTCGGTTCCACCCACCCAGCATTCTCAGCAGTATGTCCTTGAGGCTTCATCCTGACCCAAGGGCCCCAGGCCCGTCTCCACCCCTGAACCAAGCATCTGGCTTAAAAAGTGCCCGTAATCAGAGCCCACCCCCGGAGCTGGGCCAGAGGTCATTCTGCGCAACCCTCAGGATACACTCTGTAAGTTTCATCCATTAAATTGTACTGCTTCACTGGTTTTTAATGTATTCACAGTGTTGCGTGATCATCACCATAATCTAATTTTATAACATTTTCAAGAAAGTTTGTAACTGTCAGCAGTCGCTTCTCATACAACCCTACCCTCAGCCCCAGGTAATCATTAACCTTTCTGTCTCTCTATATTTACCTGCCCTAGATATTTCATATAAATGGAATCATACAGGGCACCTGGGTGGCTCAGTCGGCGAAGTATCCGACTTCGGCTCCGGTCATGAGCTCATAGTTTGTGAGTTCGAGCTCTGCATGGGGCTCTGTGCTGACAGCTCAGAGCCTGAAGCCCGCTTTGGATTCTGTGTCTCCCTTTCTCTCTGCTCCTCTCCTGCTCACGCTGTCTCTCTCTCTCTCCTTCAAAAATGAATATTCAAAATAATTAAAAAAAAAAATAAATGGAATCATACAACATGTGGCCCTTTCTGTCTTGCTTCTTAGCCTCATGTTTTCAAGGTTCCCCCGTGTTGTAGCAGGGGGTCAGTGTTTCATCCCTTTTTACGACTGAGTAATGGTCCACTGTATGGCTAGCCCCGTCTTGTTATCCACTTGTCAATTGATGGGCAATCGCGTTGTTTCCACTTTTTAGCTATTATGGATAATGCTGCTACGAGCATTTGTTTGATATAGACTTTTGTGTGAATGTAGGTTTTTATTTCTCTTGCTTTAATACCGAATTGCTGGGTCATATGGTAACTTTATGCCTTATATTTTGAGGAACTAACAAAAACTGTTTTCTAAGGTGGCTGCATCATTGTGCATGGTCACCGGCAGCGTGCAAAGGTTCTAACTCCTCCGAATCTTCCACTATCCTTGTTGTCATCTTTTTCTTCTTTTTTTTTTTATTAAGGAAGTTTTTTTAATGTTTATTTTTCTTTGCGAGGAAGAGAGAGAGAGACAGAGTGAGGGCGGGGAAGGGCAGAGAGAGAGGGAGACACAGAATCCGAAGCAGGCTCCAGGCTCTTGAGTTGTCAGCACAGAGCCCGACACGGGGCTCGAAAACACGCGCCGCGAGGGTGGGGATATAATATTTTATGCAGAACAGGCAGCATACTCCACAATTTTGCTTTGACTAGCTGTATGTGGACGGCTGGATTGGAACGATAGCTTATTTTAAAGATGTCTTAACCTGTGTGATTCTTTAGCCAGCATTTAGGATTCAGTTGGACAAAGCCTCTCCTTATCTTAGTTCAGAAATCTTTTGGGGGCCCCAAAAGGGAGTGGCTTATGAAAGCGACTTGGAAAAAGAAAATTACTATGTATCTTTCTCTTCTTTTCTTGGAAAACATTTCTCACCCCAAATCCACAGCATCTCTTTCACACAACTGTCACCTATACGGTGTTACTTCGTGAAATAACTTTTCTTTATTGGTGGCTCAGTCGGTTAAGCATCTGACCTCCACTCAGGTCATGATCTCACGGTTTGTGGGTTGGAGCCCAGAGCCTGGAGCCTGCTTTGGATTTTGTGTCTCCCTCTCTCTCTGCCCCTCCCCACTCATGCTGTCTCTCTGTCTTTCAAAAATAAACATTTAAAAAAAATAACTTTTCTATCTCTTCTCTGCATCTGAGTGAATACTGCTCACAGCTCAGTATTAGAAGAAAAATCTTAAGAGAGCAATTGAAAAAATGCATTTGTTGGCAGCAATTTCTATCTTTGAATGCACAGTAAGTTCTGAGCTAATGAGCTATGGGAAGAAAAACCTTTGTGATAAATAATATATTTGATAATGAGCGGGAGAAAAAAAGGTTTTCAGTGGAGTTCAGTACGGGAAGGGCATCCTCGTATCATGGGTGGATACGGAGGCAAAAGATCCATAATTGGTTTTCTCATTCTCTCCATGTCAGTCTATGGCAGATCTTTCCAGACCTTTCTTGAATGCCAGCTTTCAAGAGGGCTTAGCTCTCAGGCTCCATGGCACCAGATGATCTACTTAATCTCATTTCATCTTTTTATTTAAAAACTTTTTAAAATGTTTATTGACTTAAAAAAAATTTTTTTTCAACGTTTATTTATTTTTGGGACAGAAAGAGACAGAGCATGAACGGGGGAGGGGCAGAGAGAGGGGGAGACACAGAATCGGAAACAGGCTCCAGGCTCCGAGCCATCAGCCCAGAGCCTGACGCGGGGCTCGAACTCACGGACCGCGAGATCGTGACCTGGCTGAAGTCGGACGCTTAACCGACTGCGCCACCCAGGCGCCCCATAAAATGTTTATTGACTTTTAAGAGAGAGACAGAGAGAGTGTGAGTGGGGAAGGTGCAGAGAGAGAGAGACACACACACACAGAATCCGAAGCAGGCTCCAGGCTCTGAGTTGTCAGCACAGAGCCTGACGCAGGGCTCGAACCCACAAACCACGAGATGATGACCTGAGCTGAAGTCTGACGCTCAATTGACTGAGCCACCCAGGTGCCCCTCGTTTTGTCTTTTTAAACTCCACAGATAGGCAGGTATGAGGATGCCTATTTTACATAAGAATAAACTGACATTCGGAAAGGTTCTATATAACTCCGCAGGGTCACAAAGATTGGCCAGTGCCAGAGTCAATGCAAGTCCAAATAATAATAGTAATAACCAGGTATTTCATTAGAAAAGTTTAAAGGGGCGCCTGGGTGGCGCAGTCGGTTAAGCGTCCGACTTCAGCCAGGTCACGATCTCGCGGTCCGTGAGTTCGAGCCCCGCGTCAGGCTCTGGGCTGATGGCTCAGAGCCTGGAGCCTGTTTCCGATTCTGTGTCTCCCTCTCTCTGACCCTCCCCCGTTCATGCTCTGTCTCTCTCTGTCCCCCCAAAAAAATAAATAAACGTTGAAAAAAAATTAAAAAAAAAAAAGAAAAGTCTAAAATACTCTGGAGAACAAACCGCTTTCAACTCCTTCAGCATCTGGCTTTCTGGCGACCTAGACTCTGAGAGGAGCTTCAGCTTCCGGTTTTTGACCAAGTAAAGCATCTATCCCGTAGGAATATTAAGGCATCCATTAACTTTTTCCCTCCCCATTATCCCGTCTGTCCCTGAAGACAAGCTGGGTGTTTGGCAAGTGCAAGATAGTAAATTATTGCTCCCACAGTGCCAATCTGTAGATAAGGGAATAATTAATGCATTCCTCAAAGCAGATGGATTTCAGAGGAATTTAAATCCTGCTCCGGGGGCAGCATCAGTTTGTGCTGGAGGCTGGTGAACTGGACTTTGTAAATTCTGACCTGATTCTTTCCCTGCCCTGTTTTCTTCCTCCCTTCCTCCTCGCTCCAGTTCGCCTGTTTGCTTCAACTTTTCTTCCCCTTATTAAGACTGCTGCGTAGAAAACGCCAGGAGGCTAGGGACGGTACAGAACGTGGGGAGTGAAGAAGGGGGAAAAAACATTACGAAAAGGAAATGCTCTGTCCTCTGAATGGGCAGCGCTCTGGTCTGCGCGTTGTAACGACTGCTCCTCGGCCTTGTGGTTCACGGGCGAGCAGAGCAACACAGTAGGGATCTGTTTACATCCACCCTCTCACTCTCGAGGGCTGCGGGTTCCTCAAAGGCCGGCCTCCAGGTCGATTCCCTGGGATGTTTCCAGGGCTCGGCGCGGTGCCTGGCGCCCGGCAGCTGTCCCTAGACGTCGGGTGGGTGAAGGAAAGGTGGGCAGGAAGGGGAAGGCCAGCGGGAGCGCAGGGCGAGCCTGGAGGAGGAGGGGGAGGAGAACGGGGCTGTGCGGAACCCACGGGGGAGAATCCGAAAGTAGGAGTGCGATGGAGAGGGAGATGGAAAAGGGGACGTGCCAACGGCTGAAACTGGGACGGAGGGACGGGGCCAGGGAGGGCCCGCGTCGGGGCCACCGGAACGAAGCGGCGCGAGCCGAGAGGGTGAGGGCGAGACAAAGAGCGGCGGGCGAGGCCGGCCGTGGGAAGGGACGGGAAGAAGCGGCCGCCGAGCCGGGGGCGCGGGGCTGGGGAGGGGCGGCGGCGCGGACGCGGGCGCGGGGGGCCGCGGGGGGCGGGGCGGCGCGGCGGAGGAGGGGCGGGAGCGCCGCAAAGTTACTTGGCCTGCGCCCGCCCGGGTCCGCGTGCTGGTGGCGGGGCGGCGGGAGGAGCGAAGCGGGGCTCGGCGGCCTGAAACCCGAAACCTCCAGTCCGCGAGCGCGGCCGGGAGGAAGGAAGCGGCGGCGGCGGCGGCCGCCGAGGCGGGAGGCGGCCGGGCCGGGCCCTGAGCGGCGGCGGAGGCGGCGCGGTGAGCCCGGAGCGGGGCGCGGGGCGGGCGGGCCCGAGCGGGACTGAGTTCCGGGCGGGGCGGGCGGGCACGCGCGCGCGGGGGCGCGACGGGGAGGGTCTCTGCGCCCCTTCCCCCACGCCTCGTCGCCCCCACGGCGCTCTCCTTTTTCCGCGCCCCCCACGGCGGGTGGGAGCTGTGCTCCCGGCCGCGCTCCGCCAGCGGGTGGGGAGCCGGAGCTCTTTGTGGGAAGATCTTGGGGGCGCGTCCCTGCCCTGCGGCCGGGGGCTTCGGACTGGCCCTGCTCCCGGCCCGCCCCTTTTCTGCAGCGCCGCCCGCAGCCCCCTGGTACGACCCCCTGGAGGGGAGGGCATCCGTGCGTGCCCGGGACCCGGCCCGGAGGGGCTCCAGGCGGCGGGCTCACTCCTCCCTCGCGGATAGGCGTGGGGGGCTAAGCGGCCTCGTCCCCCGCCTGGAATCCGTGAGGACCAGGTGAGTCCCACCCTCTCAGTCGGGCTCAGGGCGCTGTGTCCCCGAGCCTGGGCGGGAGGCGCGCTCAGAAGTCGCCGGGCCGACTCTGGCGCGGCGCGATGGGCGCCTCCGCCGCCCCCACATCTGCCAGAGCGAGAGTCGGTTAGCTTTGGGGGGACTTGGCCAGCCTTCTGGGCCAGACCTTAGCCCCGTGCAACCTCTTTACAAAGGCGTGGGAGATGAGAATGTCCGTTGGGGAACTGGGATGCTCTGGTGCGCTCCCGAGAGGTCTGCTTTCCAGTAACCACACGGCCGTGCATTGGCATGACTTTGTATCGCATCTCCGTGGCTATTTTTGTTCGCTGTTGCACCTTTCATCCGTTTTTGCGAAGTGCTTTCCAGAGAAGGTCATTTGGTCTTCCTCCCTGTGAGGTCGGGAGGTGGGGTGGTTTTGGAGGGAAAGGACCTCAGTGCCTTGATGTGTCCAATGGGGATAATGGTAACGACAGACACGCCTATCTCAGCGTGCTCCTGGCTGGGGAGGACATCACCGGGCCTCCTCCCCAGCCCGGCAGCGACCAGTTCAGCCCAGCCTCCCTCCCTGTCCCTGGAAATGAGCTGCAGGGGGCTACTGCATGGGGAAAAAGTGACTTTCCCTTACTGCAGCCATGAGACAGGTGAGGAGAGGCATTTCCCAGAGCTCAAGGCAGAAAGAGGAGGCAGGAGGGACTTCAGATCACACAGCCACGGGCTCTTCATCCACCTTTCTTTAACTGGGATTTGTGTCACCCCTTTCTGTCACTTCTCCCACAGCTTCCCTCTTGTTCTGTCCCACACCTATCTTATTTTGTAGTCGTAAGCTGTTTATAAGCACGATCGTATACACTTTTTTAAAATTTCATTCACTTAACAGCCCTGTGAAGTGCTATCAGCCCATTTTATAGGTGGAGAAACAGACTCAAGAGAGCTAAGTACTTGGCCCAGCAATAAGGAGCCAGAATGAAACTCAGGTTTTTTGACTTGGCGGTACTTTTAATGTCGACGCCGTCATCCAGGTGGGTCCTCGAACTCAGGACTTCTCCCTGTCCCAAAGCTCCACCGCCACGGCGAGGAGATGAGGGACCCCCTCAAAGAGAGACCCGCTTGGCATTTTAGGAGCTAAATCCACGACCTCATGTACTCCTATCCTTCTCTTTGCGTCGCAGCCCTGCATGGTGGGAGTATCAGAGACGAAGGAGGACCGTGTCGTCAGAGGGGTTGAGCTTTGTTTGGGTTCCGTGAAAGACAGAATGGGCTGAACTGGAACTGACCTACATGTCCGCCAAAGGAGGTACGGTTCTGTAGTATAAACTCTGCTGCGTGCTGGGCCAGTCAGGAGGCCTGCCTGTAGAGGAGGGCAGGCAGGTGGGCTGGTGGGGGGCACGCCTCCCTGGGAAGAGACAGCTCCAGCCCCTTGTTGCTTGACCTGAACGTTGGGGGGGGGGGGGGAAGCTGTAAATTGTTACGGAAAAGGATCTCATGTTTTTAAAGCTAGTAACGAATTCAAACCCCTTTTCAAAATACGCAGGGCAAGCAGATTATAGGTGCCGGCTGGTCGTTGCCTGCAGACTGCCAGCCGACAGCCTCTGGGTTGGACCTTAGGAAGAAGTTGCTGTCATTCTAAGAAGTGATGAAGCGTGGCTGGAGTGGGGGGCGGGGGTGTCTTCTAGCTGTTTTCCTTTGAGAACCAAAAAAAGAAACGACAACAGAACTGGAGGTAGCCAGCAGTGCTGGCTGGAGTTTGGAGGGAGGACTGACTTAATGACTCAGCCCCTCATTCGTTCAGCCAGTGTCAGTCTCCTTGGAGTCTAGTCTTTCGCCAAGAGAATGCTTGCAACTTGCTCGCTACCTGTTTCTGTGGCCAGTTATGGGCGCAGCAGGCGTTCGGGGCAGATGCGTTCGGGGAAGCTGGGAGCCTAAAGGAAGGCGTTTTCTCTGTGATGGGGGGTAAGACACGAAGGGGGCACGTTCGGGGGTGTGTGTGTTTTTCACTCAAGTAACCGGTGAGAGAGCCCTGGATCCAGAGCACAATCTGAAGTCAGCCTGCCACTTACAAACCGGTGTCCCTGGGTGAATAATAGAAAGCATATCGGGGCGCCTGGGTGGCTCCGTCGGTTGAGCGTCCAACTTCGGCTCAGGTCACGATCTCGCAGTCCGTGAGTTCGAGCCCTGCGTCGGGCTCCGGGCTGATGGCTCAGAGCCTGGAGCCTGCTTCCGATTCTGTGTCTCCCTCTCTCTCTGCCCCTCCCCCATTCATGCTCTGTCTCTGTCTCAAAAATAAATAAAAACGTTAAAAAAAATTTTTTTTTAAATAGAAAGCATATCTAGAGTGTGGTAGCTTTTTCACAAACATGAGTCATTATGAAAGATTTTTTAAAACATAGATGTGTATAGGAAAATAAAATACAGGACGTGTATAGGAAAATAAAGTTCCCTCCACTCCCTCTCCTCACCTCAGAGGTAACCACCGCAAACGTATTATTTTCTAGACCTTCTTCAGGGCCTAAGTCTATGCCCCCCGAGTCTGGAAATCCGGGTGAATATGCAATACATTGTTTATTGATACTTATATATTTTTTGAAGTTTATTTATTATGAGAGACAGAGAGCAGGAGAGACGGAGAGGGAGAGAGAATCCCAGGCGGGCTCGAGGCAGGGATCGAACTCATGAACTGTGAGACCGTGGCCTGAGCCGTACCGAGAGTCAGACGCTTAACTGAGCTACCCAGGCACCCTCCACCCATGTCTGGCCCCGAGTGCAGCGTGAGCCCCCCCCCCCACTTCCTGGAGGGAGCTCGGCCCCTCCCGGCTGGGTCCCAGGCACTCACCAGGGGTTGTACAAGGGGGCTGCGGGCAGCGCTGGAGAAATGGGGCCGGCCGGGAGAAGGGCCTGTCCAAAGCCCCTGGCCGCAGGGCAGGGATGCGCCCCCAAGATCTTGTGTACACGGGAGTATTTCTGGATAAAACCTATTCCTACAAGTGAAGCTGGTGAAAGTAGGTTACTTTTTTTTTTTTTTTAAGGTTTTTTTTTTTTTTTTTAACGTTTATTTATTTTTGGGACAGAGAGAGACAGAGCATGAACGGCGGAGGGGCAGAGAGAGAGGGAGACACAGAATCAGAAACAGGCTCCAGGCTCTGAGCCATCAGCCCAGAGCCTGACGTGGGGCTCGAACTCACGGACCGTGAGATCGTGACCTGGCTGAAGTTGGACGCTTAACCGACTGCGCCACCCAGGCGCCCCATTAAGTTTTTTTTTTTTTTAACGTTTATTTATTTTTGGGACAGAGAGAGACAGAGCATGAACAGGGGAGGGGCAGAGAGAGAGGGAGACACAGAATCGGAAACAGGCTCCAGGCTCCGAGCCATCAGCCCAGAGCCTGACGCGGGGCTCGAACTCCCGGACCGCCAGATCGTGACCCGGGCTGAAGTCGGACGCTTAACCGACTGAGCCACCCAGGCGCCCCGAAAGTATGTTACTTTAAACGTTTATTTAAGCAAAATTCCCTTTGTTTATTGGGATCTGGAGATGCTGCAGACAAGAGATTGAATTTATTTACTAACTTTTAGGTTTCCTTGTTTGGGGATGGGTAGTATTTCTAAAGCACGACATTCAAAGGGTATACAAGGTAATATCTCCGTCCTATCTCAGCCCTCTCTTTCCCTATTTTGGATATAATGAATTTTGCCAGTTTTTGTGTATTCATCTAGAGTTAGCCTATGCATCTGTAGGCAAATAAAATGTGTCTTCTGTTTTCTCCCTCTAAAAGAAAAAAGTACGGTAGCATACAATATACCCTATTCTGCTTATGGGCTGAAAACAAAGCAGAACAAAACCTGTGTCTTCGAGATCATTCCGTACCAAAGTTCTGTGCATTTTAGGTTTTCCCAAGCTTACACTGAAAAAAAGCTTAGTCAGTTTACACTCCTTCAAACTGCCCATGAAATCCTTTTCAGTTTTTCTGTTGAATTGTTTGTGATCGCATCAGTTTTTGAGGCTGTCTCTAAATCCTGGACTTTCTTTTCTTGTTAATAAATCAGATATTTTGCCCTTTATGTTTTCCTCCCTAGCTTTACTTAACTGTACCTTTGTGCAGAAGTGATGACTTTTTACATGATTGGGTCTGAATCACTTTTCTGTGACCCTCCCCCGCCCCCCAAGTGTTTTGTTTTGCTTAGGAAGTCCTCTCCAATCGCAAGACTAACTTCTTACGTTTTCTCTTTCCTCTCTGTTCTCTTTGCTTTTTTTTTTTTTTTTTTTCTCACTTAACACTATTTTAAAGTATCGTGTCTTTCCTATTCCCTTTTTTTCAGGTTCCCTCCTTACTGACACCAGGGAAGACAGGGTTTGAATTTGCCTGTGAGCCTCGTTGGCCAATGTGGCATCCCTCTTGTCTTTCGTTTTTAGAGGGATTATTTTCTTTTCAACGTTTTTTTTTTTATTTTATTTTTGGGACAGAGAGAGACAGAGCATGAACGGGGGAGGGGCAGAGAGAGAGGGAGACACAGAATCGGAAACAGGCTCCAGGCTCTGAGCCATCAGCCCAGAGCCCGACGCGGGGCTCGAACTCACGGACCGCGAGATCGTGACCTGGCTGAAGTCGGACGCTTAACCGACTGCGCCACCCAGGCGCCCCTAGGGATTATTTTCATCGAGCGTGAAGGACGAGCTCTTCACTAGGCGAGGGAAGAGGGAGGATGGGCATTCTGACAGCGGACACGTTTCCGTGCAAAATCAAGGGAGCGAGGCACAGCAGTGGGTATATTTGGAGAACCGTGAGCGAGCGATTCAGGAGCGCCGCAGTGGAGGGCGTGTCCGTGATAGGTTCTGCCGGTGGCCCAGCCTGGCATGGCGTGACCAGGCTGGTTAGGAGTCAGCCGGTCCAGCAACACTGCAGGGTGGGAAGGAGATGAGATAGAAATGTCCGGTAGTCATCGAGGGCAAGGATAGCGAGGCCCTGGGCCGGGGTAATGACAGTGGCCGATGGAGTTGTGAGTCAGAATTTAGGGAGGCACTACGTGTCCGTGACGGGGAACGGAAGTGACCAGCACGCGTTGCTTTACATACGGCATCTCACTGACACCTAGCAAGCCCGTATAAAAGAAGAGCCAAGGCTCAGAAATGTTCATGAATCTCCCCCAGGTCCCGTGGCTCGTGTCAGTCGGGGCCTTAGCCCCATCAGGACTACCTAGCAAGAGTACTCTCTGATGCCCTGGGTTTCTGTCTCGAGTGCTTGGGGTGGGTGGTGATGTTTTTTTCTAGGGTAGTGAAAAACACGGGGAATAGCATATTGAGATGGTAGAAATGCTAGGAGCAGAGAGGACGAATTCCATTTTGCACATGTTCTAGCTGAGGTGCCCGGGTGTGGCAGGAAGGGACTATGGGAGGAAACACCTACTAGGCGGGTGGATATGAATCTGGAGCTCTGAAGGGCGATATAGATGGAGATTTCGGAGTCATCCCTGTTTACGGGGGTATAGAGAGCGCGTACAGAGAGAGAGGAGGTCTCAGGCGGCACTCTTCCTTCTACAAGTGGTGGAAAATCCAGTTCACACTGGCTTAAGCAGAAAGGAAAGTTATTGGCTCACATCACCAAGAAGCTCAAGAGTGGGGGCGCCTGGGTGGCTCAGTTGGTCGAGCATCTGGCCCTTGATTTTGGCGCAGGTCATGATCCCGGGGTTGTGGGACTGAGCCCCATGTCGGGCTCCCTGCCGAGCGTGGAGTCTGCTTCGGGTTCTGTCTCTGTCTCTGTCCTCCCCTGCCCTCAAAACAAACAAACAAACAAACAAACAAACTTAAAAAAAAGCTCCAGGGTGTATCTGACTTCAGGCCTGGGTTCCAGGTTCAAATGATTTCATCAGGACTCACTTTCTTACCTGCTCTGGTCTCAGGCTCCCCGCTCACGATGGCTAGGGGGTGATGCCAGTGCGAATCCCGCGGGAGAGGGGAGCTGTCTGTCTCCCAGCTACCCCACCACCGGGCCCGTACGTCTCACAAACCGAGTCATAAAGTGGGTCAGAGGGGTTTGGAATGTGCTGATGGGCGAGGCATAAATCATGTGTCACGTCCATGAAGACACATGAACTCCGGGTCTGGAAAGGGTGACTCTGCAGAGGAAACTCAGGGGCAACCCCCGGAGCAAAGGAAGCAGTTGATTTCCTCTGCAGACGGAGAAGGAGTGGCCCCTGGGCAGTAGTAGGGACACGGGCAGGGCGACCGCAGGTCAGTAAGCCTGGAAAGGAATGGAAGGAGGGAGAAGCAGGAGAGGGCGGCGGGGGGAGGGGGGCATCTCAGAGGAAAATGACTTAGTCGAAGGCATCAGGTGCTGGGGGAGTTCAAGGAAGGACCCGTTGGATTTGGCGAGGAGGTCATCCTTGTGCAAAGCAAGACAGTCATTTATTTTTATATTTTATTTTTATTTTTGAGACAGAGAGAGACAGAGTGTGAGTGGGGGAGGGAGAGAGAGAGAGGGAGACACAGACTCTGAAGCAGGCTGCAGGCTCTGAGCTGTCAGCACAGAGCCCAAGCAGGGCTCGAACTCCAGAATGGCGAGATTCCATGACCTAGGCGGAAGTCAGACGCTCAACTGACTGACTGAGCCACCCAGGCGCCCCAAGACAATCATTTATGTTATACTTGACTGTGCCTGCCTTCTAGAGGATTCCTATTCCTGCCTGTCTCCTGTACTCCCCGCCCAGTCCCGGGACGGCCAGGAAGGGCAGAGGTGTGGTGAGGGCAGTCGGGACATCCGGGCTCTGCCAGTAATTACATATGTGACTGAGCTTTGGTTTCATCGTCTGTAAGATAACACGGCTGTGCTGGGTTGCTCCTGTGGCCGCTCCTAGCTCTGAAAGGTTGGAGATAAACGCATCTGCTCATTTCAGACCGCTTTGTTAACATAACCCTTGTCCAAGCCTTCACCTGTTACCTGGGCTAACTGGTGTCCCTGCCTCTGCGCTCGCCCTACATCTGTTCTTTGCCCTGTAGCAAGAGTGGCCCTTTAAAACAGGTCGGTCACATCCCTCCAGGGGCCTCCGTCACACATGGGCTCTCATCCATAGTCCTCACCACGGCCACGGAGTCCTCAGTAGTCTGCCCCTTACTGGGAAATCTGCATGCCTTAAAGCTCATTCCGCCTCAGGGCCTTTGCACAGGCTCTTCCCTAGCCTGAAATTCCTTTGCACTGTTTTCTGTTCTGATCAGATGTCACCTGGAGAGACTTTCTGACTACCCACTCCCAGCCCACTCACCCATTCTTTCTTCTTTCCCCTGGTAGCTTTCTTCATGGCACCTGGCACCATCTGGAATTATTTTGTATATTCATTGTCTGTTTGTTTACTGTTTGTGTCCCCTTCCCTGTGAAGCTCGCACAAAGCTATACCCCCCACAAAGCTCCAGGAGAGGAGAGATTTTGGTACCTTGCTCTGTGCTGTGTCCCAGTGCTGTGTCCCAGCTTGGCACAGAGTAGGTATTCAGGAAACCTTCTTAGGGGTGGCTGAGTGAGGGCTGGGAAGGGGGAAGCAGGGAGTACCCAGGAACCAGCAGCAGCGTGCTAAGGGTGGGAGGCGACATCCTTTATTCAGCAGCGCTATCTGTGACGGCATGTGTCTCAGATACGGTCAGCAGAAAAAAAGGATTCAGAAGTGATACTACTAAAACATGTAAAAATAGGGGCACCTGGGTGGCTCAGTCAGTTCAGGGTCTGACTTCAGCTCAGGTCACGATCTTGCTGTTTCCGAGTTCGAGCCCCGCGTCGGGCTCTGTGCTACAGCTCGGAGCCCGGATCCTGCTTCAGGTTCGGTGTCTCCCTCTCTCTCTGCCCCTCCCTTGCTCACGCTCTGTCTCCCTCAAAAATAAATAAACATCAAAAAATTTTTTTTACACGTTCAGAAATAACATTCTCAATTTTAGCGGTATGAGTTTAGCTAGTGTGCTGGGCTCCGGGAGGATTACGAATAAAACAAATAATCGAGAGTAAAAACCAATTAACATGATACCATTGTTTCTCTTGTGATGGAAGCAATCTTACCCTTATTCCCTGCATAGTTTTCATCTCTTCTTCTTGGAGCGCACATGCACACGTGTGTGTGTGTGTGTGTGTGTGTGTGTGTGTGTGTGTGTTAGGGAGAGAGTTGTTTTATTTTCCTTTGATCTGTTCATCAAGTACATGCAGTAAACCCAAAGTACTGTGGTGGAACAGGATTTCTCAGGCTCCGTGCTGTCAACGTCTTGGGCTGGGTAATTCTTTGCTGTGGGGGCTGTCCTCTGCATCAGGGGGTCTTCAGCAGTGTCCTTGGCCTTACATGCCAGAGCTGTCCCCTGAGATGTGACACCCAAAAATGTCCCTGGGCATTTCCAGAGACTCCTCCCTGGGGTAGGAGGGGAGGCAGAGCGCCCTTCCTTTGAGAAACACTGATGTAAAATATTGGGGTAGTGATTGCGTTTGATTGTTACCTAGAGTCTTCTGTGTGGGCATTTTTGGACCTTCCCCAGCCATCCTGACACTCCCTTAAAAAATGAGATTTTCTCTTTCAGGGTAGGGTGCTGTGCATGGAACCTCAGCTGAGGGCCCGCCACCCCGACTCAGCTGGGGCACTCGCATTGCTAGTCACTGAAGCGACTCTGGCTGGGCGGGAGCCCCCCTCCTGCAGTGATGGAGCAGTCAGGTTCAAGTCCTGAAGCCCTGAGCACTGTCCCCGTGGAACCCCAGCCATTTCCATTTGCAGTGCGTCCTTTCTCCTGTGTGTCATCCACTTAAGCGGTCAAGTGAAATGTCTTAGGCGGTCCTTAAAATTTGAAGGGGAGAGAAAAGAATGGAGTCTTCTTTTCGTATCTTAAGTAGCTTAAACATTTTTTGAGTTTTATTCCCTGACAGCCAGGCCACTACCTGCTTTCGCATGTTTCCACGTACATTGCTTTTTCCTGGTACAAAATGACCCCCCACAGTAAGTCCAGTGACTGTCTGTCACCACACACAGTTACTCACTATATTCCCTATGCTGCACATTACATCTCTTGTGACTTACTTCTTCTATGACTAGAAGTTTATGCCCCTTAATCCCCTTCGCCTGTTTCGCCGGCCCCTCCAGCCTGATAGCCCACGGTTTCCCGTCTGAGTCTGTTTCTGCTTCGTGAGTGTGTGTTGTTTTGCTTTTAGATTGCACGTAGAAGTGAAGTTCTGTGACATTTTCTTTCTCTGACTTACTTCATGTAGTGTAATGCCCTCTGGGTCCATCCATGATGTCTCAAACGGCAAGATGTCATTCTTTTTTTAAAAAAAAAATTTTTTTTAACGTTTATTTATTTTTGAGACAGAGAGAAACAGAGCATGAACGGGGGGGGGGGGGGGCAGAGAGAGAGGGAGACACAGAATCCGAAACAGGCTCCAGGCTCTGAGCTGTCAGCACAGAGCCCGACGCGGGGCTCGAACTCACGGAATGCGAGATCGTGACCTGAGCCGATGTCGGACGCTTAACCGACTGAGCCACCCAGGTGCCCCAGATGTCATTCTTTTTTATGGCGGAGCACTCTTCCGTTATTTCTGCGTGTGCTGTATCTTCCTTACCCCATTCATCGGTGGGTGGCCGCTTGGGCGCTTCTGTATCTTGCCTCTTGCAAATAATGCTACAGTCAACGTAAAGGTGCGCAGTTCTCTTTGAATTGGTGTTTTCGTCTTCTTCACATAAATGCCCAAAAGTGGAATTGCTGGATCATGTAGTAGTGCGATTTTTATTTTTTGAGGACCCCCTTCCCCCCGCCGCCCCATGCTGTTTTCCATAGTGGCCACATCAGTTTATATTCCCACCACCAGGGTGCGAGGTTTCCCTTATTTCCACATTCCTCGCCAGCCCCTGTTTTTGTCTTCTTGATACTAACCGTTCTGACGGGCGTGAGGTGATCGCTCCTTGTGGTTTTGATTTGCTCTGATGCTGAGTGACGCTGAGCATCTTTTCACGTGCCTCTCGCCGTCCGGATGTCATCTGCAGAATAATGTCTACTCGAGTCCTTTGCCCGTTTTTTAATCAGGCTGTTTGGTTTTTTGAAGTTAAGGTGTGTCTGTGTATTTTGGATATAAACCCCTTAATGATTTGCAACTAGGATTGCTGTGGGTTGCCTTGTTGATGGTTTCCTTCCCTGTGCAGAAGCTTTTTAGTGTGATGTAGCCCCATGTATTTAACTTTAGTTGTTCTTGCCTGAGGTGACTGGTTTAGGAAGATACTGCTTATTATATGTAGGGGATGAATCACTGGATTCTACTCCTGAAAGCATTATTGCACTATATGCTAACTAACTTGGATGTAAATTAAAAAGTTAATAAATTATGGGGCGCCTGAGTGGCTCAGTCGGTTGAGCGTCCAACTTCGGCTCAGGTCATGATCTCACGGTTCGGGAGTTCGAGCCCCGCGTTGGGCTCTGTGCTGACAGCTCGGAGCCTGGAGCTCGCTTCAGATTCTGTGTCTCCCTCTGTCTGCCCCTCCGCTGCTTGCACTCTGTCTTTCGCATTGTCTCAAAAGTAGATGAACATTAAAAAAAAAAAAAATTAAAAAAAAAAAGGGGCGCCTGGGTGGCGCAGTCGGTTAAGCGTCCGACTTCAGCCAGGTCACGATCTCGCTCTCCGTGAGTTCGAGCCCCGCGTCGGGCTCTGGGCTGATGGCTCAGAGCCTGGAGCCTGTTTCCGATTCTGTGTCTCCCTCTCTCTCTGCCCCTCCCCTGTTCATGCTCTGTCTCTCTCTGTCCCAAAAATAAATAAACGTTGAAAAAAAAAAAATTAAAAAAAAAAAAAAAAAGATACTGCTTAGACTAGCGTGAAAGAACTTACTGCCTGTGTTTCCTTCTAAGAGTTTTACGTTTCAGTTTTAGGTTTCGGTTCTTACATTTATGTCCTTAATCCATTTCGAGTTCATTTTTGTGTATGGTGTAGGCAAGTGGTCCAGTTTCCTTCTTCTGCATGTCGCGGTCCAGTTTCCCCAACACCATTTGTTGAAGATTCCACTGGATATTCTTGTCTACTTTGTCGACGATTACTCGACCGTACAGCTGTGGGTCCATTTCTGGGTTTGCTATTCTGTTCCATTGATCTCTGTATCTGTTTTCATACCAGTATCATACTATTTTGATTACTACAACTTTATAGTATAGTGTGAAGTCAGGGAGGGTGATACCTTCGGCTTTCTTCTTTCTCAAGATTTCTTTGGCTATTAGGGGTATTTTGTGGCCCCATACAAATTTTAGGATTTGTTGTTTTAGTTCTGTGAAAGATGACATTGCTTTTTTTTTCTTTTTCTGTAGTATTTAGATGGAGATTGCATTGAATCTCTAGATTGTTTGGGTGGCATGGACGTTTTAACGGTGTTTAACAATGGAAGTGTTAATTCTTCCAGTCCACGAGCATGGTACATCTCTACATTTATTTGTGTCATCTGAAGATTATTCTTTCATCAGTGTTTTATCGTTTTCAGGGTAAAAGGTCTTTCAGCTCCTTGGTTAAATTTATTCTGAGGTATTTTATTGTTTTTGATGCAATTATAAATGGGATTTTGTTTTTAAATGTTTTATTTATTTTTGAGAGAGAGAGAGAGAGTGCAAGCAGGGGAGGGGCAGAGGGAGAGAGGGAGACCCAGAATCCAAAGCAGGCTTCAGGCTCTGAGCTGTCAGCACAGAGCCTGACGTGGGGCTCAAACCCACAAACCGTGAGATCATGACCTGAGCCGAAGTCGGACGCTCAACCGACTGAGCCACTCAGGCGTCCCTAAATGGGATTTTTAAAAAATTTCCCTTTTTGATAACTCATTATTAGTGTATAGAAATGCACCTGACTTCTGTATGTTAATTTGTATCCTGCGAATTTACTGAATTTATTAGTTTTAATAGTTTTTTTTTTTTAACAGTTATTTATTTTTGAGACAGAGAGAGAGAGCATGAACAGGGGAGGGTCAGAGAAAGAGGGAGACAGAATCTGAAACAGGCTCCAGGCTCTGAGCGGTCAGCACAGAGCCCAACGCGGGGCTCGAACCCATGGACCGCGAGATCATGACTGGAGCCAAAGTCGGATGCTTAACCGACTGAGCCACCCAGGCGCCCCTAGTTTTTTGGTGGAGGGGTGCCTGGGTGGCTCAGTCAGTTAAGTATCTGACTTTGGCTCAGGTCAGGATCTCATGGTTTGTGAATTCCAAGGCCCGCATCAGGCTCTGCGCTGATAGCTCAGAGCCTGCTTGGGCTTCTCTCTCTCTCCCTCTCTCTGCCCTTCCCTGACTTGTGCTTTCTCTCTCTTTCTCAAAATAAACAAATAAACTTAAAAAAATATTTTTTTTGGTGGAGACTTAAGAGCTTTCTATATATAGTATCATGTTATCTGCCAATAGAGACAGTTTTACTTTTTCCTTTTCAATTTGAATGCCTTTTATTTCTTTCCATTGCCTAGCTGCTGTGGCTAGGTCATACATTCCTCTGGACGATCACATTGTAGGTTAATTCTACTGTCTCTTTTCTCATGGAGAATTTCAGGTTCAGAGAGGTTAGGAGACATGCACAAGGTCATGTGAAATTCAAACCTAGGTTTCGTCAGGATTCCAGAAACGATTTTTTCTACTGAATATCAGATCGAAGTAGATATTAAAGAGTAGGGGGCATATAAAATATTTTCTCCCACATGCAAAGTGCTGTTGGGAATTCAAAGGGGAAACTGAAGAAGAATTAATAAGCTTCCTGGAGGAGGAAGTCTCCTTACCTAAAATGAAAACTCGTGCTAAGACATGCATGTCTGAGAGGATAACGAACATGTAAAAGGAAAACTTGACATGGTAAGAGGTAGGAAGGGTCACTGTGAGGGTGGAATGTTCCAGAAAGTTTTTTTTCAGAATTTTGCTCTTGATGTGGATGGACCTTGAGCTAGATGTTATTCACGTAAGTGGCAGTGAGGTGGTCAGGGGCCTGGAATGGGTTACGGTAGTGATCTCCAAGCTTTTCCAGGGTGCGTGGATCCACCTCCCCTGCCCCCACCTAAAAAAAAAAAAAAAAGTTTATTATTTTGAGAGAGAGGGAGAGAGAATCCCACTGACCCAGGGCTCGATCCCAAGAACTGTGAGATCTTGACCTGAGCTGAAATCAAGAGTCAGACGCCTGAGCCACCCAGGCGCCCCACGATCTACCTCCCCTTTTAATATCACTTCAGCTGGAGAACACGTGTTGCTTCAAATACAGAAAGTTGCTTTGAATCAATAACTGTGTGAAAACGACTTTCAATTGTATTGACCACAATAGCACCTATAGACATTTGAAGAATAATAGTTCACGTGCGTGCGAGACATTATTTATTTGGTCCACGGTTAACTGCCACCTGCAGTTTGGGAATTCATGACTTAGAGGATGTGTGATAGGATAGTTTATAGAGGAAATAAAAGTTAAAGAATCAAGGTAGCCAAGAACAAGTAACACTCTGCCTTGTTTTACAGGCCTGTGCAGATATCTTCTGCACATGTACCTTAGTCTCTTCAAAAAGTTCTTACTTTCTAGGCGTGGCCTTTTGGAAATTGTTAGACGTCCAGTATACATTTAACTGCTATATCCAGCTTTCTGGTGGCATAAAATTCAATGGGGCTCAACAACCTTAGCTTTTAAATTCAGCAGTTTTCCTCTTACTACTTAAAAAATACTAAAATTAGATACCGGGCTCTGAGCTGTTTCAGGGGTCCCTGTTTTTCTGGAACATGCTACAGTTACCGAAGCCATATACATATAGTTCTTATGTTACTTACACGGTAGAGTGTTGAGAAGTAGAAAATCACCTGTCCCCAAAGGCACAGGAGGAAATGACGTATATGTACGACAGAGGCCATAGTTGGAGATCTTTGCACTGACGCGCTCCCCCGAGATGTTATTTGCTCTTGCAGAATATTCGCAGACTTTTAATAAGCTAGACGAGGAAAACTGTAGTTAAGTATACTTTGTGTAGGAAAAGAGGAAGCAGAAAGTTGAAAAAAGTTGCAGAGAAAGTGTAAGAAGGAAGTAGAGAATTTAAAGGCGCATCGGGTGTAAGAGGACGTACCCTTACCTCATCTAACTGGAGGGAATCACTGTATTTCTGATCCTGCGTCGATGGCTCACGGTGGAAATTCACCTGCTGAGTAACTGGGCGAGTGTAACAGTCTTCCCGGAGGTTTCAGAAGAAGGCAGTTGCATTAGAATTGATCTCTAAGGTCTTTTCCAAATCAAAATTCCATTTATCTTGGTACTTAACGGCCTTGAGCCATCGTCATGAAAATTACTATGTTTCGTATCCTTTGTTTTAAAATATACAAACGTATGCTAGATTTTCATAACTTTGCTTAAAGGTTTAAAATAAAGAGTTTTGCTATTTTAAGGTGAAAAAAAACCCCACCAATTCATAAAACTCAGCTATCCAACATGAGGCATTTCCAAGGATGAGCTCAGCTTCTAGTGCCCTTTTGGAAGAGAACTTTTTAGTGGAGGCCCTCTCTTCCTACTGCTTAGAGTCTTTGATTCTGTATAGAGTTATCATGGAAAAGGGCGAACGAGTTAGGATCACTGTGGGGTCGAGGGGGAGGGGACGGGGCAGGTGGGAGAAGAAGACGGACAGATGGACGAAGACCCCACAGCACCAGTTCTTACCAGCAATCGGATTGCACCGTAACATTCACGCACAGCAGGGTTTGCCTTCCTCTACGTCTCTCTTCTCACCTTTGACCTACGTGTCAAGTTGGCGTTGCTCTACGTGGCGTGCAGGGGAGACTGTACTACAAGGACTTAACCAAAAAGTGGTTGACTGGCATGCCTGGGCACGGAGGCCTCGCAGTTCGGGATGTGGTTTGGGCCACAAACTGATTGCATTGGGACTTCCAGCTACCTGGTCAGAAGGTGGCTGCCTCACTTGTGAGCATCGGGTTTGAGTTCCAGTCGGGAGGGAGGGGAAAGGAGAAAGGGCGGGAGCCATAGCTGGGTCTGTCCCCCAGGAAGTGGATAGCCTTTGGCCACGTTGTAGACATTTGTTGATTGAAACTGGGTCTGATGGCCGCTCAGGCTCTGTACAGGGAGTCTGTTTCCGTGGGCACGTTTAGTGCCCCGTGTCAAGTGAGAGTTGTGTTGAGAGGGGAAAGGGGGTATTGACTGGATAATGAATAGTGGCTGCTGTGTCTGCAGAGCCAGAAATGCCTGCTATGCCAGGATGCCCAGTGTCCCGTGGCTCATTCATATATTCAGTTATTTATCACGTATGTTGTGTACCTGTTCGTTGTCAGTCACTGTTCTGGGTGGCAGTGAAGAAATTTGTAGGCCAGAATTCCTTGCACTCGTGGAGCATACGGTTTCGTGGGAGAGAAAGGCATTAACAGATTAACGAGTATGTACATGTGCACTAAGGAGAAAAAGTAAGGAAGAGAATGGGGCCACAGAGTATGGGAGAGGGGTATGGAAGGTAGTGTGGGGGTGGGAATGCCATGCCAAAAAGGTGATTTTAAGTTAAGACTTAGACTGGGAGAGCAACCTGCAAAGAACTCTGGGCTGAGGGCATTCCGGGCATAGGAAGCAGCAAGTACAAAGGCCCTGAGGTAGATGCATGCTTGATGTGTCTGTGAGATAGTGAGGAAGCCAGTGTGGTTGGAGTGGGTGTAAAAAGCGATTTTTATTATGAGGTTGGAGCAGTAAGGGAGAGCCAGATCACGTAGGAAACTGCGGGGCATGTTCTCAGTGATCTGGGGATCCTTTTCGGCATTCTGAGTAAAGCCGTGGCTTGTTCATTTGTTCTGACCTCTGTTTGAACAGGCTCATCTGGGGACTGTGTTGAGAATGGGGGCAGTGGCAGACGCAGGTAGGCCAGCGAGGAAGCTATTTTAGTAATCCCGAGAAGATACAACAAAGCCTGGGCCGGAGTGATGGTAGCAGAGATAGTCAGACATAGTTGAATTCTAGAAACATTTCAAAATTAGAGCCCGTAGATTTGTTCATGAACCAGATAGGAGAAGCGAGAGAAGGTGAGGAGTCAGGAGAGACTCCCAGGTTTAGGGCCTGGGAGGATGGGGGAACCATAACAGGAGATGAGGAAGAATGTGGAACCGGCAGGTCTGAGAGATCTGAAGTCCGGTTTCGGACGTGCTAGGCTTGCCATGCCCGTGACGTCCGACTGGAGCTGTCGAGTAGCCAGTTGGGTGTATTGAGTCGGGAGTGGCATTGGCGCCTCTCTGCCTGAGCAGGGGATCGTGACCAGACCCTTGGCCCAGCACAGCCACCTTTGGCCTCAGCGTCAGGTAAGAGGAGCAGCCTCGGGTGTCCTGACCTGGGGTGACCCAGCTTCGCCTCCCGGAGCTGCTGGGATCCCAGCTCCAGGCAGGGTGGCCGTGGGCCAGTGCTGTGGAGGCTTTCCCGAGCCTGCCCTGGAAAAGCTGGCGTGTCTGCCCTTATTTCCCACCCCCCCCCTCCCCCCCCCGGGGAATCTTGTGGTGCAGGCCGGGGTGGCCGGTGGCCTGGCAGAGGAGAGACAGCTGCCTTGTGTACAGCTGGGCGTCTCTCTGGTCGGGTCGTGCTCCACCTTCAGGCTGCTGAATGTTTTGCCCAGAGCTGTGGTGAAACTGCTGCTGCTTCCTCTCCCTAAAGCGCTTTTCTCTCGGGACCTAGGACTCTCCCCTGGTGAGTTGTCTTCGTCGCGGCTTCACCTGGTTGTTGGCCAACTTTCCGGGAGGCTGCGATGGACCGTCCCCCGTCCGTGTTGACCGGGAGATGCTGGCGGCGTTCGGGGTTGCCGACGGCGGCCTGGGAGGGAGGCCAGTGGCCCTTTGAAAGAACTCAGCTGACAGTGCGTGGCTCCGAGTCCAAGTTGGCTTAGTACGCGGTGTGCCTCACAGTCTCCAACGTGTGCAACCCAAATGGCCGCAGAGGAGTCTGAGGAGCACGAAGCTGAGTTTTGTTTCACCGTGTGCTCTGGGGAGGGTGCAGCGCGATGGGTGCATGCCTTTAGTGCATCTGGCCGCGGAAGTGGCCGCCGGAAGTGGCCGCCGGGGCGAGGAGCTGGTGAGGAGTCACCCGCCCACGCCCCACACAGCACGTGGCCCCTGCTGTCTGGAGGCTACTCTGGACGCCGCCTACGGCCCTCCTCCTTGTCACCATCATCATCACGAGGTGAAGATAGCCGCTGCCTCCTTCGCTTCGTGACTCTCCACACCCTGTGGGGAGAGGAGTTCAAGAGAAGCAACCCCGATAAATAGGTTCTTCTGTGTCTTTATTGTGCTAAGTACATCTCCCATGCACGTGCTGTCGTGGCCATTTTCAAGTGCACGATTCAGCGGTATCGACTGCCAGTCACGTTGGGCACCCGTTCCTGCCACCCGTCCCCAGAACGCTCCTCATCTTGTAAAACTAACCCCATTCACCAGCTTCCTCCCTCCCCCGGCTCCTGGCATCCGCCATTCTGCCTTCTGCCTGTAATTTCAACTACTGCGAGCACCTGGTGTAAGTGGAACCATGCGTATTTGCCCTTGCGCGACTGACTGGCTTCTTTCACTGAGCATAGGGCCCTCCAGGTTCCCCCGTGCGGGAGCCTGTGTCAGAGCCTCCTTCTGGAGGCTAACAGTCCATCATGTGGGTTGCTTGTCAAGTCATCAGTCAGGGCCGACTTGGGCTGCTTCACATTTTAGCTGGTGTGCATCATGCTGCTAGGAACACAGGTGTACGAGTATCTCTTAGAGACCTTGCTTTTTTTTATTATTTTTTTTAACATTTATTTATTTTTGAGAAGAGAGAGACAGAGCATATGCGGGGGAGGAGAGAGAAAGAAGGAGACACAGAATCTGAAACGGGCTCCAGGCTCTGAGCCGTCAGCACAGAGCCCGACGCGGGGCTCGAACTCAGGGACCGCGAGATCATGACCTGAGCCGAAGTCGGACGCTTAACCGACCGAGCCACCCAGGCGCCCTGAGACCTTGCTTTTAATTATTTGAGGTTTATCACCAGAAGCGGGACTGCTGGATTGTATGATAATTCCATATTTAACTTTTTGAGAAAACTTCATGCTGTTTTCCACAGTGGCTTTATCAATTTTTTAATGTTTTATTATTTATTTTTGAGAGAGAGAGAGAGCGCGCGAGCGCACAAGCAGGGGAGGGCCAGAGAGAGAGACACACACACACAGAATCCAAAGCAGGCTCCAGGCTCCGCGCTGTCCGCACAGAGCCTGACGCGGGGCTCGAACTCACGAACCGCGAGGTCATGACCTGAGCCGAAGTTGGTCGCTTAACCGACTGAGCCACCCAGGCACCCCTATCATTTTACATTCCCACCAGTGGTGCAGAAGGGCTCTAATTTCTTCATGTCCTCACCCAGACTTGTTATTTTCTGTTTTTGTTTTTTTTTTCCCCCTTATAGTAGCCATTTTATGAGTATGAGATGGTATCTCCTTGTAGTTTTATTTACTCTTCCTGATGCTCAGTGATGCTGAGCATCTTTCATGTGCCTTTTGGCCATTTATATATCTTCTTTGGACATGGGATGTTTTTGGTTGTGGCTGAATTTTAGGAGTTCTTAATATAGTCTAGATGTTAATCCCTAATCAGATACTTGATTTGCGAATGTTTTGTCTCATTCTGTGGGTTGCCTTTTTATTCTGTGGACAGTATCCTTGGATGTACAGATTTTTAAATCTTCATGAAGTCCAGTTTGTCTGTTTTTTTCTTTCTTTTTTTAATGTTTATTTATTTTTGAGACAGAGAGAGACAGAGCATGAATGGGGGAGGGTCAGAGAGAGAGGGAGACACAGAATTGGAAGCAGGCTCCAGGCTCTGAGCTGTCAGCACAGAGCCCGACGCGGGGCTCGAACTCACGGACCGTGAGATCATGACCTGAGCCGAAGTCGGACGCTTAACCGACCGAGCCACCCAGGCGCCCTTGTTTTTTTCTTTCTGCCTGTGCCTTTGATGTCGCATCCGAGAAATCATTGCCAAAGTCCATGTCGTGACTTGGTATATTTTTTGTTTGTTCTTTAGGCTTCAGTCTCCCGCTGCCCCATTTACCTGTTTGTTTCCTTTCCTCTTTCAATAAAGTTATTAGACCAGTAGATCAGGAACATATCTTAGATTTAGTACATCTTTATTCATCCGTACCACAAACGGGGAGAGCATTCCGTGTAGAGGACAAGCAGAAGCAAAGAGGATGGGAAACAAAAGCACACAGCATAGCTGGCTGGAACGGAAGGCCCGTGAAGGGGTTGGTGGGTCAGAAATCTGGAATGTAGATGAGGCCACGCCATGCCGAAGCTTCTCCCGTGCTAAGTGGCTGGATGGAAGACAGTCTCACACCCACAGGACCACGTTTACTACTTATTGTTCTCTTGAACTAGGCCCTTAACCTTTCTGAGCCTCAGTTTCCCCATTTTATCTATTTAACAAACACCGATGTGGTTCCAGACACTATTCTAAGCACCGTACAAATATTAACTCATTGACTTCTCCCACCAACCTTGTGAGGCAGGTGCCTGAGCAACAGTATTATCCCCATTTTACAGAAGGGGAAGCCGGTGCCCAGAGAGTTTAAGTAACATGTCAAGGTCACGGAGCCAGTGAGTAGTGGAGCTGGGATTTGAACCCAGGCTCTCTAGTTCCAGAGTTCATGCTTTTAACCATATGTTTCACTGCCCCTCTGAAATGGGGAGAAGAGTAATTCCTCCCTCTAAAAGTTACCCAGGAGATCTAATGAGGTGATGCAGGTGAGGACACATTGTATGTTGCACAGGGTTTTGCAAACACTGCTTATTATTAGTTAAAAATAAGCAAGCAACACTCTGGGAATGGATGTGATTCTCAATGGTATTGGGAGAAAGGGACGGATCAAGGACCAAGCCTCGGGGAAGGTCTATGCTGAGGAACAAGAAATTGGTTTTGGAAAGACATCAGGCAGACTCATCGTTGACCCCTGTGGACAGGATCACAGTCGGTGAAGAACCCCAGCTCCAGCCTTCCAGTCTCTATAGAAGGCTGTTGTGAAGGACAGTGAGGCGCTCAGGGGGATAATGTCCATGCAGAGGGGACCAAAGCCAGGTCTTTCCCGCTGGCAAACCAAGAGCTCCGTCGGGGACTGAGAACGTAAGGTCGTTTGGGGTTCTGACTGTAGCTTTTTTTTCCCCCTTCTGCTGGTGCAGAAAAAGTGCTCGTGCATTTTCCCAAGCAGAACACAGCTCAGGCCTGCTTTACATGCGAAGTGAGAGATGTGGAACCAGGACATTCCTGGGTTTGTGGTGCCCTTGTGGGGACAAGGGCCGAGTGCCCTGTGCGTGGTAATAAGACTCTGGGCTGGCTGTGCGGGCATCCTTGTCCCCACAGAGGCCAAGTTGCTGCACCTGCCGTGTCTGGGACACTTTTCATGTGAGTGCCAGGGAGGGGAGGAGGAGACCCCGGGATCTTGTGATCTCTCTCTGGCTCTCAGCGAGGTGTGTGGTCTGGTTTATAGGTTGGAGGGGTGGGGGCTTACTGTCTATCTCAGTTACTTTGTGCACCACAAGGTAGTTATTAGAACCTTCTTCCCGTCTCCCCCTCCGGCTGGCGATTGATGTGTAGAAAGCGCTGGGAGGTGCTGATCTGAAGAGCCCCTGAGAGAGCTGCCGAAATAGCACGACAGTGACCTCGCCTGGGCTTGTTTGAAGTGGTGTTTAGGAAATACTCCTTTGTTGTTGTTTTTTAAAATTTTTTTGATGTTTGTTTATTTCTGAGAGAGAGAGAAACGGAGCGTGGGCGGGGGAGGGGCAGAGAGGGAGGGAGACACAGCATCCGAAGCCGGCTCTGAGCTCTGAGCCGTCAGCACCGGCCCCGACGCGGCTCGAACTCGCAACCCGTGAGCTCATGACCCGAGGCGGGGTTGGGCGCTCAATCCACTGAGCCACCCCCCCCCGCCCCCCCCCCCCCCCCCCCCGGTGCCCCAGCATCGAATTTCTTTAGGAGAGGGCATCTGGCGGTCCCAGCTTCCAGGCTGCTCAGGCTCTTCATAAAGGTGGGTGGCTGTGGAGGATAGAGGGAACCACGCCCGCTCGGGTATATTTAAGAATGTCAGAAGAGAACCTTCTGCCTTATGCTGAAAGAAACTGTCTTTCTAGAGAAGACTTCTGGGGAGGACGGATGTGTCTTGTCATGTCTGGCAGCCCCTTGTTAGACAGGTGTCAAGAGGACCGCCACCTTCCGATCACCATGGTCTCCCAGCACCCACCTGAGCCTGGGCCCGTTGTCTCCGGGCTCTTGGGCGTCCCTTTGGTGGCCTCACTTCTAAGCGGTGCTGGGGGTGGGGGGGTGGCGCCAGGGAAGGCCTCCCTTTCTTTGTAGTGGCTTGTGGACTGGGCCACGGATCTCCTGATCCCAAAGAGGCGGCACGCTGGGGGTGCCCTACGACAGTCCACGGCACCGGTGGCCGCGGGGCTGCTAGCAGGAAGGAAAGGATAAGGTGTTAAGAAGGAGGCTGAGGTAGGCAGAGCTGTGCCTGAGGAGTCGGCCTAACCTTGAAGAAGAGAAGGTTCCTGGTACCGATGTCCGAAAAGGTGGGGGTCTTGCCATTTTGTGTGCGCATCGTGGCGGATCGGGGTATCAGTTGGGATTCTCGAGGTTGCAGGTGTCAGAAACCCAGCCCACTTGGCCTCACGGGAGGAGAAAGAGCACCCGAGGGGAGGAGAGGATTCGGAACCTCAGGTTACTGGGCCAGCACGCGTGGCCGGGCTCACGGCGTTCTCTCTCCCCCTTCCCCGTCCCTCCCTCTCTTGCTGTCATTCCCTCAGCTCTGCTCACGGTGCCACACGCGGCCGCCACCGCAGCCGCCCCGGCCCGCGTTCCGTCAGCCTCCCAACCCGTGGGAGCGAGTCTGTCCTTGAGCTGTTCCAGCCAGGGTCCTGGGCCACGTGGCCGTGGCCAAAACGTGCACGAAGGGTCCTTTCCCACAGTGAAATCAGCAGGCTCCTCGGGCGCTCCCACGAGCGCGCGGCCAGACCTCGCTCGTCCACATGCTGCTCCGGGCGCTTGGTAGAAATCGGCGGAAACTCGCCCGGACCTCGCCGTAACCGTGAGGAAGATCGTCTTCTTACAGATGAGGAACAGAAGTCGACTGAGCTCATGGGCCTAAGAAGTAGAGTTGCCGGGCTTCAAACCCAGGCAGTTTGGCTTAGTGTCTGTACACTTAACCCCCAGGCCACGTCGTCTTTTTCTGGCAAGTTCAGGGCTACTGCAGTCTGGGCAGGAAGGACGCCCACTGCAAGTTGATGAAAATCAAGAGTTCTAGGTAAGAAACTGAGGGGAGACCGTCAACCTCCTAACTTGCACTGGGGCGCTTGGGTGGCTCAGTCGGTTGGGCATCCGACTTCGGCTCAGGTCATGATCTCACCGCTCATGAGTTCGAGCCCCGCGTCGGGCTCTGTGCTGACAGCTCACGGAGCCTGGAGCCCGCTTCGGATTCTGTCTCCATCTCTCTGCCCCTCCCCTGCTCGCACTCTGCTCTCTCACTCTCTCTCTCTCTCTAATATAAAAAACAAAACATAAAAAAATTTAAATATCCAAATTTGCACAAACGAGAGAAAACCCACCCTTACATTGTCGTAATTCTGTTTTTGCAAATCAAGGTACTTCTAGAATTCCTTCGTGGAAATTACCATGCAAACCAGTTTATAAAACACAACAGATACCTGACTCAGTATTCTGTAAGGTTTCCTTGTTGTTGTTTTTTAATATTTTTCACATTTATTTTGAGAGAGAGAGAGAACGAGTGCATGCACAAGTGGGGGAAGGGCAGAGAGAGAGGGAGACACAGAATCTGAAGAGGGTTCCAGGCTCCAAGCTGTCAGCACAGAGCCCGACGTGGGGCTCCAACCCACGAGCAGTGAGATCATGACCTGAGCCGAAGTCGGACAGTTAACCGACTGAGCCGCCCAGATTTGGTTGCCTTGTGTTTAAAAAAAAAAACTTTTTTTTTTTTAGTGTTTATTTATTATTGACAGAGAGAGAGAGACAGAGCGTGAGTAGGAGAGGGGCAGAGAGATGGAGGGAGACACAGAATCCACAGAATCCGAAACAGGCTCCAGGCTCCGAGCTGTCAGCACAGAGCCCGACGGGGGGCTCGAACTCACAGACCGCGAGATCATGACCTGAGCTGAAGTCGGAACGCTCAACGGACTGAGCCACCCAGGCGCCCCTCGGTTGCCTGTTTTTTAAGCCAAAATGACACTGATCGCTCGCTTCAGTGTCAAGATCTGGGTTTGAATGACCCGAAGCCGTTGCCAGCAGTCTAGTCCAGTAGGCCGTTCACCGTCCCCGGGAATGGCCAAGAGGACCGAGGTGGTTCCGAAGGAGGAAGGGCCGTGCCACACTGAGCCACGGCAGAGGAGACAGGTGAGCCTTCCCTGGTGACCTGAGAGGGCGAGCTCTCAGCCCGGAGTAACCTCTGACAGGTTTGATAGAACCCCAGTCACGTGATGCTCGGGCTGTCTCTGGGAGTCGCAGCACAGGGCAGGACACAGGGAGTGTGGGAGTGCTGACGCCCCCGTGGGTCTGGCGGCAGAGGGGCCCCACAGAGCTGAGATGTGAGTCACGCGCGCATTTCCTTCCATTCCATGGGCCCCGGCTTGTCAGGCCCTGGGTAAGCCGGCTGCCTGCCAGGACGCCCTCTCTCTGGGTCGTGAAAGGTGCCCCCCTGGGAGATTTGCCGGGGCTTGTGCCTCCCCACTGCGGCTTGGGCCCCGCAGCCCTTCTCTGGGCCTCTGGTTCACTAGTGAGCCAGCCTGGGGCCACTGGGGGGGAACAAGGGCAAGTGGAACTTCATTCGTTTTTTCCCTTCTCTTTTGGATCGGAACTTTTGCGTCCTGTTTTTATGCTTTTAGTGGTTACCTTCGCACTGTTGGCACTTGTATTTGACCTAACGATAACAGAACTTCAGCAGCTAGTCATTCGTGTACCAACAATGATCGAGTTTCCCTACCCTGTGCCAGGCACTTGTCCGGGTGCTGGGGAGACAGCCGGAACCAAAATTTCCGCCCCGAGTACCTACCCACCTGGACTATTTCTACTCTAACCATGCCTTTAAGAGCTTCCATTTTGCTTTGCATTTTCATTTCAGCCTGTTTTCAAAAGCTCCCTAATTAGCTGTTTGTATAAGATTTATTGTTGCCGTTTGACTTTTTAAATTAAAAAAAAATTTTTTTTTTTTTTGCAGTTGTTATTTAGATTTAGCCGTATAGTTACCAGTTTCTTTTCTAACAGTTAGTTGCTTCTTGCGCCCTGCCCCTTAGTTTTGGATTTGGGTTCCTTCATGAAATGTGTCTTTAAGTGGATCTTTCAGTCAGGGACTATTAGTAAACATTCAGGTTTTGTTTGCTTCAAAGTAGATCGTGCCCTCTCTTGAATGATAATGTGGAACTTTAGCACAAGAGTTCTTTTCCTCAGCACTTTACAGAGAGCGTTTCATGGTTTTCTGGCCTCTATTTTCTGTTTTCTTCAAAAGAAGAGGCTGCTGTTTATCTAGTTGGTACTTCTTTAAATTTTTTTAATGTTTATTTTTGAGAGAGAGAGAGACCAAATGCAAGCAGGGGAGGGGCAGAGGGAGAGAGGGAGACACAGAATCCGAAACAGGCTCCAGGCTCCGAGCTGTCAGCACAGAGCCGGACGTAGGACCCGAACTCTGGAACGGCGAGATCATGATCCTAGCCGAAGTTGGACGCTTAACAGACTGAGCCACGCAGGTGCCCCTAATTGTTACTTCTTTATAGAAAAATTGGCTTTTACTGTTTTTCTCTGTATCTTGGTGCTTGACATTTTTCATTGTGATGTGCCTTGTGCAGACTTTTTTCTGATTTACTCTTAGAATTTGATATGCCCTTTCATTCTGAGGACTCGTATGTTTCTTTAACTCTAGAAAATGTTCAGTCATATCTTTAAATACCGTGTAGGTAGACCCAACCCACTGTAAATTGGATGCTTTTGACTCAAGTAACAGAAGCCTCAATGAAAATAGATCTCAAAGTCATTTTAAGAAATATGTTATTTCACATTAAGTAGATTAAGATATATTATTAAAATGTGTATTTCACATAACAAGAGGCCAGGATGCAGTGACTTGAGCATCTGTTAATCCAGCAGCCCAAGGATCCAGCTCTCTGCTGACTTAGCATCTGAGGATGCCAAGATGGCTGCTTTTGCTCTGTCTGTGCTTTCTTTGCCGTTAGGGCCATTAGGAAAAGATTTTTCTTCCCAATGTCTTTGTGAGATCAAAGCAGCTTTTCCTAGATATCCCCATCTCCACCCTGTTTATCCCCAGACATCTCTTTCCGACTTCTTTGTCAGAATTGCAAGGAGAAAGGACACAGTGATTACTTTAGACTTACCGGGACCTAGCTCCCCAAACTGGGGATGGGATCAACCTTCTGGGAGTCACTGGGAGAAGGATTGGACACCAAAACGAAGTAAGAGGTCTGCCAGTGAGGAGAAAAACCAGAGTGGTTGTTGGGTAGGCACCCAGCAGTGTTTGCTACCCGTGTTCTCGTTAATGTCTCTTGCTGCCACTTCTGTTGAACATATGTTGTATCTTTTTATCCTGTCCTTCATGAATCTTGACTTTTATTTCCTATTTTCAGTTTCTTAATCTTTTAATCGCATTCTGGGTAATTTCCTCAGAGCTGTCTTCTAGTTTACTATCTTTCTCTTTAGCTAAATCTGTGCAGCATGACCATTGAGTTTTCAATGTTAACAACTAAAATTTTGATTTCTGTAATTTCTGTTTGGTTCGTTTCATGTCTTATTCTTTCATTATGGTTCTTACCTCTTTTCTTTTTAAAGCTTTTAATTGTGTGTATAGTCTCGTTCATCTTTTTCTATTAATTTAAGTTCTTGGAATGTCAATTCTGCTGTTTTTGTATGTTTGTTTGTTTTGTTGACGCCCCCTCATTGTGAATTGTATGCACTCACTTTCACTGAGTGTTTATTTTGAGAATGTGGAAATTCACTACAGAGCCATTTTATATTTACTTCTACAGCATTAATTAAAAAAAAATTTTTTTTAACGTTTATTTATTTTTGAGACCGAGCATGAACGGGGGAGGGTCAGAGAGAGAGGGAGACACAGAATCTGAAACAGGCTACATGCATATGTAGCTTTGTTAGATATTGCTACCTTCCCCTCCACTGGGCTTTGCCCTTTTGCATGCACATCTGGAACAGAGGGGAATGCCCCTCTCCCTGCAGCCCCGCCACCAGAACGTGAAAGGAAAGAAACGGTGTCTTTGTGTAGTTTTGTGTGCATTTCTCTTATCTTCATTGCAACTGGGCATCTTTTTGTACGTTTGAGTACGATTGGTCTGTCGCCTCCCGTGAACCGTTTCCGTCTTTTCACGCCCAGTTTTATTGAGATACAAATTGACACGTTAACATTGTGTAAGTCTAAGGTATACAGCTTGACGATCTGATGGATATATGTGCTGTGAAATGATGCCCACAAAAGCCTAGTTAACACTGAACTCCTCAGAGAGCTCCATATGTTTCTGTTTATATCTTTTGCTCACGTTTCTGGTTTTTCACCTTTTCTATTTTTTTGGCATTATTTGTAAATTAGAATGATTAGTCCTTTCTCTGTGACAGAAGTGATATTTTCTCCCAGTTCATTTGTCTAATGACTCGAAGTCTGTTTTCTTTACCACCATGTTATCCCTTGTACAGTTAAGAATAATAAGCTTATGTAGGACTTTGGTTTCGAGACATCAACTAATAATTTACTTGTAAGAGTTAACAAACACCCAGTTGGTTAAGTGTCTGACTTTGGCCCAGGTCACGATCTCACGGTTTGTGAGTTCGAGCCCCAGATCGGGCTCTCTGCTGTCAGCACAGAGCCCGCTTCCCATCCTCTCTCTCTCTCTGCCCCTCCCCTGCTCATGCTTTCTTTATCTCAAAAATAAATAATAAACATTAAAAAAAAAGGAGTTGGGGTGCCTGGGTGGCTCAGGCGGTTGGGCATCCAACTTTGGCTCAGGTTCGTGATCTCATAGTTCATGGGTTCGAGCCCTGCGCTGGGCTCTGTGCTGACAGCTCAGAGCCTGGATCCTTCTTCGGATTCTGTGTCTCCTTCTGTCTCTGCCTCTCCTCCCTCCTCTCTCAAAAATGGATAAACATTAAAAAAAAAAAATAAAAAACCAAAAGAATTATCTGGTGCCGCTCCAGCCAGCAGGCCTCGGGTTTGTGGTTCTGACCCACCGCCGTCAGGCTCACTGAAAAGGGAAGCTTTCTAGCCAGCACTTAGGACTGCTGGAAACAGAAGAAAGGCTGCCTCTTCTGCTGGAAACAGAAGAAGGGCCCCCTCCCTGTGGCCAGAGGTGTTTGGACAGAGGCGTCGGTCCCGGCGGCTGCGGGGAAGGCTCTGCGCTGTGTGTGGGCAGTTCAGGCACCAGGGTCCTTGTCGTCTGGCTCATGGAAAGGAAATCTTTCCTTCTGGTGTCTTCTGTTTGTTGGGATCCAGAGCCGCTGGAGGAAGTGATCTGTGGGATTTTCTGGCTGATCAGAGTAGATGGCAGTTTTGGGGAAACAGGCATCTGTAGGATTTAATGTTCACCTGTTAACCTTGAGCTTCAGCCGAGATTCTGAGCCGGTGTCTCGGAGCAGGGACTGTGCCTTGTAGAGCATGGTGTCTGTGGGCCAGGAGCTCAAACTGTGCCTGCACCTACCTATTTATAATTGGTGCTTGGCTCCTTGACCTCCTTCACCACTGCTCACAAGAAGAGTGATGCTGTCTCGATATGAGTTGTGCTTGTTGAAACCCTGCTCGGGGAACTCAGAATAGTTCTTATGATAATCTTTTTCAAAAAGTGTTCAGTTGTTTATTTTGGGAGAGAGAGAACCCATGTGTGTGAGCAAGGCAGGGTCAGAGCGAGAGGGAGAGAGAATCTTTTCTTTTTAATGTTTATTTTTGCTCGTGCAAGCGGGGAGGGCAGAGAGGGCGACAGAGGATCTGAAACGGGCTCTGTGCTGACAGCCCAGAGCCCAACGTGGGGCTTGAACTCACAGACCGAACGATCGTGACCTGAGCCGAAGCTGGACGCTCAGCTGACTGAGCCACCCAGGTGCCCCAGTGAGAGAGAGAATCTTAAGCAGGCTCCGCGTGCAGCAGGGAGCCCCGTGCGGTCTCGACGTGGGTCTCAATCCCTCAACTGTGAGATCATGACCTGAGCCAAGATCAAGAGTTAGACGCTCAACTGACTGAGCCCCCCCCCCCCCGGGCGCCCTCCTGTGATAATCTTATTGTCAGACGTTAGTGGGCTCGCGAATCAGCTGGGGTGAGAATGCAGATTCTGATTCAGGAAGTCAGAGGCGTGCCTGAGCCGTAGGCTGCCGTGATGCTGATGCTGCTGGTTCAGGGACCTCCCTGAGTTGCGGGGGCCCCGAAGCAGCAGTCCACAGCGCGTTTGAAACAGAATCACCTGTCCCCTGCTCGTTTCAAACGCAGACTCCTAGGTTGGACCTCGGGTCTCTGGGACCAGCCTGTCTCGGCTGGGGCCTGAGGATCGGCTCTCTGGCTGGCGCCGCTTCCTAAGTGACGTCACAGGTTTTGAACCGCTGGCCCTGGGGAAAACGAATAGGATGGTTTAGGTTGGACGAGCCCATCGTTCAGGGAGGCAGACACGTGGAGCCGCACGGAAAGTCGGTTGTAGAAAGCAGGCCGGTGGGGAAGACTGGCTGAGAGCCTCGGGACTGGCAGGAGAACAGGGCCTCTGCTGCTCTTCTCTCCAGTGCGGAGGATGCGATTTGACGAGTCTTTCCCCGTCCCCTGGTCTCACCTTCTTTTTCTAGTCGTCCGGCATGCTCTGCCCACCGCACGCCGAGGTGCCCTGACCATGAGCCTCGACTCCTCCCTCGGCCACGGGAAGGAGCTGAGTAACCTCACAGAGGAGGAGGGCGGCGAAGAGGGGGTCGTCGTCACCAGCTTCGTCGCCATCATCATCATCACCGTGTTCGTCTGCCTGGGCAACCTGGTCATTGTGGTCACCTTGTACAAGAAGTCCTACCTCCTCACCCTCAGCAACAAGTTCGTCTTCAGCCTGACCCTGTCCAACTTCCTGCTGTCCGTGCTGGTGCTGCCTTTCGTGGCCACCAGCTCCATCCGGAGGGAATGGATCTTCGGTGTGGTCTGGTGCAACTTCTCCGCCCTTCTGTACCTGCTGATCAGCTCGGCCAGCATGCTCACGCTGGGGGTCATAGCTGTCGACCGGTAAGCTTGCCGCAGACGTCGAGAGTGGAAGAGTTAAGGAGCGTGTGCAGAGCGGGAACGGGAGACATCATCTCGTTTTAGCTCCTGGGGAGGATGTCAGGGGCCTCTGCCGGGGAGGGTGAGAAAGCCTCTTCCATCCCTTCAACCAGAGCATCTCTGATTTCAGCTGACCGACACTGCATATAGGTTTAGTCTTTAAAAGAAGTTCCGTTGCTTACAAAGAAAGTTCTCGAAATCTCTGGCCCGCGCTTTAAGGATGAGAAAAAGAAGCCGGGGAGGGTGATGCGTCAGAGATGTTGGTTTCCCAGAGGGCTGCCTGCCGTCTGCTGCTTTGGTCGGGCCCCTGGATTCATCTTGCATATTAGGATTTTGCTCTGATGGTCAGTTCGTTCACCACAGGCCAGTGTGTGACTTCAGAGAGAGAGTAGATTCAGCTTGCGGGACGGGGCAGGAAGCTAGCAATGGAGTCAGAGGAGACTAGCCAGGGTTCTGGTCGCTTGGTGACACATTCCCTGAGCTCCCTCGGGGACCGTCAGTATTTTAGCTGACGAGTGGTAGCTGGATGGTCCATTCTGAGCTCAGACCTCCTCTAGGCCCAAGGCCGAACCCTGTCGGCTCTCGGCGGCTGTGGGGGATGTAAAATGAAGGAAGCGACTGGTCAGAACTAATCAGTTGGCTTCTCTGAATATCTTTTTTTCTCCAGTAACGTAAATGTTACAGAAAATGTAAAGAATAAAATAAGAAATGTCCACAGTCTCACCACTGTTTCATTTTTAGTATATTTGCCCCCAGTAATTTTTGGTTGCATACAGTACATTTTTTTTTTTTTTACAGTACATTTTTTAAATAGGCTTTATGGCCCATGTGGTTTTTGTGAGCTGCTTTTTTACTTAACAAGTGATGGGGAGCATTTCCTTCCTCCGGTGGTTGTCACGTGCCCTTTAAGAACATGATTTTTTTTTTTCAATATATGAAGTTTATTGTCAAATTGGTTTCCATACAACACCCAGTGCTCATCCCAAAAGGTGCCCTCCTCAATACCCATCACCCACCCTCCCCTCCCTCCCACCCCCCATCAACCCTCTGTTTGTTCTCAGTTTTTAAGAGTCTCTTACGCTTTGGCTCTCTCCCACTCTAACCTCATTTTTTTTCCCTTCCCCTCCCCCATGGGTTTCTATTAAGTTTCTCAGGATCCACATAAGAGTGAAACCATATGGTATCTGTCTTTCTCTGTATGGCTTATGTCACTTAGCATCACACTCTCCAGTTCCATCCACGTTGCTACAAAGGGCCATATTTCGTTCTTTCTCATTGCCACATAGTACTCCATTGTGTATATAAACCACAATTTCTTTATCCATTCGTCAGTTGATGGACATTTAGGCTCTTTCCATAATTTGGCTGTTGTTGAAAGTGCTGCTATAAACATTGGGGTACAAGTGCCCCTATGCATCAGCACTCCTGTATCCCTTGGGTAAATTCCTAGCAGTGCTATTGCTGGGTCATAGGGTAGGTCTATTTTTAATTTTCTGAGGAACTTCCACACTGTTTTCCAGAGTGGCTGCACCAGTTTGCATTCCCACCAACAGTGCAAGAGGGTTCCCGTTTCTCCACATCCTCGCCAGCATCTATAGTCTCCTGATTTGTTCATTTTGGCCACTCTGACTGGCATGAGGTGATATCTGAGTGCGGTTTTGATTTGTATTTCCCTGATGAGGAGCGACGTTGAGCATCTTTTCATGTGCCTGTTGGCCATCTGGATGTCTTCTTTAGAGAAGTGTCTATTCATGTTTTCTGCCCATTTCTTCACTGGGTTAATTGTTTTTTGGGTGTGGAGTTTGGTGAGCTCTTTATAGATTTTGGATACTAGCTCTTTGTCTGATATGTCATTTGCAAATATCTTTTCCCATTCCGTTGGTTGCCTTTTAGTTTTGTTGATTGTTTCCTTTGCTGTGCAGAAGCTTTTTATCTTCATAAGGTCCCAGTAGTTCATTTTTGTTTTTAATTCCCTTGCCTTTGGGGATGTGTCAAGTAAGAAATTGCTACGGCTGAGGTCACAGAGGTGTTTTCCTGCTTTCTCCTCTAGGGTTTTGATGGTTTCCTGTCTCACATTCAGGTCCTTTATCCATTTTGAGTTTATTTTTGTGAATGGTGTGAGAAAGTGGTCTAGTTTCAATCTTCTGCATGTTGCTGTCCAGTTCTCCCAGCACCATTTGTTAAGGAGACTGTCTTTTTTTCATTGGATGTTCTTTCCTGCTTTGTCAAAGATTAGTTGCCCATACGTTTGTGGGTCTAGTTCTGGGGTTTCTATTCTATTCCATTGGTCTATGTGTCTGTTTTTGTGCCAATACCATGCTGTCTTGATGATTACAGCTTTGTAGTAGAGGCTAAAGTCTAGGATTGTGATGCCTCCTGCTTTGGTCTACTTCTTCAAAATTACTTTGGCTATTCGGGGCCTTTTGTGGTTCTATACGAATTTTAGGATTGCTTGTTCTAGTTTCGAGAAGAATGCTGGTGCAATTTTGATTGGGATTGCATTGAATGTGTAGATAGCTTTGGGTAGTATTGACAGTTTGACAATATTTATTCTTCCAATCCATGAGCACGGAATGTTTTTCCAATTTTTTATATCTTCTTCAATTTCCTAAGCTTTCTATAGTTTTCAGCATACAGATCTTTTACATCTTTGGTTAGATTTATTCCTAGGTATTTTATGCTTCTTGGTGCAGTTATGAATGGGATCAGTTTCTTTATTTGTCTTTCTGTTGCTTCATTATTAGTGTATAAGAATGCAACTGATTTCTGTACATTGATTTTGTATCCTGCAACTTTGCTATAAATTCATGTATCAGAAGAACATGATTTTTAATGGTTCCATATTGTGCCATCCCGTGGAGGTAGAATTTATTTTTACAGTCCCTTTGTAGCTTCCTACTTGGAGGAACGTGTGTGTGGTGAAATTGTGGTTTTGGTAAGAAGAAACACACGTTCGCGATTCTTCGTGTGTAAAAGGCAGGTTGTTTTCCAGAAGACTGGATAGACTTTTACTCCAGTAGCTGTTCGTTGGCATCCTATCAAGACTGATTATGTAACAGTAAAAAAAGTAATTGGGGGACGCCTGGGTGGCTCAGTCGGTTGAGCGTCCGACTTCGGCCCAGGTCATGATCTCACGGCCTGTGAGTTCGAGCCCCGCGTCAGGCTCTGTGCCGACAGCTCAGAGCCTGGAGCCTGCTTCAGATTCTGTGTCTCCCTCTCTCTCTGTGTCAAAATAAATAAAACATTAAAAAAAAAAAAGTAATTGAAACTTTGTTGGCAGTGGGGACACATGGGATCTCGCCATTGTTCCAATTTCCATGTTTTTAAAAAATTGTTGATTTTTTAAAATGTTTGTTTATTTGTGTGAGAGAGAAAAATCTTAAGTAGGCTCTGGGCGGGCAGCACAGAGCCTAATTTGGGGCTTGAACTCACCAACCAACCGTGAGATCATGCCCTGAGACAAAATCAAGAGTTTTAATGGACTGAGCCACCCCGGCGCCCCCATGTTACTGTTCTTCGAATTTCCTTTCTTGGGCCCTGGGTCCTGTGGGACATGGGGTGAAGGCAAACCGCTAGAGGAGAGCTGAGGATTTTTTTTTTTAAGTTTATTTATTTAGAGGGAGAGAGAGCAGGGGAGGGGCAGAGAGAGAGGGAGAGAGAATCATAAGTAGGCTTCATGGTGTCAGTACAGAGCCCAAGGTGGGGCTGGATCTCAGGAACCGTGCGAACCAAGAGCTGAACCCATTGCTTAAGGGGCTGAGCCCCCCTGGGGAACTGGTTTTTAAGTGCCTCTCTTGGAGCCGTCTGTATATGGATGTTTGGGAAATCGTGCCCGCTGGGCAGGGGCAGGTGGGGGAGACTCAGTTGCGTTGCCCAGTTTGGTGCCTTATTCTCTCCCCTGGGGGTGCTGGCCGGATGGCCATGTAGGAATGGCTCTGGGCCTGGTCCTTAGGGTGGCAGGATACCAGCGGGCACAGCACCCAGACCTTGCCCACGTGTTCACACGTAGGCGGCAGAGGCCTGCCAGCGAGGGTGGGTGTGGACACAAAGCATAGGAAACTAGCGCGGCCCCAGTCCTGCTTGGGGTGGCAGGGCCTGGAGGGCTCCCCGGAAGAGGTGCCACTTGAGTAAGTCCTAACCGCGAGTAGGATGGCACAGGCCTGGAAGAGCTGGGAAAGACCCTTCGATGGAAGGAACAGCCTCCAGCAGGTAGTGCGGGGAATGCATGACTAAGATGAACAGATGAGCAGAGGAACTCACAGCGGAGGGGAGGGGAAGGACCATGGAGTAGGCGGTAGTGCTGGGCGGGGCCTCAGGCGGGGAGGAGGAGCCCGGGGCCGTGCGGGGGTGGGGGGGTGGAGGGGGGTGTGGGCGTGCATCCTCTGTGGCTGGAGACCCTCACCGGCTGTTGGTGGTGGCTGGAAACACGGTGACACACACGTGTCACATTTACCCGCTGGAGCTTTGATCCACGCGGCCTGACTCCACACCCACCCCGTGACAGAGGCTGTCCAGAAGGGACCTGTGCCTCCCCTCGGTGACCGTTACCTCCCCACCAGGAGGTGCGGCCAGGCAGGGTCTTGGCCGGTTCTGGTGATTACATGTTTTCAAGTAACTTGGTGGCAGATGCAATTTACTTTTTATTGGTCGTTTATTATTGGTCATGTGGCGTAAAGATACAAATTGACTGGGCCAGTTTACGTGATCTGGCCCTTCTAAGTGACATAATAAACTCCTTCTGCCTTCGTTTTAGTACATTAATTTTACTCTATCTTGCTAATTTTGGAGGTCACATGTTTGTCCCAGTCTATTGGAAATCTAAAGATGCAACTCTGTGTGTGTGTGTGTGTGTGTGTGTGTGTGTGTGTGTGTGAGAAAGAGAGAGAGAGAGAGAGACGTGGGGGGGGGAGGGAGAGAGAAAAAACAGCAGTAGGACAGGAGGGAAGAAGAACAGAGAACAGGACTAGAGGAGAGAGCCGGAAACACTCTAAGAAAGTGGAAGGAGTCGGGGGGCGCCTGGGTGGTTCAGTCAGTTAAGCGTCTGACTTCGGCTCAGGTCATGATCCCGTGGCTTGTGAGTTCGAGCCCTGAGTTGGGCTCTGCGGTGACAGCTCGGAGCCTGGATCCCGCTTCGGATTCTGTGTCTCCCTCTCTCTCTGCCCCTCCCCCGCTTGTGCTCTGTCTCTCTCTCTCAAAAATGAATAAATGTTAAAAAAAAAAAAAAAAAAAAAAAAAAAGGAAAGTGGAAGCGGAGAACCCGCCGGGGCAGGTGTCGTGACCTCCACTGAAAGGGGTTGCTGCTAATACACAGTCCTCCCAGCAAATCCTTGCAACTGGGGGCTGGCTCCCATTCTGCAGGTGGGCAGAGTGAGGCTTTGTGAACCTGCCCAAGCTCACGTGGCTGGTAGGCAGCTCGTCGGGTTCCGAGGAGGCGAAGGCGGGACTCAGAGGGAGCCACCCATCAAGTCCAGCAAGCGGCCAGTTTGGCCCAGGGTTTCTCAAGCTGGCACTGCTGACGTTCTGGGTTGGGTCACACTTTGTGGGGACGGGGGGCCGCCCTGGGCAGCACCCCTGGCCTCTGCTCACTAGATGCCGGTGGCTCCTCCCCAGTCGTGACCACCCAGAATGTCTCCAGACATCGCCACGCGTCCCCGGGGGGACACGTCGTCCCCACCGAGAACCCCAGCTAGAAAACTCCGCAAACTAAGTTGGCAGATGAGCCAAAAGAGAAAAGACCACGTAGGAAGAATGGCTGACTGGAGGGAGATTCGGTGGGAATGTTGGTGTCCTAAACCGGCCACGTGGGGAACGTCATGTGACCCGGGGAGAACTGTACCCCCAGTGAGGGTGTGACGTGGTCGCTTAACCCGGCAGCTCATCGGGTTTTCGCGGCACGTGCGGGTGGACGCGGCCCCGGCTCCGAAAACGGGGCTCGGTGAGGGAAAGCGGCTGGCTCTGGGGGATGGGTGGTTACGGTGCAGGGTCACCAGTGCCACCGGGAGAGCGTCCGTCCGTGGTAGCGCACTGTCCCCGAGGTGGCTGGAGTCGACCTCGGCTCTGTCCTGTTTGCGGTGGAGGCGTCTTAGCCACACGGACCGACGTCGCTATCTTAGGGGCCGGTCTTGCAGCAGGACAGCTAAGCGTCGGAGCCCCTGTGTGCGTAATGACTTTTCGGTTACACGAGACGTCGTGGGAGGCTCTTCTGGGACGTGGGGTCGTGCTTGGGCTTATGCCTGAAAATGAGCTGCTGGGGAAAAGACAGAGCTTCAGAAGCCAGTTAAGAGCACGGAAGGCAAAAGAAGCCCCTCTGTTCGGGCCTCTAATGACGTGCAGGGACACAGGGAGCTGCTGTCATTCTGTATTTTCCTTTGAACCTGCAGCAGGCCTCAATGAGGCTAAGTTTAAAACATGAGGTTTCAAACCTACAAAATCCGTGTCTTTCCTTGGGCAGATGGGGGATGTTCTGTATCTTGATAGAGCCATAGATTTGTGCGTTTCATCGTATATAAGTTTTACAAAAAATGAAATGGAGGGTAACTGGGCAGCACCCTGGCCCGTGGCGGCCTCTCTGACTCTGGGAGACTGACCCCTCGGGAGCCGGCCTCCGGCCCCCAGCATCCCGGTGGGACTCGGGGCTCAGCTGGGAGAGGTTATGGTCACGTCCCACTGGAATTGCTCGTGGCCGGGACCTTAGTCAGCGGGTGAAACAAATCCCATTTATTATAGAAAAGGAGGAGTCTTGCCATAAAATAATAATAATACCTGGATGTTGAGAAGAGCCAGAAGGATTACGTGTGGAGGACCGCTTATTAATTGTAATTATTTTTACAACCGCCAGAACAGGGCTGGTCAAAGGAGCCGGGGGCAGTTAACATTCCCTGGCCCGGCTTTGCTGCGCTGCTGCCCCTGGGGTGTCTTGAGGTCAGAGAGCCTGCACACGGTTTAAAAGGGCAGAGAAAAATAGAAATCTCTGCCTTGTTTCTTTTTAAGAGTGAAGGAAACCTCCTAGGCAGCCCTCAATCCCACCCTAGCAGACCCCCTCACGTTTCGTTGGCTGGGATGGTGCCACACAGGTCAGTGTCTCGGCCATGACTTGGCAAGAGGTAGGAGACCACCAGAATGGCCCGATTCATCTCTCGGGACTCAGAAGGGCCCAGTGTCCCCGTTCAGTCATAGCAGTTGGGAGCAGCACGAACGATCGGGGTTCCCGTTTCCAGGAAGGAAGGGGGAAAGGTCGGTGGACAGGCAGAGACCAGGCTCTGCCCCCGCCATGTGAAGAGGCACGACGCAGGCCTTTTCCTCAGTCTGGCTCCCGAGTTCTTGGGGCCAGGGCTTCTGTGCTTCCCACGTTACAGATGAAGGCCACCCAAGGTCACACAGCTTGTAGACGGGAGAGCTGCCCTCTGGACCCAGGGATCCCAGCTCCAAAGGCATGCTTCTTTCCCTGGGCTGCTCGGACTTTGCAAGATGCAAACCCAGGTACCAGCGTAAGACACTGATTGTTTCATCCCAGGCCACGTGCAATAATAGATAGCCGTGACCCATCCCAGGGTCCCCGCGAGATCCTCTTTTCAGATCCCACACCCGGGGAGCGTGCAGCCGGACATCAGCAGCTCCTGGCTCACCTCCGGTTAGGAAGGCCCTTCAGGGGCGCCTGGCTGGCTCAGTCGGTGGAGCATGCAACTCTTGATATCAGGGTTGTGAGTTCAAGTCTCATGTGGGGTGTACAGATTATTTAAAAATCTTTTTTTTTTAATTTTTTAATGTTTATTTATTTTTGAGAGAGAGAGAGAGACAGAGCATGAGCGGGGCAGGGGCAGAGAGAGAGGGAGACACAGGATCCGAAGCAGGCTCCAGTCTCTGAGCTGAGAACACAGAGCCCGACACGGGGCTCGAACTCATGAACGGTGAGATCATGACCTGAGCTGACGTCGGACACCCAACTGACTTGAGTTACCCAGGTGCCCCCCAATTTTTTTTTTTTTTTTTTTTTTTTAGAGAAGCAGGGACACCTGGGTGGCTCAGTGGGTTAAGCGTCTGACTTTGGCTCAAGTCATGATCTCACGGTTCGTGGGTTCGAGCCCCACGTCGGGCTCTGTGCTGACAGCTCGGGGCCTGGATCCTGCTTCGGATTCTGTGTCTCCCTCTCTCTCTGCCCCTCCCCTGCTTGCGCGTGCGCGCTCTCTCTCTCTCAAATATAAATAAACGTTTAAAAAAATTTTTAAAAAAGGGAAAGTCTTTCACAAAGGGTGTCGATGGGGGAAGCCTTCCCTCCAAGAGGGTGGGCAAGCAGCATGTGGCAGTCAGGCCGTGGGCCCCGTCCCTGCGCTGCTGGTGCCCCGGGGTGACTCAGGACGGGAGATGTGGGATCCTTGGCCCCGTTCATTTTCTGCCATCCTGTCTGTACCAGGTGGCATCAGCGTGGCCACCCCTGTCTTTTCCACAGGCTGCCCTCATGGGGAAACCCTAGTATTCATTAAATAGCATTTCCTTTGGATAAAATGTCTGGGTGGGGAGGGTGTGGTTTGCTTTCAACCCCATGATCTAAATCCTCCCTGGCTTCCCCCCTGCCCCCCCCCCTCCCCCGGCGCCTCCGTGCGGTGCTGAGCTCCGTGCAGGTTCCCCACGGGGCGGGTGCTGGCTCACACCTCCCCGCACCCCAGAGCTGCCTTCCTCCTCAGCGACTCCTGGGCCATTGCCTCCGATCTCTTAAGACCTAGGTGTATGTGCGTCTCCCGCAGGAAGCCTGGGCTGACCCGCCTTCTGGAACAGGTGCCCCGCCAGTGTGAACCTGGAGCCCTCCAGGCCTCCCTCCTCTGCTCAGGGCCGAGGGATTAAAAATCACCCCTGTTGTGTAGACTCTGGGACAAGACGGTTTGCGAGGAGTCGCTGGCGTGTCACTGGGGGCTGTGGGGCCAGATCGTCTGGGTTTACGTCTTGTGTCTTCCCCTTATCTTGGGCAGGCTGCTTATTCTTCCTCTGCCTTAGTGCCCTCGTCTGGAAAATGAGGGGGATGATAACACCCACCGCGTCAAGCAGTCGTTGGCGAGGATTCCATTTAGCTCTTACACCCCAGACGCATACTCTGCCCACGTGTCTGTCTCCCGCCACGTCTTCTCACTGCCTCTCCTGTACGTAGCACAGGCGTTCAGAAGGCCTTCGGTAAATGTCCATCGATTGAATGAACCCCCTAGTCCGTCAATATCATTCTGGCTTTTTCATGACCCTCTGGAAACGAATCAATCTCAGGTTGATGTCAGCAACACAGAAGTGATCTGGCTTCATGCACGATCCCTTAGGACTCCTGTAGGTGCCCCGAGATGACCCACAGCCCCGAATATGATTGGGCTCTGGCATTGTGACTCAGAAACAGGACCGCCTGAGCCCTGGGTTCATCCTGGCCTCCAGCTCCTGGCTGATGACGGGTCCTACAAAGCGTGGTAACACGGCAGAGTCTGTGACTTGTCCGGGAAAAGTTGGGAGAAGGGACTGTCTTCGGAGCCCCGTGACTGGGTTGGATGGAGAAATTCAACAAAGCTCCCTACCTCGGAGAGCACGGGGTGCCTGTTCGGGTGCGTTTTCTCTATTTTGACTCCTCTCTCTCGCCCCCTCCGTCCTTTCCCTAGCTACTATGCTGTCCTGTACCCCATGGTGTACCCCATGAAGATCACGGGGAACCGCGCTGTGATGGCGCTCGTCTACATATGGCTTCACTCCCTCATCGGCTGCCTGCCACCTCTCTTTGGTTGGTCGTCGGTGGAGTTTGACGAGTTCAAGTGGATGTGTGTGGCTGCGTGGCACCGGGAGCCCGGCTATACCGCCTTCTGGCAGATCTGGTGTGCCCTCTTCCCCTTTCTGGTCATGCTGGTGTGCTATGGCTTTATCTTCCGCGTGGCCAGGGTCAAGGCACGCAAGGTGCACTGTGGCACCGTGGTCATCGTGGAGGAGGACCCCCAGAGGGATGGGAGGAAGAACTCCAGCACCTCCACCTCCTCCTCCGGCAGTAGGAGGAATGCCTTTCAGGGCGTGGTCTATTCCGCCAACCAGTGCAAAGCCCTCATCACCATCCTGGTGGTCGTCGGTGCCTTCATGGTCACCTGGGGCCCCTACATGGTTGTCATCACCTCTGAGGCCCTCTGGGGGAAGAACTGCGTCTCCCCGACCCTAGAGACCTGGGCCACGTGGCTGTCCTTTACCAGCGCCATCTGCCACCCCCTGATCTATGGGCTCTGGAACAAGACGGTTCGCAAGGAGCTGCTGGGCATGTGCTTTGGGGATCGGTATTACCGGGAGCCGTTCGTGCAGCGGCAGAGGACTTCCAGGCTCTTCAGCATTTCCAACAGGATCACAGGTAACCTGGGGACTTGCGGGGAGGGGGAGGCCCACCTCAGGCGGGAGGCCCTCTGCCGTGTTGACGGGTGAGCTCTCAGACCGACGGCGGCCTCGAGGCTCCGAGCACGGTGTGCGTCGGGGGAGGAACGTCCCGGCGCGTCCCCCGTGATTCCCAGGCGGCTTTCGGCAGGGGACACCAGAGTTCAGAAGTCCGTTTTCGGGGTCCCCAGCCACGGCACGCTGTCCTTTCTACAGACAAAAGAACCCAAGCATTGGACCGGGGTCCCCTCCGCTGTTGGCCAGTCCCTTCGTGTCGGTGTTCTGTAAAGCAGAGTCCACCTTCAGGCACCCCCGCCCCTCCTCGGCTCCTCCCCCCCCATCGCGCTCCTCCCCCCCCATCGCGCTCCTCCTCCCCCATCGCGCTCCTCCCCCCCATCGCGCTCCTCCCCCCCATCGCGCTCCTCCCCCCCCATCGCGCTCCTCCCCCCCCATCGCGCTCCTCCTCAGGCCTCTCATGCTGGTCAGCGGTTTCCTCCTGCCGGTGCCAGTAATTCACATGTGTCGGCGCCAAACCCCAGCCCTCCGCCCTGCCGCCTTGAAATGGCACTGTCCCCTGTGTATAAAGCTGCTCCATCCGGTAACTGATCTGGGAGCTAACAAGCTTCTGGAGGTGATCCTCTCACCTTTGGTGAGACCCAGAGGACTCGCTCTAGGCAGGGATAGATTTTTTTTTTTTTTTTTTTTTTTAGCCCTTTTTATTTGGAAATAATTGTAGACTTGGAGAAGAGCTGGGAAGAGAGGACAGAGACTTCCCACCCACCCCGCTCCTCCTGGCGTTCACATCTGGCCGAATCATAGCAGTTACCAAACCAAGATATTAACATTGGGGCAGTGCTGTTAACTGTGCACTGCTTGAGGCAGATTTCCCCCGTGTCCCCAGTCAGGTCCTTTTGCTGGTCCAGGATCCGGTTCGCGATCAGGTCATGGCTCCCTTTGTCCTCTTGAAGCTTTGACAAGTCTTTGTTCTTCCCTTGTCTTCTGTGACATTGGCACTTTTTTAGAGTACTGCTAAGGGGGTTTTTAGGATGCCCTTGGTTTGTGTTCAGCTGATGTGTTGTCAGGATTAGAATGAGGTTCTACGTCTTTGGCAGGAATGCCGGGGGTGGGGGGGTGCTGTGGTCTTCTCCGTGATCACATCAGGGGCACATATGTCATTATGTCTTATTACTGGTTTAGGTTGCCTTGACATCTCGGTTGATGCCTTGGCTCAGGCTGCTATCACCAAACACCATAGACTAGGAGGCTTAAACCATAGACCTGTATTTCTCACATTTCGGGCGACTGGAAGTCTGAGATCAAGGTGCCACGTGGTTGGAGCCCGGTGAGACCACTCTTCCTAGCTGTCCCCTTGCTGCATCCTCACGTGGATATGGGGAGATGGGACAGGGCAAGCCCTGTGGTCTCTTCTTAGGAGGCCCCCACCCTCATGACCTCATCTGCTCCGGATTACCTCCTGAAGGCCCTACTTCTGGATACCATCATACCGGGGTTAGGGCTTCAGTGTATGAATTTTGGGGGGAACACACTGAGTCTGCACAGTTCAGGAGGCATCTGCCAGGTTTCTCTGTCGTAAAGTCACTGTTTTTTCCACTGTAATTAAGAAATACACTGGGGGAGAGCCTTCGAGGCCCTGCAGATACCTTGTCTCTCCCTCAGCCTTCACCCACTACTCTTAGCATCCACTGGTGGATCTTGCCTCCAGCGGTTATTACCGTGTTGTTCCGATGGGGAAGTAGCCGGATTTTTAGGGCCATGTTTGAGGGAGATTATCACCCGGATGAGCTGTTGGAAGAGAGATTTGAGGGCGCTTGGATCGACTGGGAAAAGCTAGTTCAGGTTACAGTTCTCTTCTTTTTCTGGGTGACTTTGGGCAGCTCAGACCGCTCGAGAGAAAGGTTCCTGTTCGTGGAATAGAGAGGCCTTCCACCTTCCCTCTCGAGAACGAATTCCCCAGGGTTGCGCGTACTCAGCGGTAGTATTGTTGGGAGATCTTTTCCACGAGGCGGTAAGAAACCAACATCACTGATTTATTTTGTGGGCTGATGGAGTGTTACTTCTTGAGAGAGGAAGGAAGTCGGGGGCTTTTCCTTCTTTTTCTCCTTTTTTTTTTTTTTTTTTTTTGTAAATAGGCTCCATGCCCAACATGGTGCTTGAATTCATGACCCTGAGATCAAGAGAGGGAGTTTTCATTCTGAGCAGAGGAGAAGAAGAACCTTTCCGAACCCCAGTATTGTAACCACCGAAATGCCCATCGCCTGCCCCTGCAAGTCCCTGTTGTCAAGTACGACTTGTGAGCCAGGACTGCATTCACGGTCTGGCTTCATTTCTCCAAGTAACTTACTCAGGTTTGGTAAAATCACTCCTCTTTTAGGCAAAAAGTGTATGTTTTGCCCTCCATTGAAGTGAAGAGTGGGGAAAGAGAAAGAGGGAAGAGAATAGAGGAGGAGAGGGTAGCCAGCACCAAAACAAACATCGGATTTTGGCCAGCATTTTCCACGCAGGTCGCCTGTGGTGGTGTCGGCAGAGGCCGTGGGGCCGGGAGAACGCCGGGACGCCCGCTGTGGTTTGGTGGGCAGGTTCGTGGCAGCTGGTGGCCGCCTCCTCGCTGAGGGACGAGCAGTCTTGTGGGAGGCTTTTGGGTTGCAGAGTGTGTGGGCCGATGGGCTCTGTGTACTTGGCCTTCCCCAGCTCCTGAGTGTTGGACACGGAGCAGAACTCTGCTGCCCTTGATCCAAGCCCCGCCCGCCCCGGGAATGCCCACGCCCTTCTGGGCCAAAGAGGGAGGCCCGGCCTCCACCTCTGGGCCTCGGTCCCTCTGGCCGAGCCAGGGAGCGCGGACCCTCCTCTGACGCCCCCTGTGGGCCTGGCTTGCATCCGCCCAGACTCCTGAACCCCAATCCGCTTTCTGTCCCTGGAGCCTGCATTCTGGGCCTCCTCCCTCACCTCCGGGAGTGCTGAGCTCGGTGGTAGCAGAGGGAAAGAGGGGGGTAAGACCCCTTCCAAAGGAGCAACAGAGGTCTGGAGGGTCTGTCTTGTTCCTCTCCGTTTGCGGGGCCACCTGGCTGCTGCTCGCTCACAAGCGGTCAGCCCAGCCACGGCGGTCTGGCCCCCGTGACTCCTCACACTGCCGGAGACCAGGGCATGTTCCGGCTTTCACCACAGCCTCAGAGATGGTGTCCAAACCCCACCGCGGCCTCGGCCAGCCCACTTGGCAGTAGACTGTCCCCCACGGGCCCCTCCCCGAGCCAGGCTTCCCACGGAGACATGGCCACATTCTGAGGCTGGGGCCCTGGACGGGACCAACGTGTCTGGAACCTCCTCTGGTGCCCATCTCTACAGCAGCACCCAGCAGGGCCCTCTGCACCAGTGTGGTTCCCGAGTTCGTGAAGGGGTGGTCCTGAGAGAAGCCCCCGCCCCCCCCCCCCCCCCCCCCAGTCGTGTCCTCCTTAGCTCCAGGGAAGGCAGGAAAGCGCTTTCTCCATCACCTCGCACCCTCTGAAAACTCAGGACGGAAGTAAAGGTCGGAGCCAGTAAAGATCCGAGCCGTCTCCTGTCTGTAAGGGGACCGTGGGGGTGGGTGGCGGCGGTCTCTTCGGCCTGCTAGGCTGTAGGTGTTCCTCGCGAGGCCAGAGGACTTTGACTTTGTGTGCTGCCTTGTTAATTGCTAAGAGCTCCTTCTCGTGACCTCCGTGGTCTCCGGAGCGTCCGGCTCTTTTGTTCCTGGAGTCGTCATTCTCCCCGTGTTCTAACTCGCGCAGAATTCTTTGTTTTCTTAAGCTCCCTCCACAGTCTCCGCTGAGATCCGTTTCTTTCCCTTCTCCCTCCCGTATTCCTTCTTCTCCTTCTCTCAAGCTGGGGCCTCTCCTGGAGTGTCCAGTGACGAGGCCCTGGGCTCGGGTGGAGGCCCCGCATAGGGAGCAGGAGGCGCTCGGCCCCCCGGGGAGGGTCCTCCCTCTCCTGCTGAGCGAGCTGAGGGGCGGGGGTCCCACTGTTAGCTCCGCAGCCTGGCATCGTGTTCTCGCTTTCTCCGGTGATGCCTTGGCCCGTCCCGGGCCTGCTCCTCTCGCCGTCCTGCCGGCGAGGCGTCCGGGCTGGGCGGAGCCGGAGGAGGGGACCCGCCCCTGCCCAGAGACACTTTCCCTCCGGCCCCACCTGCCGCGGGGGCTCCTGGCCTCCGGTTCCTCAGCTTCCGGGCCCAGTGCGAGAACCGGCCTCCCCCCCCCAGGCCTCCCCGGCCGCTGGCCTCCGCTCCCTGGGTCCGGCCCGAGGTCCTCGTCGGCACCTTCCCGTTGGCGGGCACTCTCTCCCGCTTGGCGCTTCACGCCTCCGGAACGCAGATTCCCCTCTGCCGCTCGGACCTCAGGAGGTCGCGGCGCGTCCGCGTTGCGCGTTTAACCGGAAGATGGTCTCCCAAGACCGCTGCCTCGCGCTCTCCCTGCCACCCGCCTTGTCGGGGTGTGTCGTTGTTGGGAGAGCTTCCTCTTTGGGGGAGCCACGCCCCCGGGGCAGGAACAGGGGCAGAGGGGGAGAGGGCGGCCGGGGGCTCCCCGTCTTGCGGTGGGTTGACGGCGCGGCTTGCGAGTGACAGAGGGGACAGGAGAGCAGGAGGGGGGGCCGGTGGGGACCGCTGGAGTGGGAGGGACGGGGGCTGCCCCGGCGGGACCCGGACCGTGCTGACGGCGCCGACTCTGCCTTCCAGACCTGGGCCTGTCCCCACACCTCACGGCGCTCATGGCAGGCGGACAGCCCCTGGGGAACAGCAGCAGCACCGGGGACACCGGCTTCAGCTGCTCCCAGGACTCAGGTAAGCCTCCCGCGCGTCACACGCCCTGGGGCCCGCTTAGGAGCCGGCGGGAGGGACCTCCCCACGCAGGTGCCTTTCTGGTTGCGGCTTTGAGCTCGCCAGCGTCTCCGGGCCTCGGTTTCCGCCCGTATCAAACTGGGATTTCCCTTCCTCTTCTCTCCGCCACATGGGGTTGTTGTGAGATCCAAACGAAGCGAACCCCTTTGAGAAGCTGAAGTGCCGCGTGCCCGTGAGTTGTTACCCTGAGTGTGACACCCTCGGCCGCCACGGGCTCTGGGGTCCAGCTGCCTGGTGTTCAGTGTCTCATTGGCCTTTTCTGAGCTGTGCCATCTGGGGCAAGTTGCTTAATCTCTGAGCCTTGGAGCACCCCGGCTGTGAACTGGGGGTAGCTGGCCCCCATCACGGCAGCTCCCCTGAGGCCACATCCCTGGCTCACCACCCTGGCCTGCTTTGTACCCTGCCTTTGAGAAACTCGGTCTCCCCGAAGGGACACGTCCCCGGCACAGATGCTCCCCGTCCCCCGTGGCTGTCCCCAGGGGACCCTGCGGGCCGAGCTCCTCCTTCAGGAAGTCCGCCTAGCATGCCGCTGGGCACCTCACCAGGCCCTGGTGAGAGGCGGTGGGCAGAGGCGTCTGCTCCCTGTCCTGGGGCCTGTGCCCACGAGCTGGGCCGTAGGGAGTGGGGCCGAGCTGGAACAAGGCGCAGAGGGCTGGGCAGTGGGGGGGGTTGCTCCATCCCCGCTGCCCGGAGCTTGTGAAAACTCCTCTCTGCCTTGACCTGAGTCTCCCCCCGCCTCAGCCTGGGACCTCGACGCTGGGGTGGGCCGTGGGCAGGGACCGAGACCAGGCCTTCTGGCGCGGACAGTTTTCGCTGGAGGCAGAATGTTCTCTGAGAATGTTCTTTCACCCGTCAGCCAGCGGGTTGAACCACCGTCACACCGTCTCCTCTTGCCCTGCGTCCCTCGTGTGATTTGAAGGAAGGGAAGGTCTGTGGGTCACTCCCCAGGCTCTTTGCCCATTCGCAGATGACCAGCAGGGATCCGGAGGCAGTGTGAGATCCATTCATTCAACAAATGTTTACGTGCCCAGCCCTCGCTCTGGCCAGACTCTGTACTAGGTTCCAGAGATCCAGTGGTGAGCTGTACTCCTGGAACTTTCTGTGGACCTGGCAAGACGGCCCGTCATCCCACGTGCTTTCAGTAATTCTGCTATTAAAGATTATAACTGTGAGGGCAGCTTTGGAAGGGAGAATTAGAGCAGCTTCTTGGAGAGTGACATTGAACCCTGAAGAGCAAGGAGGTGGCCAGGCAGAAGGCATAGGCGTCGTAGCCGGAGAAGGGGCATGGCCTGGGCCGTCACACGGACCCGAGCGTGTGTGACTTCCAGCCCCGCCGTTTATTGGCTGTAGTCGTGCCTCCCCGATTAGCTCCTGCCGTGTGCCGAGCGCTGTGCCGCATCTTTCCACGCCTCAGCTCACGGTCCTCAGCCAATCCGTGAGGTGGACCGAACTACCATCCCCGCGTCGCAGCCTTGAGGACGCTGAGGGATTCGGCACCTGCCCGAGATCCTAGGTCCGCGTGGAGCGCAAACTGGTGCTCTGACTCCCAGGGCATGATCTTTCTGGAGGCCAGGCGGTGATGCCTCTGCGGCTTGCTCTGAAACAGCAGGAGGACCCCGGGGCTGCCCTGTCTCCCTCGTTTCCCCAGCACTGAGGCCTTGAAGGATTGAAAGCTGGAGACCGGGATGGAACGAGGCTGGGGACGGTGTCAGGCCAGGGTCCCGGCTCAGGCCAGCCCTCTCTAGTATGACCCCCTGCCTCCCTGCCTTTGTTTCCCTGCTCTTTTAGGGGGTATATTTTTCAATTCTTTTTTGATCCTCAAAGAACTCTACCTTTTCCTGTTTGAAATGTTGATTTAGCACAACATATTTTAACAGTGACGGGAATTCAGACCGTAAGAAGGATCCTCAGAACACAGAGCTCTGAGGGCCCTGCCCCGCACTGAGCCCTGCCCCCGCCCCTCCCTCCCAGGCCCGGCCGACTTCACACTGTGTGTGTGTGTGTGTGTGTGTGTGTGTGTGTGTGTGTGTGTGTGTGGCAGCCCCACGGGCCCGCTGCAGACTCCCCGGGATGACACCATGCACACGGTGTCCCTCGGGCACCTGCACATGCTGTGGGCCATGGTCGCACCTGTTGGTGGGATTGAATATGTGGGGACGAGGAGGCGAGAGAGGTAGAGAAGGAGGCGGCGAGGAGGACCTCGCACCCCTGGTTCCGTGTGCACAATCCACCCTTGGTTTCAGGGACAGATGTGATGCTGCTCGAGGACTACACGTCGGATGACAACCCTCCCTCCCACTGCACTTGCCCCCCCAAGAGGAGGAGCTCGGTGACATTTGAGGATGAAGTGGAACAGATGAAAGGTTGGTCTGTGGCTCACTGCTTTGGGACAGCCCGGGGCGGGGCGGGGCGGGGGGCAGCAGAGGGAAAGGATCCAGGGAAGATTCCTTGGCTCAGCCCTGCTCGCACCCCCAGCGTTCCAGGGCTCCCCGCTGTGCCGGCCACCGTGACCGCTCCCGACCCTGCCGGCCTCACTTGTCCCCGGGCCTCCCCTTGTTGGGGCATGCGGCCCCCGGGCTGGGAAGGTGGGGCTGTCGGACTCTAGATAGATGCGCACGCGCACGCACAGCCCCCATCCTGATTCCCATCTCCTCCCTCGGGAAGCCGCCGGACTGGAGAAAACTTTCTGAGCCCTCCACAGTCTGTCCCCTTTGCGGACGCGGTGTGGGTATAAATCTGAACTTGCCCTCTCTGAGCCTCGGCTTCCTCACGGGGAAAATGGAAGCAGTGGCCCCACGAGTTCTCCCCCCTGAGCAGAGGCTGTCGCCTCGACCATCTGTCGTCCCTGGAGTCGATGAGGGCGTGTGAGCCCGTGAGGGGAGTGGGCTCCCGCATTCCGTCTCCCGCGTGTCCTTGTCGCCTCTGGGACGTAGGGTCTGGTTTCCCATCCGGACAAGCGTGTTAGAAGAGCGACAGGGGACCATCCAGACCGCCCACGACGTAAGACCCTGTCCTCTGGATCCCCGCACGCGAGGGCGGCCGCCAGAACCACTGGGTGGGATGTGGGAGAGTCGGGATCAGGACAGCGGACTGTGGCCGTCGACATGGGTCCCGTCAGAGCTTTAGGATCGTAGGGAATCCCACCTCTTCTCCTGCCCCCCTCCGTGACTCCTTCCCGACTGGGGCGGTCGCAGAGCTCAGGAGGCAGATTGGCCACTCTGACGGCAGAGTAGACTCAGGAACAGAGGACGGCCTGCAGCCTCATGGGCTCTGTGATATATTAGCCCGGAACCAAAGCATGAAGGACTCCCCCCCCCCCCCAGACTGCCCAGCCCACGGGGGCCAGTCTGGCCCCTTCAGACCCACTTAGTGGGGATGGCGGTTCTGAGGGCCTGTCTGCCGGCAGGGAGGAACAGGGCCGCCCTCGGGTCGCAAGTGAGAGGGGCAGGGAGAGGCGATGTGTGCCCCCCCACTCTTTGCTCCATTCTTGTGTCCGGCTGCAGACTCCCTGAGGCGGGGTGATGGGTGGATGTTGCCTCCTCTCCGGAAGAACATGAGGGGTAGGAGACACGCCGTCGGGAAAGCTGGCAGTGAGGGCAGTGGTGATGAGCGGCGCTGGGCGTGATGTTGCAGACTCACCTCTCTCTGTTTTTAGTTGTCGGGGGTCCTGGTCCTGGGTGGGGCACGCGGACCTCTGTGTTCCTTCCGACCCGAAGGCCCTGGGGGGTCTGAGCCTGTGTGGCCGGGAGAGAGCCCACGCTCAGGATCGTGGAAGTTTGTAGCGTAGACGTTGTGTGGTCCTCGGGAGCTGGAACACCAGAGAACTCGTTCAGAGATGGAGAATTTTGAATACCCTCACCCGGGAGTATTTATCAAGCCTTTCTCACGGGCCAGACCCGAACATCTCAGAAGGACCTGTTTACCGACCGCAGAAACCTCCTGGAGAGGGGCGCCGGGGCCTTCTCGCTACAGATGGGGAAGCATCGGTTGGGATACTTCCAGGCGTCCCCTGCTAGTAAATGGGGAGTCGAGGATTTCGGCCCCGGGGAATCTGACCGCAAAAGCTATGCCCTCAACCCCCTCGGTGGTGAGGCGTCAGCCGGAATATTCCCGCTAGCCCTCGGTCCCAGCCCTCCGCTGACAGTGTCTCTGCTTCTCCCTCAGATGCTGCCAGGAACCCTATTTTGCACGTGAAAGCCGAAGTGCACGAGTCCCTGGACAGTTACGCAGCCAGCTTGGCCAGAGTCATCGAGGCCGAAGCCAAAATCAACCTGTTCGGGGAGGAGGCTTTGCCAGGGGTCCTGGCGGCCGCGCGGACCGTCCCGGGGGCTGGCTTCGGGGGCCGCCGAGGCAGCAGGACTCCGGCGAGTCAGAGGCTGCAGCTGCAGAGCATCGAAGAAGGGAACGTTTTGGCTGCGGAACAGAGATGAGAGCCCGGGGTGGACCGTCTGTCCCGCGGGGTCGCCCGGGGACAGAACACCTGAGGTGTGGCCAGCAGGAAACACCGAACGGCGTGTCTCGTGAGGCCGCGCGTGGGCTCCTTGGAGGTCCTGGCGATGGGACCAGCGGCGTCTGAGGCACGAAGGAAAGCGGGCGGAGGTGTGGCCAGGACTTTCCAGGAGGTGGGGCGTAGAAGGGACTAGAGACCAGGGCTGGGAAGGAAACCACCAGGTGGCTGACTCCCTCATCCTGACCCGGGCGCCCGGCAGGGATCTCAGATGGTGAGCCCTTCCCAGCGCGCTTCGGGGGACAGCACGTCCTAACCACGCGAGACCAGCCCCCGGCGTCTGCGTGGTTGATGCGGCCCCCGTGGGACTGGGGTTCTGCACTGAATGGTCCCCAGAGGAGACCCTGGAGCAGGGCCGGTCAGATGGGAGTTCCCACACTTCCATCCCGGTTGTGACCTTGCAGCCCGCATGGAGCCACCTGCTGGTGCCAGTAGGGACGATCCACAGGCCACCCCCCTCCGCCCCGGGGCTGAAGCAGCAGGCCTGAGGCTGCTGTTGCTGAGAATGGGGGCCGTTCTGCCTGCCTCTCTATTGACTGATTCTTTCAAAAGAAGGGAAAAACCACTGTCAAAGCCACGAGGAAGGAGCAGGTGCCAGATGTTTCATTTCCAGAATTTAAAACAAAAATGCGTTCGGTTAGGACAGGCCATGCTCCTCCCAGGCAGGAGTGGGGCTGTGGTGCCCAGCACGGCGGGGACACAGAGACACCGTAGTCACACAGGACAGCCTCCTCTGACAGGCTGTGGTGGCCCCGCGACCAGTCAGAATTGCAGCTTCCAGCTGCACAGGGACAGTCCCCCCCCTCCCCCCCCCCCATGCAACGGCTGCTGGTCCCCTGGCCCCAGGGCGTGAGGCAGGATGGAGTGCAGACGTCGCGGCACCTGTGCTCCTGGCCCAGCTCCGCTGCTGCTACCATCTGGGACTTCCTGTCGCCCCTCGAAGCCGTCCATCCGGAAAGTGGGAAAAGGGGGCCGGAAGTGGGATTTGAATGGTCTCCAAGGTCATTTCCAGTTGTGATCTTTGACGTTCTCTGTCTGTAGGTTAGAGATGGGGGCGGTGGAGGGGGGGAAGTGGACCCTCCCATGGGTGCAGGCACATCTTTCCAGATGGTTTCTGATGGGTGCATGAAGCCCTGCGGGGCGGGCGCGGTGTGTGGGCTCGTCAGACCTGTTTCGAGCAGGGTCCTGAGCGACCACCCAGGTGTAGGCTCGGAGGAAGAGGTGGAAGGGGAGCGTCGGGAATGTGATTCGTCTGGTTACAGCGCGCCCGCCTCCCCCTTCGATCTGGGACATTCGTTGATGTGTGGGCTTGCGGTAGTGCTGTGGTGACTTGGGAAGCCGTCGAACCGCCTGGGTCATCAGCCGAGCGCCAGACTTTCCCCGCTCTGGCAATTCTAGGCGGGCCACAGGGGGCAGATTCGCGGAGATCCAGCCGCCCCAGGAAGGACACTCCGTTGTGGTGTTTTCTTCCGGGCCTAGCCAGCTCCTGGTGATGCATCGTCCTTTGGCTGCGCGGTCCCCGGCGCGCAGGTTCCTAAAGCCCTCTCCCGAGGTGAGGGCTCGCTGCCTTCCTGGTGACCGAGCCCATCGGCAGTGCTCCGGGTCAGCAGGGTGCCGGGCACTGGTCTAGGTTCCGGATGGGGTGGGAAGAAGCAGGTGGCTTTTCCAGAGGAGCGGAGGGCACATACGCCTGTGGGATCTGCCCAGACGTGCAGGTCACACGGACTCTGCTCCTGCTACTGGGCGTCATTCCTGAATCTTAGGGCCTCTTACGTTTTCTGTGTGTCTTTTTTCCCACGCTTGTCTAGTAAGGGGACCGTGTTCCCGAGAAACCAGTGTGCACGGAGATGACCTTTAATCTCTAGGCTGGAATAACCTGGGATGGCTTGCCCACGAGGCCGTTTTGAGAGCAGCATGCCGGCTTGGAACCCAGGGGTTGAAGAGCGCTTCCCCTGGGCTGCGCTCGGCTGGGCTCGGCTGGGCTCGGCTGGGCTCTAAGGGAGGAGTCTTGGGACCCCAAGTCCCTGCTGGCGGATCCCAGACTGGCTGCGATTTGCTAGGGTTTCACCTGCGCCTGGCTTTACAGGGTCTGTTTCCCTTTTTTCTGTTGATGCTCCTAGGCACCGCGTACCTACTGTGTGCAAAGCACCAGGCTGGCCTCTGGGCGGTGCCTTTAAAGTGTCTTCCTTCACTCGTTATAATACAGGGAGAGACTCGGGTGATACCGAAGATAATGGCAAAGTCAAGTACTTATTCGTTCACCGGAGGGAGGTGGATATTTCCGGGTAGGGCAGCTGGGGATGGCTCCGTGAGGTAGGTGACGACCTCAGAGGACGCGTGGCAGCTAGAACCGTATTTTGCGTATTCGGGGATCCAGATCTGCTTGGATCCAGCCTGAGTGAGAGCCAGAGCCGGTGAGGAAAGAGGTGGGCGAGGAGAGGAAGAGTCCACAATTTGCACACGTCTGGAGTTTCCGAGAGGCATTTTGGAGGACACCGGATCTCGGTGCAGAAGGTCAAAACCCCAGCTGCCCCCACTCCCCCCGGGTCTGTCGGCGTCATACTGCTGTGTGGTGGCAGCTTGAGACCTTCCTAGGGGACCATAGGGACAGTGGCAGGGTGGACATTTGGGCACACAGTTGCTTAAAAACCTCACTCCCATGTCTTCCCGTTTAAGGCTGTTGTCCATCTCTGCCGCTTCCATCGAGATTGTCATTTGACTGGGTCCCTGCGCTGTGCTGGGGACGCCAGGTCTGGGGGCTCTGGTGGCGCACGCTACAGGGCACACCTAGGCCGCTCCCCCGGCCAGAGGCACGGAGCTCAGGCGCTTGGGGCACTGGCCACCAGGTGGCAGCAGCGTGGCTGTGATGCCGCCCGCAGTTCTAGAAAACCCGAAGGGCAAAGCTGAAGGCTCATCTGCTTCCAGCAGAGCCGGTGCTCAGAACGCTTCGTCCCCTGCCGCCTTCGGCCTTCAAGGCCCCCTGCTTCCCCGGTAGACCCTCCCGGGGCGGATCCTGCTTCTGCTCCGCTGTGTAGGTTACCCGACGTTACCGGTCGTGCAGGGGAGGTGGGCTCGCGGCTGTAAGACCAGGGCCCCCGGCCCTTGTTCTCCGTCCTCATGCCCGGGTCTGCCAAGTAGTCTGCATGGACCTGCGCCACCCGCGAGACTGACTCTGCATTCGTATCGGCCGTGGCCTTCGGGTGGGGCCGAAGAGGGAGGAGACGTGCTTTGATACGGGGAGATCTTGTAAGTCCGCTCGCACTTCACCCGCGAGCACGTGTCCATCCTGACAGCGTGGCCCTGAGATGCTTGCGCCTTCGAGATCCGTCTCCAGACGGACCGCAGGGCGTGCTCGTGTTGGTGGTCGGCCTTGAGACTGGCTGCCTCCCGTCCGAGGCCCCGGGAGGGGGACGTGGCTGCCGAAGGGTGAGGCGGGGCACCGGCGCGTAGCCGGTGGGTGACACGCGTGGGCGCGGCCCGTCCCCTTCGAGCTGCTGCGCCGGCGCTGCAGAGGCGCCCGGCTGAGGCTCTGGTGTGTGCCGGGTCCTGGGGGCCGAGCCCCCGCTGCCGCTCGCGAGCGGGCGTTCTTAGGCCCTTCGGTCTTTCCACGTCGCAGTTGTGATATTTCTCTGGGGGGGACGCGGATTCCAGATGGGTCCCCTCCCAGGTGACGGTGTGGATTGAAGCGCCCTGCACGGGACCGGGCGTGGCTGGTGCCGAGCCCTACGGTGACTTCCCAGTGACCGTGGGTGGGTGCGTTAGGCCGCTTTTACAGGGGCTTCTCCGGGACAGGAAGTGAGAATCTTGGCAACTGTGATCCTAGGCGGGAGGTGCTGGGGGCTGCTGCTGTGGGAATCATGTTGCGTGCATAGCACAGGAGGGTCTTCTGGGAAGAGACACACGGTGAGGAAGGGGAAGGCAATGGACAGGAGGGAGGAGAGGGAGGCAGGTAGCATCTGGAACTCGAGTCTGAAAGGAGCAAAGTGAGCTTTTCTGTTGTAGAGTCCCGAACCACAGCACAAGCTCAGCCTTGACCTCCCTTACAGCTTGAGTCGTGACCTGGGCGCTAAGGACAGCTCTGTCTTGCAGTGACAGTGACTGCTTGGCCATGGGTCTTGGGCTCACAGGATCTTTGGTCCTCTAAGTCCCTGATGGGAGAGGTGGCCCAGGGACAGGAGTCCGTGCTACTATGCACGGCGGATCCGGGACCCCAGGGGAATCCCGTGGGAGACAGAAGGGACCTCACCCTGAAGTAAAGGACAGTGGCTGTCGTATGTGACTACAAGAGGGGACAGAGTCTGACCCCCCCTTCTGGGTTGGGGAGAGGGAACAGAGAATCCAGGGAGCCCTAGGGAAGCCTAGGAATTGTCTGAGGTCCCAGAGTGCATTAAGCCAGAGTCTGGGTCAAACGCCAGGTCTTGGCCATGTCGCTGAGCGAAGGAGCCAGCTTTGCAGCTGGAGGAGGTTGGGGGGGGGGGGGGCGTGAGGTGAGGTGGGGGGAGAAAGTAAAAGTCCTTGTTATCAGACTAGGCCAGCTGCCCTTAGAAGGTAGAAACCATTGTAAACCGAGGAGCTTGGGAGCCTGGAATACCGGCTCGCCAGACCTAAAAAAACCTGCGACCCAAGGAAAGTGGGTTCCTTCGAAAGATTTCAAAGCACAAACTCAAGTCTGCATAAGGTTACCAAGAGCACAGTTTTGCTTAATCATATTTCTAGAACATAATATGCAAAGCTGCTTTCATTTCCCTCAGAATTTTCGTGAATAGTATTAATAGCTTAGGAATTCGAAGACATTTCTGTTTTTCCTTTTCACACCACCATTCTGAAACATCCCAAGTCCCGGGCAAGTGGCCACTCCCGATGAAGACAGCCCCGCGCAGGATGGGCAGCCTGGGCCTGTGTGGCCACAGAGTGTGGTGGAAAGAGCGGGTTTGCCTGGAAACAGGTCTGTCCCTCTGTGATGTGTGTGTGTTCTAGGAGGCGGAGCTGCGCCGTGTTCTGATAACGGACCCCCGGATGCAAAACTTGTTAAAAACCTTCAGAGCAAAACAAAAACAAAGCTAGTCCTGAAATAAATTGCACTTGAAGTTTTGGGATGATTTTTTTTTTTTTAAGGTAAGAAAAATGTTTAGGGTTCTTATAAATCACAATATTTATGAACAAGTAAAAGTAGATTTAGAGTAGCTTTGTTTACCCAGTTGGTTAAATATCCGTTTCAGTACGTGTCTGTGGAGACCGTGGATCTGTACTTGGACTTCTGGGGCCGGGGACTTTCTGAGAGTCTCCACCGTTACCTACTGTGTGCAGCCACACCCCTGTCCGCAGCCTCCCTCCCCGGGGGCTCACGAGAGGAAGGAGACCGCACAGGAAGGGGCCGACTGCCGTAGGATTAGGAGGCGTCGACAGCCCACAGTCACCTTGCTGCATCCATCCGTGTGCTTTTCATAAATTCTTCAAGACGTCGTCTCTACACCCGACGTGGGGCTCAGACTCAAAATCCCAAGATCAAGAGTCACGTGCTCTACTGACCGAGCCGGCCGGAAGCCGCAGTGCAGGGTTCTTAAAGGAGGTTTGACGAACGGCCGTGCGCCGTCTCTAAGCCTGTCCCGTAACCAGAGTCAGAGGGCGGCTGGCAGGTTGCCACTGAGACTCAGCAACCCCCAGGCACGGGACCTCCCACCTTCGCCCAGCTCCCTCACCTGCCACCACCGCAGCCTTAATCCTGTGTCGGAGCAGCACGTGGGCCCTGCGGGCCGGGTCCCCAACATGCAGTGAGTCATGGAAGTGACCACGGAGGTGTCCCCTGTGCCTCCGTAGAATGTTTTCTCTTCGCTGCCTCCTTGACTGCTGGTCTGGCCCATCTGCTCCTTTGTAACATAAGGTACCAGATGCTGCAGAACTTAACAGGGTGGGGGGATGACTCCTTTGACAAGTACGGTTACATTTAAAAAGTTTGAAGGTTCCTAGCAAAAGTGAACAGGAAGTTCAGAGTTCCCATATGCCCCCTGCCCACCCCCCAGGCTCCCCTCCTACCGACAGTCTGTGCCAGAGTGGACAATTGAGATTTTATTTTCATTTTTTAAAATTTTATAGAGAGAGGGAGAGAGAGAGGATCTTACGCAGGTTCCACGCTCGGTACGGAGCCCAACGAGGGGCTCGATCCCATGACCCTGGGTCATGACCTGAGCTGAAGTCAAGGGTCGGTTGCTCAACTGACTGAGACACCCAGGCAGCCCTTGATTTTCTTCTATGCTCTTCCAGCCAAAGAGCTTCCTTGACCTCCCCCTCGAGCCTTCTAGTAGCCTCTGCCCCATGAGCCTTGCAGCACCTCTCTAGAGCACATCCGGCCCGGTTTCGTTACAGTGCAAGGAACGACGTCGGTTTTTGTGCTTGTGGTAGTCACTTCAGTTGTTCTGTCAAGCCCTTCAACCTCCGTGGTTTCGTGTGGTCCCCACACAGCCCCTGGGACACAGGTGGTACAATAGGAATACGTCCATCTTACGGAGGAGGAGGCCAGCCCAGAGAAGTCAGATGGCTTCAACAGGTCACGTAACTAATTGGGAATCAGAAGCGAAGACCTTTGTGCTTCCCAGAAATCATGCAATTGTCCTGTTCGGCTACAGCTCGAATTCCTTTTCCCTTTACCATTCGCCACATCTCCTGACGTGAGAACGTGTCTGTCCCGTCCAGGGCAAGAGCTAGATGTTGAAGTCTACCTGAAGTTGCTGAGCCAGCAGAAGAGTTACTTTTCTTCCGTCCAAAAAGCCAGTCTGCCTTCTCTTGGTCGGTGTCCCTGGGCTTCCCGCCATCTTCTGCCGCCAGGCGAAGGGGCGATGCCTGGTCGCCGCGAGGGAGAGGGTGCTTCGCCCGCTACACCCGTGAGTCCATTCATGGCCCAGCCGGAGGAAGCGGCACGAAGGGGAGAGGAGGAGGGAGGATGACAGCAGGGTGGCCTCTGCAGGGGTGGTTTCGGCTCAGAAGGTGCAGGCCTGGGTGGAGACGGCCTAAGGGGGGTGGAGTTGGACACCAGAGTTGAGGGGGACCCAGAATTACAAGACTGGACGGTCGACAGCTCGTGGCTGAAACCGAGAAGTTGGAGAGGGGAAGCCGGGGGGCCGGCGCTTTCGGGACGAGCTTGCGCTGGTCCGTCACGTGAGCTACCCGTGATGCTCTGGGCCTGTTGCCGGCAGCCTAACTCCTGTACTTGGGTGGAGAGGGATCACGAACCATGAAAGATGGAGATTAGAGGTGAAGGTAACGTGCTCTGGAAGGAGAAATGAGAAAAGCTCCTCTATGTGATTCTAGCACACAGAAGTCACAACAGAAAAGGTTATCAGATCTAGAAAAGAATAGAGAAAGAGCCTTATGTTATAGAGAAGACTGGAGAATGTGGGTCGGGGTAGTAAGGCATTCAATGAAAAGTCAAATTCAGGACATCTTAAAACAACCAACTTCTTTTATTAGAAAGCAACAAACATGCAAATGGCAAGTGTAGAAATTTATCTGGACCAACATTTTCACTATAATGAAAATTACTCTCCACGTTGACCCAAGCTCTCCTATCCGAAGGTTAGGGAAAATATTGCACTTTGCATTTTCTAGCACTCCTCATACATGGCAAAAAGTTTTAAAAACATTTTGCTAGTTTTGTTTTACACGCTCTCCCAAATTCATGCACACAGTCATTCCAAACCAATGTCAGGTTATCCCCAAAAAAGGGAGAAACTCCAAAACACCATAACCTTAGAATTGCACTAAAGCTCCGTAAAGAGAAAATATAATCAATGTCTTATACAAATTTCAGACCATCTAAGTGCTTGCCAATAAGAGCTGGTTATTCCTCATCCTCATTTTCATTCTCCTGACCAGAACCTTCTGATCGGTCACCCTCCAGCCGGTCTGGAAAACACACAGAGGAGACGCACAAAAAGAAACTTTTAGAATTACGATTAAGATAATATACAATACCTTCTATTTAAAACCGATGAAAATGTATACATACGAACATATCATCGTGTAAACATCGGTTCACCTCCGTGTGTAGGGAAGCTATTTTTTGCCGCTAGAAGCAAATAAGAGAGTCCGGGAAACAGCACTATACCTTAGAATATGCATGTAATTCTAACCGTAATACAAACTAAAAAGAAAAACCCTAAGGATCCGGATATGTCCCGGTCTACTGTGGGGTTTTTCAGATCGTATTCCTTGGAGTCCAGGAGCCTAAGGAGGTGTCTCGTGACACCAGTAGACCGAGGGGGGCTGTGGGGGAACCCGGGGAACATTCCTAAGGATCTGTGTATTCTGTTGATAAAAAAAATTTTTTCAGTTAAATATCTGCTATGTTCCAGGCGTCGTGCTAAGGATACAATGGTGACCAAAACAGACCCGTGGTCTCTGCCCTCGAGGGAATACGGGATGGTGAACTGGCGCGTGACACGGCCCGCTGTCCCCGCCCGTCACGGTTTGCGCGTCTTGCTCCTCTGCTTGGGACCCTCGCCCCGTCCTGCAGCCGTAAAGCTTCTGCGCACCCACTCAGTGCGACTGTTATCCCGTGTGAAACGTTTCTGGGACTTTTCCAAACCCCCACTTGCAGAATGAGGAACTCCTTCCTCTACATTCCAGACTATCCCGTGTGTCCCGTATAAAGATGACCTAACTGCGGAGACAGGTCGTGTGTGTCTTCTTACTAGACTTGAAGGGCTCTGAGCTCCTGGGAGGGTAGGAACTTTTTCTTTTTTCTTCTGTCCTCAGAGCCTGGTACAGCAGTCCATGCATATAGGTTTTACTAGGATATGTTACGTTAGGTTATGTGAAGAAGGCCACTTTAAAAGCCCCTGTCACCACTAGCACGGAGCCCATTCTGTCACAGGAACACTCCCCCCAAGGCAGCGTGGAAAACACGGAGATCAGACATGGGGGAGAAGTTCAGTCCCGGCTGTCAACAGCAAGAAGACTGAAGCCTGAGCTTTTACTTAGGACCTCCAGAGGCGTGAACTCTCCCACTGGGTCACTGGGTCCTAGGTCAACACCACCAAGAGCAGTGTACAGAGGGACTGTGTGTTTTCTGTCCAAGTGAATGAAACTAAATCCCCTCTATGCTGACTCCATTTTGAAATCAAACTAATGAGATGATGTATATGATCTATAATCTGAACTACACAAGTTTTAGCTATTATTATTATTATTATTATATAGTACGTGTTCCATACACATTTGCAAAATAAATGAACCAAAATAAGGTTTGGATTGACCTTCATGTATCAACCACTAAGGAATCCAAGCACAGTGGAAGAATTTCTGGTCAGTACTAACGAATGTTAGTATAAAAGAGATTATAATCTTTCTATTGTGATACACTTTCACGAGGGAGCGAAACACGAAGTCACTATCTGCCTCGGTAGATTGCCGTGAGTGGGAATCCCGGACACGGCTGACTATATTCAACGAACCTATTCCTGTCCCACTGGAAGCACGAGGAAGGAGTGTCCGCCTGTTCCAAAGTGCGCCGGTTCTTACCCACATTCCTTTCGCTCGTCACACTATGCGTGAAGATGGGGAAACGGAGGGTCAACAAGAATTGTCACAGTCTTTAACTCAGGGAGTTTACGGTAGACAACAGACTTCTGCAGAGTCCAGAGCAAGCCGCAGAGTCAAGCGAGGGCCAGGAGTGTCTAGCATAGGCCAGCGAGTGACTGACCGTGGCTCCCGGAATGAGAAGAGGGCAGAACGGTGGTTCTTTTTTCAAGTCCATCACAGTCACTGCAGAGTCCTCTCTCAGAACATAAGCCCAATTTCTAAGAATAAAGGAAACCTTCTGTTCGTGAAGTCCCACCTCTCCGAGGCAGGGAAACTGCACCGCGGCTCAATGGTTACACCGACCTCTGGTTGGCAGTTATAGACCGGGGAGGCCTGACAAACCCTGTTCCTTGAAATGAAAACTGAAAATAAGAATCGCTTCTAAATCCACTGTTTTTAAACGCAGACAATACTGTGATAGGAAAAGGCAGGATAAAACGGCGGAGAGGGACAGGTTAGGTAGGACCTGGAGGCTCTGGGCGGGGAGGACCACATGTTTCGGAACAGCGCTGGGAGTGTCTGACTACAGCCAACCCCCACAGGCACAAACAAGGTCCCTCTTAGGAATGTAACAAACGCCATCCGCTCCCCCTCAGGGCCCCCTCAGGAATTTGACAATCAAAATACCTAACTAGAAAAGCAAACCATAAAACGTGTGTTACAGGAGGGACAGTATGACTCCTCGTACAATGGAACCGAGTCAACCAGGAACGGACGACCCAGCACCTAGAGCTGTCCAGCCAGTAAGGGTAGGACCTGAGAAGGAACAAGGGGGCGGGGAAGGGAGAGGCGACCAGAATCTTCCAGACAAAGGCCCTTGCCTACAGTCCCGGGCATTCGCTTTCAAACGTGCCCTGTCAAGAGAGCTTCCATGCTCTTCTTCCTTCCTGCCCTGACACTCGGCAAACTTGGGCCTGCTGCTCCTTTTGTGTCGCCTCTAAGTTCTTCGAAGCGGCGAGACAAGGAACCCTGGGTACTGAGGTGAAAAATCCTGCAACGGTACCAAACCGTTTTTGTAAATACAGTTTACGTTTGTGGGAAGCCTTTTTTATTCTTGTTAGGAATATTTCCTCAGGAAATTATTTTCGGTCGGGGAAATATGAAGAGATAGAGAGGAAAACAATTCCCCGAAGGAATCCTGTGTTCCACAAAAATACTGTGCAGTTCTCCAGACCATCCTTCACAAAATTATTTATTTTTCTAAGAAAAAGAATAAATATGTGACTTACTGTTAGAGATGTGACACTAGAAATTCATTCATTTATTCAACAGACATTTGATGAACAACGAATACTGCCAGGCGCTGTTCTAGGAGTTAAATATCCAGCTATGAATAAGACAAACTAGGTCTCTGCTCTCAATGAGACCACTTCCTAAAGGGGAAAAATCGAAAACAAGACAACCAACATTTCCCCCCTTTAATTTGTAAGAAGGCAGCAGATACAGTAACGAAAAGTTGGGCTAAGTACTTGAGGAAAATAGGCAATGAACAGAGTGGGTGACTGAGAGGCAGGGCACGAGCGAGAAGGCACGTGAAGCAACGTCACGCTGGGTGAAGTGTCTACCGAGACACTTCTAAGGAGGGGACGCTGGAGCTGAGGGCTCAACTGTATGTTCAGTTCAGGGCCAAAGTCCTTCAGGAAAAGGAAACAGTCAGCGAAAAGGTCCTAAGTGTGCTAAGAAGCTTGATCAGTCTGAGGAAAGAAGAGGTGGCCAGCATGCTGAAACGCGGTGCGCTACGGGATAACTGGAATGACTGGAAGTCAGAGGCTGGCAAGGGTTACATCATGTAGGACCTGGCAGACCAGGTCTTTTTTTTTTTACTAAAAATTTTTTAAAATCTTTATTTTTGAGACAGCGAGTGAGTGCGAGAGAGAGCGCAAGTGGGGGAAGGGCAGAGAGAGAGGGAGACACAGAATCCGAAGCAGGCTCCAGGCTCTGAGTTGTCATCACAGAGCCCGAGGCGGGGCTCGAACTCACGAACCACGAGATCATGACCTGACCTGCAATTGGACACTCAACCGACTGAGCCACCCAGGTGCCCCAGACCAGTCTTATTTTACGAGCAATGGGGATCCCCCAAGAATTTGAAGTGGGGTGACAGAGCCTAATTTATATAAAAAAGGGGCTAATAAACTGACTCGGGCAAATCCAGCCCATAGCCTATTTTTGCAAATAAACTTTTATTAAAACAGAGCCACGCCCATTCATCTACAGATTATGTGTGGCCACTTTTACACGACCACATCAGAGATGAGTAGCTACAGCAGACACCAAGTGACCCACAAAGTCTAAAATAGTTACTATTTTGCCATTTCAAGAAAAAATTTGCTGACCCACGTTTTAAAAAAGATCCCTCTGGCCACCCTGTGGAAATCAGACTGTGTGAAGGTGGGGGTGGGAGCAGGGAGACCAAGAGTAGGTGAACATGGTTATATTCCGAAGTAAAGTTACAATTGCTGACACAGTGAACCTGTGCATAGGACTTGGTAAGTGCCGTGAGCTCAGTCGAGGTCGGGCTCTGGCACCAACCACGGAGGGCACCATGGCCACCTAGAGCTCCCTGGGCCAAGGCCCAGAGGTATGAAGGGAAGTATGTCAAGTGATGCTTCAGGGTTTCCTAAGTCATGCTAACACATCTGGACTCTGTCCTGAGAACATGAGAGGCACATTTTAAGGAGAGGAGTAAATTACCAGATACTGAGACATTCTAGAAGAGGTTAGAATGGTGCAAACACACAATCACCATCTCTCCAAAGTCTATCAAAACTTCCAGGGGTCTCAGAACTGCCTTTACGTCTCAAGAAGTGGCTGGCCTGCACTGGAAGTCTTTGTAGAGGCCGCTTTTAGGCAAACAGGCTCGAGCAATGGGCTGTTTAAGGGGCCCACTGCGACCACCTGGCTGGATACAGACAGGCCCACCAGGGGACCCACCTCAAAATAGCCAGAGGCCCTAAGTGACCCATGGGCTCCTTACAACCAGGCACAGCTACCAATAAAGGGAAAATTCCACGGCAGCCACACCTCCTCATCTCCTCCTTTAAAAACAGCCTCCACCCACTGCCTCCTTGCAGACAGCTTCTCCTCTGCCTGCCCGCCCCCGCTCCCCAGCCGCATATTCAGTGAACCTCTATCTCCTTTGTTCCGCCTCAGGTGAATTGCCCCCCCCCCCCCCCCCGCTTCTACCCGTTGCCCCACATTTGGGGGCCCCCATCCGAAGCATACACCACATTCAGACACCACAGTCTTTACTGCTGTACTCATGGGAATGATTTTGCATGCTGTTTTGAAAATGCAGAAGCTCAAACCCTACTCAGATCAAATGAGTAAGAATCTTCAAGGGGTAGGACCCAAGTATTTGTAGTTGACAAAGCCGCACCGGGGATCTGAAGTGCAGCCTTCGCTGAAGATCACAGCTCCGCCAGGAAGAGGCCGCCCAGTACCTGTTCCCTGGGCCTCCCAGGAAGCCTTGTGGAGTAATGGAGGGGCTGGACTATTCTGGAGCTAGCCTGGGCTTACTTGATCGCCGTCCATCACTAACTCTCCTTGAGTACCTGCACACGTTCATGGTACTCCAAGAACTGGAGACAAGGAGCAAAGGAGAGGAAGGGGGGGAATAACTGACTCATCAAGTAACCTGATGTCTTAAGGATAAAAACAACTCTCGGGAACATCTTTCTTTCCAGTCTTTTACGTAAGAGAAGCAAGAGGGTGAGCTGACTAAAACAATTAGAAGGTGTTTTTGGTTGACGGCAAAAAGAACCGGAAGCAAAGGGATCTTCACAGTATGAGACGTCTTCTCTAACACTCAAATCAAAGGAGGCCAGTAGTAGCTGTTGGCGAACAAACCACGTGAGCACCCGTACAAAACAGATTCTGTACAGACCAGAGAAGAATGTTTTCCACAGAAAAACTAAGGAAGAGCCCTTCGCCAGATAAACTCTTCAGAGCAAGCAAGTTTTAAGAATCCTAATTGGCAAATGTTCTAGAAAAGCTACCTTCTCAAGTCTGAAATCTAGATGAATCTTAAGGGTTACTCACTGTTATTGAAGAAAATGGATCAAAAATCTTAGTCATTAATGTGATAATACAGGAGCCTCAAAGCTACTGCAAAAATATTTGGTTGGACTACTAACATTTTCCGTTTACGTTCCATGTTTATTTTTTGTTTTGACCATTTGAAAATCTCATTCTTTCCTGGTAGTAGTTAATATTTACAATTTCATGATTTTCTCCCCATCTCATATGAGTTTCTTTCAATTCTTTAGATGTGCTCCACACTCTTTCTCCTCCAGGACTTCGAAAAATGCTACATACCCTTTACTTTGCCTGGAATATTTGTCCCTACTCTCTCTGAGGAAGTGATATTTAATCCACCGCTTACAAAGACCTGAAGGATAAGCAAAATGATCCTAACGAAGAATGAGGATGTAAGGGGGACAACATGATGATAAAGATCCTGAGGTGGAAAAGAGTTTGACATGCCCCCAAATTCAAAAAGGGCCAGAGTGGATGGAATGGACACAGAAGGAGAAAATACTGTGAATGAGCCTGTAAAGAAGCTTGAGATCAGATCACCCGGGTGGCTGCGTGTCCTATTTCTGATCTGAACGTATTCCTACAAGTGAACTTTCTAGGTCAAAGGGGAGTAAGGGCGTGGAACTCAGTTTCACACCTGGCTTCACCATTCATCAGCTGTATGAGCTGGGGCGAGCTATTACGAATAAATAACCGACTTTCTAGAGGGTTGGAGCTCATTGGGAAACATCTGTGAAATGACTAGCATGGTGCCTGACACATTACAGGTACTCTAGAAACGATGGCCGCTGTTACTATTAAGTAATAGGTAATACCCAACATAGGAAGACATTTAATTTGTGAAATCAGTGAAGAACAACAAACGCTGTCTCGTTTGATAAATGTACTTTGTTTACAATGGACACTGGATCTTTTCTACTGTTATGAACACTGATTATATTCACTTCCTTCTTGAATATTAATTGTAATGTATACGATTTTGTGTTTCTTTGGCACCGAACCTCGCGGTTTATCATCGAAAACAAAAAGTATTTAAAAACCCATACTGAGGTATCTGTTTCGACCTTCACAGTAGCATGTAACACTTATTTTTGTCTGGGCTAGGAGTAATTTTGACCACATCTACCATAAAAGGGTACCTTACTGTAGAACATAGCGTAAGGTTTATGGTATGATCCTCCACCCTGAGAAGAGAAGCACAGCTGATAAAAGTTTTTAAGTGACTCTGTCTTTTCATTTGGATGCTTTTCAATAAATTTGGTTCATGAGGAAGTAAGTTTACTGTACTAAGATCCAGGGTTCACAGAACTCCTAGCTCAGGAATTACATTGCCCTCGTTTTGTGGTTAAAGGAAATTCTACAAATCACTTTGAAGCAGATCTTAAATAATAGATCTTAAGCAGATTATTTAAGCGGATCTTAAATAATGTTTTTCAAATGTAACAATGGTTTGAGTAATACAATGACAGTCCTTACCAGCTCTGATATGATTCAGTGAAGCCAACATCCTCAACATGAAAGAGGCTGGGACTGTGATGGTGTTTCTAGTCTCCTCCAGCATGAGTTCATTTCGAGTTATAACCTGAGGCAAGTTAAACAACCAGGTCAGAAGCAATGAAGTAACTATACGTTCCCATGAAGATTAGGAGAACAGTAAAAAAATTAGCACGTCCAAAGAGGAATTACTTCATTCTTTCCATGTACGCTGTGTAGATTTCCACCCTAAGGCTACTCGATGCCAGGTAATTAACTTGCAGTGAGGGAGTAACATCACAGAACGCTGCTCTTTCAACTGGCAGCAAAGAGAAAGGTCACACTTTGAGGCTACTTCAAACACTCAAGAATTCAATGAATTTTTTCTTGTAACTTGTTTCCCCGAGCAGTCTACCTTGTGTCTGCTCATTATTTTCCCCTACGGCAGAGCTGATGCTCTTAGTGACGGAGGGGTGTGAAATTACTATCCCTGGGTCATTTGGATCTCTGGAGAAAACGTTACCTTGACTGAGGCAAAGTAATCTTGAAGAATAAAGTTTTGGATTAAGAGTCACCAATGAATTGTATCTTAAGTACCAAGAACAGGACTAAATGATTACCCATAAACACCTAGGAATCTACTATACAGTCATGAGCAAAGGGGGAGAAAGAAAGAGGGAACCGCAAAGCGTGTGGCAAAGGAAAAAAGAAAGAAAGGGAAGCATGAGAATAAGAGAAAGATGCTAATGTCATCAATGGTTCCCCAGTGATTTACACACTTTCAACTCATGGGGCACCCCCAGGGCCCTTTATAATCTTGCCCCAGGGAGCTGCTTTCTTACCCACTCACCCCTGGTTCGTTATTTACCTACCTTAGGACACCTTGGAACATGCTGATCCTTCATCTCAAGTACTCCTTAGCTCCCTGTCTGCCTGGTGAACTCTGTCCAATTTGTACTTCCTCTGCAAAGACTCCCCCATCCCATCTACCCCATGTATAAGCACCTCTGCTCCTTTGTCACAGGCTTCCAGAACACTGTGTGTGCCTCCCTACATTCTGGCTGACTGTTCACAAGTCTGTCTTTCCCACCAGCCTAAAAGCTCTGAGGGAAGGTTTATTTTTTAAAATTCATGAGGGCGCCTGGGTGGCTCAGTCGGTTGGGCATCCGACTCTGGCTCAGGTCATGATCTCGCAAGTTTGTGGGTTCAAGGCCTGCGTTGGGCTCTGTGTGGACAGCTCAGAGCCTGGAGCCTGCTTCGGATTCTGTGTCTCCCTCTCCCTCTGCCCTCCCCGGCTTGTGCGCTCTCTTTCTCTCTCTCAAAAATAAACAATAAAAAAAAGTTAAAAAAAGTAAAAATAAAAATAAAAAAATAAAATTCAGCACCTTGCCTGACATAGAAGTTATAAATGTCTACTAGAAAGCAGATGTGGGAACTGTGCCGTGAACTGTCAACCCTGGTCTAGAGCTCTGGCTTTCTAACTAACATTTCTCAGTAATGGACCCTCACTTTATGTTTTTAAGAGAATGCAGCATCTACTTGAGCTGCATTCACAGAATGCAGAAACTCACAGAAATTCAACAGTTACGTCAGGAGCTAACTGATTAATGCCATGGACCCTTATTTTCATAAAAAATCTTCTATGAAAACCCACTAATAAAAACCCCAGCTGAAGTTAGGGAGGAAAAGCCCAGAATTCAGCGTTTGTGTCATCCACCTTCCCTCTTCTCATCCCACAAAAAACCTACAGCTTCACACAACCCAGTTTGAAAGCTGTTGGTTTAACAAGGAGCTGAAGAAATCTAAAATATAACAAAAAGGAAAAGATTCTCCAGTCATTTGTTCTGCTACTTATTTGGCTGTGATTATGGAGGGCAGCCAGAGTAAAACTATTTTCTTAAAAGGACCGAAGGTTTTTTAAATGACTCTTCATTGCAAAAGCACAGAGAGTCAATCTGTTTTTCTTAAACTATAATACACTTAATCTGGTATTACCGATGATCAGTACTACAATTATCAAAATACTCTGATTTTTACTTCTCTAGTATTATAGGCATGTTATTGTTTCTTTTTCTTAAAATTCGACCTCCTCAATTAAATAAACTTGTTTATGTTACCAACTAATAATGAGCTGATGGGCGTCTTCTTAAGAAAGCATTTCAGGAATAAAGTGACATACACTCATTATAATAAGTATAAGTAAAAAACTTACTTCATCAGCAAGTTTTCGGTTAAAAATCCTGGACTCTTCTAGTGGTGACCAGATCTTTATGTCATAATCTATGCCAGATGAGGCTAGAACTAGAAATAAAATGTACATATTAATATAAAGCATAAAAACAAGCCATTAAGACATGCATATGTTATACATTATGCATGTATATATATGCATGTATGTATATGCATATACACATATGTACATGTACAGCAAAACTGAGCTGGAATGGAAATTGTACTGATATAGTTGTTAACTGAAAATATGATTTTGAAGATTTTCTAAAAGTTACCCTGGAATATAATTTTAAGACTATCTTGAAATCACTCAAATTTCTTTCTTTTCCATCGCTCTTTTATGAGAAACATGGGCAATGTCAAATGGAAGGCAAGAACAAGCCAAGCTCTCTCGTTCTGGTACATTAACTTGGCCACGTGAAGGCTAAAAAGGCTTGGAGATTGAGTTTGGGGAAGTAGTGCAAAGTTCAGTCAGCCAAAGCTCTTGCAACTGATAATACTTGGAGGAAATATTAGCAGGATAAACTATCTCCCCATACTTTCTGCCAAAAGGAGGTTCTAAGTGTTTGTGGATTGAAACCCAATGAGAGTCATAACTGACTCTAGTGGCTGCCTTCTAGGATAATATGCATTATTTTTATATTAAAAACTAGCACAAAACTGGAGCTGATGTACAGATTTCTAGCCTTTGCCTTATAAACGGCCATCTTACTTGGGTCAAACGGATGTGGCTGCAGGCAGTTTACCACATGATTATCTGCTTCCAGAAGCATTAAATGCTCGGCAGTGTGACGATCCCAGATGAAGATATGGCCACAATCAGAACCACTCATTACAAAATTAGCACCCCAGAAATTGGCTTCTTTTATCTAAGGGTTTAGAAAAAGGAAATTAGAAGAAAACTCAAATCAGAGTTATTAAAACAAAAACTTACTCTATTCTGCAACTGAAAATATTAGAAAAGAATAAAAAAATAGAAGAGAATCTTTGTCTTCTATTACTTTAAAAATGATACAGATTTTTCAGCAAGCATGATATGGCACTAAGTAATGAAAAGTTCCCCATGAACACAAGAGATTCTGCTCTGTTCGATGCTATATTTATAGGGCCTAAAACAGTACTTGGCGACACTAGGTGCTGAATTAGTAACTGCTAAATGAATGAATGGGATTTCTGGGACTGGGCAGTGTAATGGAAACTTCTATATATGTTGCTGACCTTTCCAAAAATGGTTCCATTTTAGGTTTATAATAAAAACAGTTCATAGAAAAAAACGAACAGTTCCTTTTTCTATTTTGCTTTATGATAAAAGAACAAAAAGTACCAATCTTTTTATTAGCTATTCTCCCGCAACTGAGAAAGGATATAGCGTATTTACTTTTATGAAGCAACGAGACAAAGGAATAGGATATACTGGAATGGTTGTGACGCCATATGGATGATTTTGAATAAACCATCCAAAAATCTTTGTAGTTCAGGATTTTTTCGATCATTTCATCAGTAGCTGCCACTTTGCCATTTTTGCCAAAACAAAAGGGGAAGCCAGTTTTGTTGTTGCTTAGCGCTACTGTTATATTTACTTTTCTTTTTTTTCATTCCTATCTCCAATGGTTTTCATCTAAAATTTTAACCACAAAGTATAAGAAATGTACATTGATCGCTTCTATTGATAATAAGCATTCAGTTTAGAATGATTAAATCGATACTACCAATGATACCTATAGAGAGAGCCAATTATTTCCCTACCCCAAATAACTTTTTTAAGGAAGCTCTACACACAACGTGTGGCTTGAACTCAGGACACCAATATCAAGAGTCACACATTCTACCGGATGAGCAGGTATTCCCACAATGTAACTTTTTGCCTTTACTCTGAAGAGTAGATTAAAACTAATTCTATAGGTACTTTTGGATAACTCAATGAATGTATGAGGACAACACTTTCTAAATATGAATGGTTCAGAGTTAACAGTTATGCTAATCATCTTGCAAGATCTTCTTAATATGACACTGGGTATATAGACTTGTGGATTGTAAGACTTGCACAGATCTTAGAGATCATCTGGTCTATTCTTATTTCATAAAGGCGGACACTAAAGTCTAGAGAGACAAAGTGACTGAAGCAAATCTTCACTTGTCAATCTTAAGAGTTATAATTAAAGTCACTGGACTACATTTTGCAATGAGCCTGGATTTCATATATCTAAATCTTCCTCTCCAAACCAACAAAGGGTGCTAATACTAGCTAAAAACAAAAAAAAAAATCTACTAGGCCGGTAGACAGCAAGTGTGAGAAAGCAAGAAAGACACAACTGTTACTTGTACCAGCTAAAAAATTTTCAATTCTACAAAATTTCCTCAGTAGGGCAGAGTTTCTTTAAACAGTAATGGTCTGGCAATATATTCTAGGACTAAAAGAACCATGTTTGGGTAAAGAGGTAACTGCTAAGGTACAATAATGCTATACAGGAAGCACACTGGCAACATAGGAAGATCATCGTTATGGAAAAAAATTCATATTATGAATCTGCAATTTCTCCAAAGGGTGCCATGAGCATTTGGTACCATTGTCCTGGAGTTGCGATGGCCCTTATAAACCATCTTTACTAGTGGCCTTCTAATGTTCAAAGTATCCAATTCTTCCATTTCTTTCCTTTCTTTTCTCCGCCTGAAGAACTCCTGAATGCGGGCAACAGCAGAGCGTCTACGAATTACATATTAAAAGAAAAAACAAAAATAAATGAAAAAAAAAATCCACAGGCCACTACAGAGTAAAAACGAGGAACATTAAAATACGGTAAAGTCTAGAAAACATTTAAACTAAACATTATCTCAATAAGGCATCCCCAACCAAAGCATAAAAAGGCAAACACAACAGTGAGACTACATCAGACTAGTTGAGTTACTAAAAATATTTTAGTGAAAAGATCACTTAGAAATTTGGTACTGGTTGAGAGTAAAGGAAATCGCATGCGGCACACTGGTTTTTAAAGGGCTATTTTATAAAAACATAATATAGACAAAATTAATAGGCAATTTACTACAAATATAACAAATCCTATTCAGTATCATTTTTCTTCTCCATATTAGGAAATGTAAAGGCATAAAGAGAAACCAGGAGAAACAAAGGGTAACATATAATAGTGGGTAAACTGGTTTTGAGTGTTTGTTCACGATGTTCCCAGCAAAGAACAGACTAGTCAAGAAAAAGAGAACAGTAATATATATACAATAAAACAAGGACTTTCAGATGGATTCTATTCTATATGGAGTCCATATTATAGATTTGGAGCTAATGAGGCAGACTCTCCTCTCCTCAGAACTGAGTTGGTTACAGAGCTGGAGACTGAAGAATAATGGGTTCTCTTTAAGGCTAATTTAACTATTAGAAGAAACTTTTCCTAACATATGATACACTTAATAAGTTTGTTAGTTTTGTTATTCAAAACACTGTCTTTTGGAGCACCTGGGTGGCTCAGTCAGTTAAGCGTCTGACTTCAGCTCAGGCCATGATCTTGCAGTCCGTGGGTTCGAGCCCTGCATCAGGCTCTATGCTGACCAGCTCAGAGCCTAGAGCCTGCTTCAGATTCTCTGTCTCCCTCTCTCTCTGCCCCTCCCCAGCTTGCTCTCTGTCTCCCCATCTCTCTCAAAATCATTATATTTTGACATATAATAGACCAAAAAGTACTACAAATCAGTAAGAAAAATGAACACTGCAACAGAAAAATAGGCAAAGGACAGGGGTAGGGAAACTATAGAAGAAATGAACAGTCAGCAAATGTACAAAAGGATACTGAGACTCACTTATAATAAGATAAAAATAAAAATAAATTGAGGGGCGCCTGGATGGCTCAGTTGGTTGGGTGTCCAACTTCAGCTGAGGTCATAATCTCCCAGTTTGTGGGTTCAAGCCCCACATCAGGCTCTGTGCTGACAGCTCAGAGCCCGGAGCCTGCTTCGGATTCTGTGTCTCCCCCTCTCTCTGCCCCTCCCCTGCTCACATTGTCTCTCTCTTTCTCTCTCAAAAATAAATAAAAAACATTAAAAAACCTGACTTCTCTGTACATCTACCAGATCAAAAAGATTTTAATGTCTCCCAGACTGCCGGTACAGAAAACGAACCCTACTGGCAGGGGTCTGGAAGTGGCTCTATAGAGCAAAAACAGAGTGAACTCCTTCACTGCAAATTTTTCACTGAAGAACACATACATGGGAAGGCATAAAATCCTAAGTGTGTAGCACAATGCATTTTCACAAATGAAACAAGCCCATGTAACCAGCACCAGAATGGAGCAACAGAGCATAACCAGAGTTCCAGATTTCTCCTAGTGCTTCATTCCCACCATCCCTCTGCCCTTAAAGGAAACCACTATTCTGACTTCGAACAGTATGAATTACCTCTGCACGTTTGTGAACACTAATTAAATGGAATCAGAGGAGATATATTCTTGTGTCTAGTTTCTTTAGCTCAACATTATGTTTGTAAGATTCATCCATGTTGTCTTATTTAGCTGTAGTAACTCATCCCCTTTGCTGTCCACTACTACTTTGTGTAAATATATTATAACTTATGTATTCATTCAACTGTTGGCGGACACTGGGTTGTTCACAGTTTTTGATTACTGAGTTAGTGCTACCATCAGTGTCGGCTCATGTCCTCGGCAAACATATGTACCTATTTCTGCTGGGTGTATATCTAGGTGTAAAAGGGCCGGACCAGAGCATGTGCATATGTTCACCTTTAATAGAAACTTTCAAACAATTTTCCAAAGTGGTTACACCAAGTTATACTCCCACCAGCAATATACTGAGTTCCTGTTCACTACAAATTAAATAGTATCTATTAAAATTTTAAATGAATTTGCTTTGATGCAATTTTACTTTTAAAGAATGTATACTGTACAAAACTGAAGCAAATATACAAACATATATACATGTATACATATATATGTGTAATATAAGTTTTTGCTGTACTACTTCGAGAAAGATTGGAAATAATCTAAATTTTATGTGGAAAGGATAGATTAAATAATGTTACATCCATACATTGGAATATTTACACCACCATTAAAAAAGATAAGGAAGATCCATAAAATAACCACATGAATAATGTTGGTATTATACTGCCCAAACTGTAACATAGGTTAATGAATAATTCTTAGAGAAAAAATTCTATATATGCATAGAAAGGGTCTAGAAAACGGACACCAAATTGTAACACGTTTTTAAAACAATTATGTAACAATTTTGTACTCCCACTTTTATAATAAAAAGGTATTTTCTTTTTCATAAAAGGATATACCATAAGTTATACAGGCTTATTTAAAAGTGCTTTAAAAACTTTATCCTATGCTTTGTATATCTAATAAAAGGGGGCACAGGGATACACATACATTTTAGAATCAGATATAATTAGAAACTTCCAGGCAAAAAGATGACATATTTAGCTTATTACGATTTTCTGATTGGGAGCTGATAAGAAGAAGGGTTGAGAGTTCAAACGCTCTCAAAAAAAACCCACAATTAATATGTTGGATCTTTCTTTTTTCCTGAATTGGAAGAAAAGTCACTCTGAATCAGTTAAAAATATATGATTAGCAAAAAAACAATAAAGAAAAAAACTCTTTTGCTAACAAAGCAGAATATCAGGTAGCAGAGGAAATAGCCATGACCTTGCCGACAAACCAAAGGCCTCAGAGCTATAAATGAAAAATAAATTATATGACAAATTATGAATTTAGATAGAAGCTCAAATTACTTAAAACAAAATGTGTGGGCAAAGTTATAAAGCTAAATGATTAATGAAGTGATAATAATAAAGAACTAGTGAAGACAGTACCGGATCAAAAATGTTCATTTCATTTAAAAGTTAGGTCTAGAATATGGTCTAATTTACTGCTTAGTGTTTGTTTGATCTGACCATCCTGATTTCAAAATCTGGATGTCAAGTTATATGGTTTGTATTATATAGTTCTGATCTAAAATTAGGGCACCTGCCACCATGTCACTACAGGAAAATTATCTAAGAGAAAAAGCTTCAAGTGCAGAAATTTCAAATTAGAGAATAAAAAGTAACTGTGGGTGCCATATCTACATATACAATCAGGTAATGTCCAACTCAGCTGACATTTCTAGAGAAATGATCTTAGAATGAATACATTGAAACAACTTTCCTAGAGGATATTTCACAGGAAACACTGAAAAAATATTGGTCATTGAAAATAATTCGTACTTTATTACTTTGCAAATTTGATCAAATGAAAATCAAAATGACACATACATATGAAGAACACCAATCAGCAAACAAATATTTATTAAAAGCCTACCATTTGCAAAGTTGTTTGGGGGAATATCAGTTATTCTTTTATAAGAGCTTAGGCTAGTTTTGGAGCACAGTTTAAAAGTCATAAAAGGCATTATAAAGTTAAATAAGCATATACAATTTCAGAAGTGAACAATAAAATAATGAGTATAGATCCCAACCCAATGGGAAAAAAAATAAAGAAAAAGGCAAAACCAAAAAAAAAAAAAAAAAAAAGGATAAAAAACTTAATTCCAAAAAAGGCAAGAAAGTAAAAAAATAAATAAATAAAACAGGATAATTAGAAGACGTGGGAAAGTTTAAATACAGCCATAATGATAGTCGATTTAAATAGACTAAATTCACCAATGGAGAAAAAAGAGAATGTCTAGGATACACCTCAAGTATGAGGACAAGGAAAAGCTTCAAGTGAAAGGGTCTTACACAAATACTAATCAAATGAAAGGTGGCTTAGCTACATTAACATCAGACAAAACAGATGAGGATAAAAAGCATTAAGAATAGAGACGATTACTAATACATAAGAAATTCAATTTACCAGGAAGATGTAACAATTTAACATATATGCACTCAGTAGCCTCAAAAATGCATTTTAAAAGAAAATGACATAACTGCAAGGAGAATGAGACACATCTTCCAATACAGTGAAGACTTTAACACACCTCTCTCGCTACTTTGTAAGTCAAGCTGACAAAAACACACAAACAGCAAAGATATAAATTTTAACACAATGAACAGTCTTGATCTAATGGTCACATATGAAATTCCACCTTAAAAATTAGAGTAATATTCTTTTCAAGGGCCCATGAAAGATTTACGAATTTGACACGTACAAGGCCACAAAGGCAGTTTCTACAAATTTCAAAGAATGCATCTAACACCAACTACATTCTCTGATCACAAGTCAGATGTTAATGAAAAAAAAGGCTAAATTTTTACAACTTAATTTAGAAAAAAAAGAAAAAAAAACTATCAAATAATCTCAAAGAAAATAGAAGAAAGGAAATGATAAAGAGAGAAAAAGGAGAAATAAAAAACAAAAAGAATAACAATATAGAGTTCTGCCATGATGATGAAGAAAAAATTAAGGGGGTTTAAATAAATAATGTTATGAATAAAAAGGTCATTATAACTCAAGACAGTAGAAATAAAATAGACAATAAAAATACTATAATAACAAATTTCCAACCTTAGATGAATTGACACATTTTTTAAAAACCTCTTAAAACTGACTAAAGAAGAAAGAGATCATGCAAATAGTCTACAGCTATTAAAGAAGTAAAATAATACTTAAAAACCATCTCCAAAAGAAAAAAAACTAGGTCCAGCTGGTGTTATAGGTATAATCTACTAAACTTTTAAAGAAAACATCATTCCAACCTTATACAAACTCTACCAGGGAAAGGAAAAATAGGAAATATTTTTCTACTTATGTTTAGTGTAACTTTTTACCAAAAATAGGATGAGGAAAATATAAGAAAAAAATTTCATTCCCAATATAGATACAAAAATCCTTCGCCAAATATCAGCAAATCAAATCCAACAATGTATCAGAAAGATAATACATCATGATCAAGTTAGGTTTATCCCAGGAATACAAAGATTGTTTAACTCAGTTCCATATGTAAGGATCTTGAAAGTCCTTACTCCAAACTCGCAAGGAAAAAGCTGAACAGACTGAAAAATCAACAACTCCTCTTGGATCTGTAAGAAAGGGGAGGACACAGGACAAACTGCTGTCCCTAAGACTGGAGAGAAAAACAGGCAAACAGGGAGTCATAGCTTAGCAAAGAAGAAACTTGAAGGTAAGAACACCTGAACTGTGATTGAGGGACTGCTGGAGGCTCAGTGTGGACAGCTGTAAGAGTTAAAAACGCCAGGGGAACCCAGTCATAGGGTGCCCCCCACCCCAATATTTTCAGATTTACCTCCAGGAGCCAGACCAGATTGCCACACTAAATACTGGAGAAAAATCCCCTTGAGTTTCTGGCAGGGAGAGGGTAAGAGGAAGTACTCTGAAATATGCCAGAGCATTCTCTTCTTCTTATAAGGTCTGCTCTTAGTGGAAACTAGTTAACCAGAGTCCAATGTGCTGGGGTACTATCAGAGCCCAACTAACCTAGGGGAGGGAAATAGCCAACTACAGCTCTCTACAGGATGACCCTGGTCATCCTAGCCCACCTAAAGGGAAAGAAAAAAATAAGCTAATGAACACTTGTAAAGTCCAGAGATGTATGTTCACTAAAAGACTGAGAACGAATCATAAGATTAAGAATGCTTCCTCTCCCCCACGCCTTACAACCACATTGCTAAAGGTTTAGAGCAGTTCCTTTTACACAGAATGCTATACACATTTGAAGAGACAGAGAAAGCATCAGAACCAGACATGACAGGGATGTTGGAATTATCAGGCTAGGAATTTAAAACAATTATGATTAATTTGACTATAATTAATGAAGGGCTCTGATGGATTAGGTACACAACATGCAAGAACAGATGGCCAATGTAAGCAGAACGTTGGAAATCCTAAGAAAGAAGTAAAAAGAAATGCCAGAGATAAAACAAAGCACTGTAACAGAAATGAAGGATGCTTTTGATAGGTTTGTTAATAGACCGGACATGACTGAGAAAAATCCTTGACCTAGAGGATGTATCAATAGAATCCTTGAAAACCAAAAAGCAAAGAAAACAAAGACTGGACAAAAACCCAAACAAACCAAATATTCAAGGACTGTGGGATAACTAAATAGATATGACATAAGCGTAATGGGAATACAAGAAGGTGGAGGAAAAAAAAAAGAGAAATATTTGAAACAATAATGACTCAGAATTTCTACAAATTAATGTCAGACACCAAATCACAGATCCAGGAAGCCTAGAGAACACCAAGCAGGATAAACACCAAAACAAAACAAAACAAACACAAAAAACAAAAAACAAAAAAAAACAGAAAAAAACAAAATCAAAAAAACCCAAAGCAAACCAAAACCAAAATCTTATACCTATGCATATCATTTTTAAAATACAGAAAATCAAAGATTAAAAAAAATCCTGGAGGATGCCAGAGGAAAACAAACATCTTACCTAGAGAGGAAAAAAAATAAGAATCACATCCAATTTCTCCTCAGAAACTATGAAGCAATAAAGGAACAAAGTAAAATATTTAAAGCACTGACAGGAAAAAAAAAAAAAAAAAAAATCACCAACCTAGAATTCTATGCCCTGCAAAATGATCCTTCTTGTGAATGAGAAATAAAGACTTTCTCAAATAAAAGCAAAGGAATTTGTTGCCAGTAGACCTGCCTTGCAAAATTGTTATAGAGAAGAAAAAATATATAAATCAGACATATGGATCTATATAAACAAAGAACATCAAAGAAGGAATAAGTGAAGATTAAAATTAAAACTTCATTTTTTTAATAAAAAAAAAATTTTTTTTTTTTAAATTTTTTTTTCAACGTTTATTTATTTTTTGGGACAGAGAGAGACAGAGCATGAATGGGGGAGGGGCAGAGAGAGGGAGACACAGAATCGGAAACAGGCTCCAGGCTCTGAGCCATCAGCCCAGAGCCTGACGCGGGCTCGAACTCACGGACCGCGAGATCGTGACCTGGCTGAAGTCGGACGCTTAACCGACTGCGCCACCCAGGCGCCCCTAAAAAAATTTTTTAAATGTTTATTTACCTTTGAGACAGAGAGAGACAGATTGTAAGTGGGCAAGAGAGGGAGACACAGAATCCGAAGGAGGCTCCAGGCTCTGAGCTGTTAGTCCAGAGCCTGACGTGGGGCTCAAACTCACAAACCATGATATCATGACCTGAGCCAAGGTCAGACGCTTAACCAACTGAACCACCCAAGTGCCCCTAAACTTTCATTTTTCTTACTTAGTTTACCTAACAGATAAGTTTCTTCAAAATAATAACAGCAATAATGTATTCCATTATGTATGTTGATGTAATATATCTTATGTGTATATATGCTTATGTATGCTTATATTAAAGTGAAATGAAAGGCAGCAATGATACAAGGGACACAAGAAAGAATCAGGGTTTTATCATATAATACTCACGCTACCTGTGAAGTGGTGTAGTATGATTTGAGAGTGGATTGGATTAGTTGTAAATGTACACAGCAAACTCTACGGCAACCACTAAAAAAGATTTAAAAAAGAATTGTAGCTGATATGTTAAGAAAGGAGAGAAAATGGAATCATAGAAAATGCTGAATTCAAACCACAAAAGGCAGGAAAAAAAAGGAAAAGACAAAAAATAGGAACAAAGAACAAATAGAAAACTATAATGAATATGGTAGACATTAATCCAATTATATCAATAGTCACCTTGAATGTCAATGTTCTAAATTACACCAATTAAAAAACAGATTATCAGAATGGATCAAAAAATATGACCCAGCTATCTGTTGTCTACAAGAAATCCACTTAAAAATAAATAAAGAAATCCATTTAAAAATAAATAATTAAAAAAATAAAGAGATTAAAAGTAAATAAATGTATGGAGAAAAATATCCCATGTTAAATACTAAACAAAAGAAAGCAAGATTAACTATATTTCTTTTGGACAGAGCAGACTTCAAAGTAAGCCAAGTTATCAGGGATAAAGAAGGGCATTAAATAACATCAAGGGAGTCAATTCTCCACGAACAATCTTCAATGTGTATGTGCCTATCTAGAGAGGGTCAAAACACATGAGGAAAAAACTGACAAATGCAAGGAGAAAAAAACGAATCCACTACTGTAGTTGGGAGACTTCAACACCCTTGTCTCAGAAAGGGGCAGATCCAGGAGGCAGACAGTAAAGCCATAGTTGCACTCAACAGCACCACTGATCAACTGGATATAATGGACAACTAGTGACTACTTCATGCAACAACAGCAGAATACACATTCTTCTCGAGTTGAACATACATCAATATACACTACATTCTGGGTCATAAGACACATGTTAAAGGCTGTTTAATATTAGAACATTTGTAAGTGTATTAGCTGGCTAAAGGAGAAAAAATAGAACTCAATAGATGAAGAGTTAGGTGACTGATTAAATCAATACTCATTCATGATAAAAACTGTTAGTAAACTAGGACAGCCTAGGTAGGGAAGCCCCCTAACCTCATAGGAGGTATCTACAAAACCCCTGAAACACCAGTACAAATAAACTCATGTAGGCACTTTTTTCAAAATCAGGAGCAAGGTGTGATTCTTACTATCCTCATTAACCAATACCCAGTAAGCAATAAGAATGAAAAGGAGGAAAGAAAACTCCTTTTTGCAACGATATGACTGTCTACATAAAAAAGCTTAAAGGAATTTATATGCTAACTAATAAGTATAACAGAAAAACACTTGGGTAGATATAAGATCATTATATAAATCAACTGCATTTCTTTTTTTTTTTTTTTTTTTTTTTTTTTTTTTTTTTTAAATTTTTTTTTTTTTCAACGATTATTTATTTTTGGGACAGAGAGAGACAGAGCATGAACGGGGGAGGGGCAGAGAGAGAGAGGGAGACACAGAATCGGAAACAGGCTCCAGGCTCTGAGCCATCAGCCCAGAGCCCGACGCGGGGCTCGAACTCACGGACCGCGAGATCGTGACCTGGCTGAAGTCGGACGCTTAACCGACTGCGCCACCCAGGCGCCCCAAATCAACTGCATTTCTAAACACCAGCAACAAACTATCAACAGAGTATGAGTTTAAAAAAAAAAAGGGAGGCATAAGCTTAAAAAAAATTCATTTACAATGGTAACAAAAATGAAAGTATCTATAAATAAGTTAAAAAATGATATGCAAAACTTGTTCATAGGAAATTATAACCTGTTATAACCTGGGGGCACCTGGGTGGCTCACTCGGTTAAGTGTCCGACTCATGATTTTGGCTCAGGTCATGATCTCATGGTTCATAGCTTCAAGCCCTGGTTCTCTATCTCCCTCTCTCTCTGCCCCTCCCCCATTCATGCTCATGTTCTCTCTTTCTCTCTAAGTAAACATAAAAAAATAATAATAACCTGTTACTGAAAGACATTTTTTAAACAGCCTAACTAAATGTAGAGATAACTTAATATTGAGAGGATAATTAATTCTCCAAATTTACTTCCAGGTTTATTACAACCATTATCATATTCTGATGACTCATAGGTAGAACTTAATATGTTGATCATAAAACAGACCAAAAGACAAAGAATAGCCAAGTCCCTTCTAAAGAAAAATAAAGAGAAGAGACTTGAAGACACTTGGAAGACATTAAGATTAAAAAACTAGAGTAATTAAAGAGCGTGGTATTGATGGAGGGGCAAACAAACTGACCAATGGAACAAAACAGAAAGCCCAGATATAGACCTGTGTTTATCTGGAATTCTATAATATGACATAGGTAGGATAGCAGCTCCCTGGGGAAATTCAACATTTAACAAATGAACAGGGAAAATAGGGCTAACTAAATGGGCACACATATACATCATAAATAATCAATTCCAGATGGATTAACACCTTAAATTGTCGAAAGAAAACTTTAAAAGAAAATTTTCAATTTTTTTGAATCCAGGGTAAGGATTTCTTAAACAAAAGGAAGTTATATGCATAAAGAAATGATACAATTCAACTATATTAAAATTAAGAATGGTTTCTCAAGTCAGCTTAAAGTAAAAAAGAAAAAACAAATCACAAACCAGAAAAAATATTTACACACTTATAAATGATAGCAAATTAGTATCAAAAATATATAAAGAATTCCTTAATAAGTAATAAAAGCTAAGACAACACGGAAAAGAAAAACAACTCAATTAAAACAAACCAGTAGAGGGACACTCGGTTGGCTCAGTAGGTTAAGTGTTCAACTGCTGATTTCGGCTCAGGTCACAATCTCACATTGTGAGATTGAGCCCTGAGTCAGGCTCTGGCTGAGCATGGAGCCTGCTTGGGTCTCAGTCTCTCTCTCTCTCTCTCTCTCTCTCTCTCTCTGTCTTGGTCCCTCTCTCTCTCTCTCTCTCTTTCTCTCTTGGTCTCTCTCCCCTCTGTCCTCCCCCCACCCACTCTCTCAAAATAAATAAATAAACATTAAAAAAAGAATAAAACAACCCCAGTAGAAAACGAGGTATGGCCAAAAAACAAACGAGAGATGCATAATCTCGTTCTGTAAATACAGAAATGAAAATCAAAACCATGAGATAGCACTGGACACCAAATTTTGCTAACGGTAGCAAATTCAAAAAAAGTGACAAAACCAAGTTTATTTATTATTTTTTTATTTTAGAGAGCGAGTGAGAGAGAGAGGGGCAGAAGGGTAGAGGAAGAGAGCGGCAGAGAGAGAGTGGGGGAGAGAGGGAGAGAATCTTAAGTAGGCTCCATGCTCGGTGCAGAGCCTGGCATGGGGCTCAATCCCACGATCCTGGGATCATGACCTGAGCCCAAGTCAAAAGTTGGATGCTCAACCGCCTGAGCCACCCAGGGGCCCCTATTTATTTAAAGATTTTATTTTCAAGTAATTTCTACACCCAGTGTGAGGCTTGAACTCACAACCCCGAGATCAAGAGTTGCACGCTCTACAGACTGAGCCAGCCAGGCACCCTAACAAAACCAAGTTTTAAAGAAGATGTGGATCAGTGTGATTACTCAGTGACCGCACTAACTTATACTCCCACGTTGGAAGACAATCTAACTTATAAAATCAAAGATTCCATTCCTAGGTATGTACCCCAGAAAAACCCAAGGAGACATATCTCAGAATGTTCAAACCAACACTGTTGTTAATAGCAAAACTGTAAACAACTGCCAGTTACCAGGAAAAGGGATAAATTACAGATTATTAGATAGCAGAAAACAGACTGAGCATCAGCTACACATTACAACATGGGTGAATCTTAATATAATGTTGACTGAAAAAAATAGCAAGTCCTGGTCTCACATCTAGTATGATGTCCTTTTTTATAAAGTTTAAAAGTGGGTAAAACAATTTAAGTGATATATTAGTTTGGCAGTTATGTTCAGGATAATTTTTTGTTTCGAAAGTAAGTCATGATCAACACAACATTCAGGAGAGTGGCTGCCACTGGTAAGGTAGGCAGGGGCACAGGATTGGGAGGTGTCTGCATAGATCTAAGTTACTGGTGGTCTCTCAGTTCTTGGCTTGGGTGCTGGGTTTATTGAGATTCACTTACCATTAAATAAATGAAATAAAGAAAAGGAACTAAGCATAAGTCGACAATGACAGTGTGTCACAAACCAAGAATTAAAAAAAATACAATTCTCCCCTCCGTAGATTAGGCTAAAAGCCCTTAATAATGCCAGTGCCTATGCAAAACTCCATTGCCACAATTACTATTTTATAATTATTTGTATGTGTCTGTGTATCCCACTGAACCAAGAGCTAATGGAGGCTGTAATTTTCATTATCCTTAGATTACCAGCATCTACCACAGAGTTTGGTTCATACACGTTTATTGAATGGATAAAATAAACACAAAACTGATTCATTATAAAAACAAAAACACCTCAAGGTATCAGCCATTTATTTGGGAGACAGCATTTACTAGAAAAAAAATCTCCAATGAATCTAACATATAACTGACCTAAGAAAATAAAAACCTAGATTCCTGACTTTATATTTTGATTCCTTCCTCTTCCCCAAGAGTCTTATTTATTTATTTTAATGCTTATTTTTGACAGAGAGAGAGAGAGAGAGAGAGAGCGAGCAGGGGAGGGGCAGAGACAGAGGGAGACAGGATCTGAGCATGCTCAGTGCTAACAGTGCAGAGCCTGATGCAGGGCTTGAAACCCACGAACCACAAGATCATGACCTGAGCTAAAGTCAGACATTTAACTGACTGAGCCACCCAGGCACCCCTGTATTTTAATTTTAATACTGCATATTCTAGAAAACTATTTCTAAATGGTCAGTAAAATTCTTAAGGTAACTCCAAGTTTAAATTAGGAAGTTATAAAAATCAGAAATAGGGGCACCTGGGTGGCTCAGTCAGTTAAGCTTCCAACTTTGGCTCAGGTCATGACCTCATAATTCGTGGGTTCGAGCCCCATGTAGGGCTCTGTGCTGGCAGTGTGGAGCTTGCTTGGGATTTTCTCTCTCTCTCTTTGGCTCCTTCCCCACTTGTGCTCTCTCTCTCAAAATAAATATATAAACTTACAAAAAAAAAATCAGAAATAGTCTGTAAGCCCTATTAAAAAAAAATAAACAAGTTGACACATTTAGTAGTTAGAGGACTAGGCTAAAATATAAGGAGAAATTAAACAGAAACTAAAAATACAAAATGTGAATCACTTTGCCTATTATCTTCAATATGGTTTATCCTTTTACAAAACACTATCACAGATAGCTAGAGTGATACAATTGATATTATTGGTGTCGTTAAAATGGTCTGTGGGGGAACAAAGAAATTTTAGGGTAGAAAAAATGGTTTAATCCAGATTAGGAGAGGATTAATTTATTTAACCTGGAATTAAATGACATGAGGAGTAATTCAGTTAGTCAAAGGAGGTTAATATAAAAGGATACTGTACTAAGGATAGAACGTGAGGACATGGTCAGATTATATAGCAGGTGAATTTTAAGTTAAACTATTGGAAGAAATTCTTTACTGTGCAGGTATGAAAGAGTCGTCTAGTCTAGGAATCTAATGAACTTGATACAATTTAGAATGTAAACTGAAAGAGCATTGTCCAAATTGTGGGATGTTTGTAGGTGTTCCACAAAAAGTGTTCGTGAAATGGGCAAAATAATGGATTAAGCAAAGCTAAACAGGTTTCTTTGTTGTCAAGTCTTTGAAGAGGCTTTATGATGTTAGTTTCGTGAATCTAAAAAGACATATACACAATGTAGTATTTCCCAAATTTTGTGACACCACTGTAGAGTATCAGGGCACTTGGGGCAACAAGAAAACAAAGCCCACGCTGCCCAGAAGCTTCTGGAGGTTCCTCGTCCACCACGTCAAGGAGCTGGAGGTGCTCCTGTGGTGCAGGAGATCTCACTGTTCTCGGATTGCTCACGGTGTTTCCTCCCAGAAGCCCCAAGCCAAAGCCATTGTGGAAAGGGCAGCCCAGCCGGCCCCCAGAGTCACCAGCTCAATCCCAGGCTATACGGCGTGGAAAGTGAATACGATAGATGCTCATGTGCACGTTTTCTTTGTGGTAAATACAACCTTGACCGCTCTGGGGGCAGGAAAACAAAACAAAACAAAACAAAAAAAAACAAAACATGGACACAATTTGCTTATGTGAGCTGTTGTGCGGGGGAGAGTGGGGGGAGAGGAATTGGGTTCTTTGCCTCAAACCGTATTAGTAAAGCTAAGGGACAGCAGGCCTGACACTGCTGACTTCAGAAGAGTCTGCTTCCAAGGCTGGCTCTTGGCTGATGTCTGGGAACTTGACTTGTCCAACGCTGCCTGCAATGTTCTGCCTGCCTGGGACACTGAAGCCTGATGGTTTGAAGCCTGATAGGCTTGCCGGGATGGTCTGTAATAAATAAAGTGAACACGTCCTTTCCTCTTGGGTCTGGAATTTAGGTAGTTGTGGTTGGTGTGGAGGGTGCCCACGTGACCACCCCCCAATAAAAATGGTTTCTGAATCTCACGCAGGTTTCTCTGGACAGAAACACTACACAAGCATTAATACACTTGATTACTGAAGGGAGAACATTCTATGGCCCATGCTGGGATTGGGAAAATGTTGGAAGCTTATGCTTGGATTCGTCCAGACTCTGATGTGTCTTTTCTCTTGTCATAATTACAAATGAACCTAAATTCTGTGAGCCTTTCTAGGAAGTCATCAAATATGTGGGAAGGTTGTGGGACCTCTGAAACAATACAGTTGATGTTTGAACAATGTGGGGCTTAGGGACACTGACCCCCACTCCCATGGAGGTAAAAATCTGCATAAAGCTTTTGACTCTCCAAAAACCTTACTAATAGCCTACAGTTGATCAGAAGCCTTACTGATAACAGAAATAATAGAGCAACATATATTTTATGTTGTATGTATTATATGTTGTATACCTAAACTAGAGAGAAGAAATGTTAAGGAAATCGTAAGGAATGTTAAGAGAATCAAAGTCAAAAATTTACACTGTTATTTATAAAAACATCTGCATATAAGTGGATCTGCACAGTTCAAAACTGTGTTGTTCAAGGGTTAACTGTAATTCATAGCTTTTCATTTATTTCAAGTTTAGGAAATCGGAGGAAGAAAACAACAAGCCAGATCATCTAAGGAAATATGAATAAAAACTTAGCTAGAATTTAGATAAAAAGGTGTCTTGTTTGCCCAACTCTTATTTACATATGCATGTATGTATTCTTATGCTGTCCTCAGACGTGCTTACTTCTTACACAGGGAAATATACACATACACATACACGATAAAGTGTTATACAGACAGCATAACAGATGTATAAAGGGCACACGGAAGAAATGTTCAGTCCTGCTTGGGACTATGAAAGGTACGGGGCCAGGAAAAGTTTCAACAAGAAGGAACTTAAGATGAATATTGAGATGAGGTGGCCAACATGATGGTGTCAGTGACAAGAGGGCATTTCAGGTAGAAGGCACACAGTGAATAAAGCAACAGAGGCATTAAGTATACCCAGAGACGCTCCCAGTAGGTCTGCTGTAGTCTGCGCAAATTCTGGCCACGGCCATGACAGAGAGCGCCCTGCAGGCCAGGCAGAGGAGCTGGAGTTTTCTATATTGCAGGCAACGGAAAGCCACTGAAAGTGGACGTGATGAGGACAGAGGTTGGAAGCAAGCTGGAGGGCCATATGAATAGAAGACCAGGTGACAGGTGATGAAGTAATAGCAGCTGAGCGAAGAGTAAGGGATGATTACCATTTTATTTATTATTAAAAGAAACAGATTAAATGTGGCACCTATCATTCAGGATCTCAGCAGATTAGGGTTAAGACCTATTCACAAAACACTACAGGACAGTCCTTCACGTAGACTGGCTATATGAGCAGAGCAGATCATAACGTGTGATAATTTTGTTTTTCTAATTTTATTTTTCTAATCTTATCTTAAGCAGAACTTTACATTCCTTGAGCATCCCCAACTGCTAAAGAGGAAGCAGACTAAATGTGTGCTTGATGTCAGGAAAAAAAACTACCTTGTAATTAGAAATTTCGTCCATATAGGAAAGAAAGAAAGATAGGTAAAGAAGCTGTCTAATCTCATTAGCTCTGAGGGAAAGGAAGAGGCACGTTTTCTTTTTTACCGTTGTTTATTAGTTCTTAATACTCTCCACTTCAATTTGTTAGCTTCTCTGTAACTTGTTTAAAGCAACATGGTACTTTTTAATTGCAATCTTCACTGTAAAAGCAGAAACTGGCCTTGAGTACTTGAGATGAAAGGTGGAAACCAGAAAATCAAAAAGCCCTTAAACAAATTCCATTTTATGTTTCATATTACCCCTTTGTTTTGGAAACTAATGAATGGTAAATAACAGACATGTGTCCCTAGAATTAGATACAAAGTTGATTTTGTCAGTAAACCAGGTTTGGGCTAGAAGAATAATAGGATTGAAGCTCACTTTAAAATTGTATTTAAAAATGTACCCCACTGTCTTCAAATTACAGAAGTGTCTGAGACTTAGATAGCATCTTGATGTGCGACATTAAGTCAGTAAAGCTATTTATTAATAAAACGGCTTTCCTTAAAAGTCAGAATTTTAAACCTATGCATAGAATTGGACTCAAGTCCTTATTTTACTTCCTGATTTCAAGGGAAAGGAGTATATCTGAATAATAACAAAAAGTTGCTAAGGCTAATTGCTTTGCCAATCAAGTTTTTTAAAAAAAGTAAGTTGCATCCTTTGACAAAATATCCAAAATGAGTAACCAATAACTTAGAGTACATCATTTTCAGATGATAGTTACTTTATCATGTGACACACTCGACGTGGGTATCAGTTACATCTGCACACAGGAAATTACTCTTCATTCTATTCTCATGCAGTGCATGCAGCTAAATACAGTCTGTGAAAAGCAACCTGCTCACAAGGCTGAGCACTCAGAGTTCAGTAAGTTTGAAGAGGTATTAACTGTTAATAGGAAAGGTGGTTAGGTGTGGAAAAGGAGGACCTGGCAAATTCATCATAAAGAAAAAATAAATAATGAAGGAACATACTGAATTACCTCATTATTCTATCACCTATTGTTGTTCCTCTGATATTAAATCTAGTGAAGGGAACACAATAACTAAAGTCACTCACAAAGACTTCAAAGAACCAAATATTTAAAGCATTAATAAGGTCACCACTTCTACTGTTAATCACCTAGATCTAAGAAAACTTCTGTGTCTCCTCCTGATTTAAGGAATTATGTGAGATTATGTCCTTCAACTTAAAAGTATATGAGGAAATTAAGGAAACAGAGACACTCACTGAAGATAGATTGAAAGGAAGACTTGGCACTTAATCTCTTTTATCTTTAACTAGATTAGAACCTAACCCGTTGCAGAGTGTAGGGAACTGCAGGGACTCAAACCACCAATACCATCCACTGCGACACCTACATTATGCTCCCCAGGGCTATGCTGCTCTTTCAGAAAAAAATAGTTAAGCCCTGAGCTGACTCATTTGTCCTAACCATAGACTCGATAACAAGCAAGCAAAGAATAACAGAGCTTTTCACTCTCTAGGAGTTCAGTTCTTTCTCTGTTACCTTTTTTCCTCTCTGTAATTTGCTTTCACAAAGAATACACTTGAATCATTAGAAATACTGAGAGTGATTATAATGATGAGTAAAGAGATGGTGACAAATTTACAGGACACAAAGAATTCTGGCTTTAAAAATAAAGGCCATGTTCCCCAGGGTCCAGAATGGGTAAACGGAACCACATTTCTATGCATATGAAAGATACATTTTTAAAAAAGTGGTTAACAGGCCATACAAGGTTAATATTTTTAATAGTTACCAGAAAAATCTTCAGAGCATCTTAATTGAGTCTACAACGAAAAACGTCCAAGACTATGCAAGAAAGTTCTTCAGGAAGCTCACTCACACGCTTCCCAGAGAGCAAGAACCTCTCGGGTTTGGCAAAAGAAAAGAGCTACCAGCCAGGCCATCAGACCATTTACTGTAAGCTCCCTGGGGCACCGTGGAAAGTTTATGTGGAGGTCATATAAACAGAAAACCTGACCATGATCCTTTCATTCCAAGGGCACGGGTTTCTGTTTCTAAATACGGTGTATACTATCACTAAGGGATACACATACTACTTTTATTATTTTTTAATCCCAAGATTGAAAAGTATATGTTTGATTACTTATTCTTTCTTCAATTTAGTTTCCATTTAATGTGCTGTGCTCTGGCCCTAGACAAAGTTAAACGGGACCAAATATGTGGTGATTTATAGAGATTTCATTGTTTTAAACTTCGGATATCTGCCAGTAGAGACATTTTACCACAGACTATAGTTGTGCTTCTCTAAGACCGACCTGCCAAAGAGCAGGAATTAGAAACTATGGCTCTTTGGCAAATCTGGCCAGTCGCCTGTTTCTGTAACAGCCTACAGGCAAAAAACAGGTTTTACATTCGTCAATAGTTATATTTTAAATGGTTATATAAGTACCTACACAGTAGCCTCCACTGTATCTCTTGGCCAGCAAAGCTTAAATATTTACTATCTGTTTTTTTAGGGAAAAGCTTACTGAGCTCTGCCATAGAGAGTCCCAGTTGTATTTGTACCGACACTAGCTATGGTCAATGGGCAGAGCGTTCCATCTTAAAACATCTATGTTAGTGGTTAAGGCCTTTATTTTCTAAGGCATTTCCTTCTCATGCTTGATCTCAGTCCAAAAGTGAAAAGCTGGATCATATTTATCTAACCAAATTAAAAATGCAAGTCTTCATAATGAAATAGTTACTTTACATTGCAAAGAACTGCTTTGATATATTTAACAATGTCCATCAAAAATGGCTTACTTATAAACTTTTTAGCTTTCATTTTAAAAATTAAATTTGGGGCAAAAGAAATTATGAGATCCACTACGTCATTCTTGATACACACTGAAGTACGGACCTAAGTATATACTTTTACCATTTTTAATTTTGGGGCCATTTCTTTACTGTAACCAAACTAACCCTGACTGGGCCTCTCAAGTGGCAGCAACGAGGGAACTCCAACACGTGCGTTCCTTTAGTTGTGCATTTCATCAAAGTATGAAATGTATCCTTAGATTCTAAAAACCAAATAGTGTAATTTTTACAAGAGAACTTTGAAATCTTTTGTCCCTTTGGAAACAGAAATTCTCAGAAATCATACGCCTACTTACAAGCTGGTAAACAGTTCTTTTCATGTTCTTAAGAAGTAAAGTATCTTAAACTTTCTCTCTTTCGCATAAACGTCAACATACCTATTCCTTCAATTTAGAAGATAAATGGGCAGTTGTCTTAAGGATGAAGAACCCTTAGCAAGGTGCAGCAATATTAAAAACATACTTTATAGAGGCAGTTCAAGATTTAATCGAGATGGTGTCAAGAAGTTAGGAACTATCAAAATTATTTAGATAAAAATCAGAAGGAAGATTTTTCACCATTTACAATTTTTGGTAAATAGCAATAATGCAAATCTCAAAGAAAAACTGATGTAGTTGTTAAACAGTCACTATAATCGCTTTAGTAATAAAGGAAATGAACTACAGTGTTACTACATACAAAGATGTGTGTACTACCAAGGACTTAGTATATACATCTTTGTATGTATGTAACACTGTAGTTCATTTCCTTTATTAAAACTGTTTCCAAGCATTCTTATAAATGGCTTGTGGATTTGTCCTCTCTTGTTCAATAAGTTATTAAGTTTCTTAAAGAGTGAGAATTTATTATCCTTCCGTTACTCTTCGGTAAGTTCACTATTATGTCCAACAGAATAAAATAAAATATATGGGACAAACTAAGGCTATATACCTGAGCTGAACATACAGAACATTAAATAATATATAATAATAATTTTTAAAAATCAGGGAAGCCAATGCAGACCCAGAGGAGGTTTCTGATCTGGATCTAGCCTGAGAGTATGCACTGGAGACCTCCATGGAGTAGGGTCAGCTCCAGGCCGCTGTCCCTCATTTCCTTGCTCCCTCCCAATCTTCCTTTCTCCCTGATGCTCAACTACTGTGTTTAAAAAAGAAAAAAGAAAACTTTTTAGGTCTAAAATATACAAATCATCTGCTTAGCACTTCAGTTTCCTCAGCTATAAAGTCGGCTTGGTGTAAAAGTGTTATAATTAGCTTGGATAGAAGATGATAAATAATCACGATATTTTATAAGTGTCTAACATCTATTAAAAATACATAATTTCTTATTTAAGCAAATAAACCTGGTAAGTGATTTGGTGCATTTTACTAGAAAGTACACTTAAATTTTATTTTCAATTATGACCTTAGCATCATTTTTAGCTACATAAGAAGTACAAAAAAAAAAAAAAAAAAAAAAAAAGACATATGTTCACTTATGTAAATAGAAAGCCATAAGTGCATAAGCTTAAAATAATTATACAGACTCTAATTCTCCACCCTGGGTTTCAGAAACCATCAATCTGATTTTCAAACTGTGCTATGCTTGCTAACCTTACCTGTATTCAAGTGGTATTGATCTCCCTCTTGGGTATGGAAAGAAATGGGACTAAGTTTTACTTGTCTAAAACAGACTAAGAATGCTGAAGACTAACGTGCGGCCGGTAAAGAGAAGATGGTTGGTTAATTGCTAAGTACAAATATTGGGAGAGATCACTTCCTTTACATTTAAAAACAATGCCATTGCCAAGTAAACATTCTGATTAAACGTAACTGAAGGAACTGTCCTTTCATAGTCACAAAAGGTGGTTTCACGGAACTGGAAGCAGTACTGTTCCGGATTTCTGCTTGGCCTCTGTCAGTCTTTATCCCTAAAGCCATTCTTAGTGTAATTGTTTTTCAAGTCTGAGTAGCCACATAGAACATCCTGGTTGCTTAATACAGTTATTGTTTATTTAGTGCTTTCAAAGTGGATGGATCCTCTGACTAAATAATTGATGGATTTTTAAAAATTCTTACAACAATTCTAGATAATCATAACCTAATTTTATAGATAAGGAAACTGAACCTTAAAAATATATTAGGTAGTTGGAATGAGGAAATATAGCCAAGTGGTAAAACCAAGATTCAAACCCAAGTCATAATGCTCTTGATCATTAATTTACCATGAAAGAATGGCAATGCTATATAATCTTTTCACTGTATTTTTCACTTGTCAGAAATGTCAGAATATTTTACAAACAGTAGTATAGTGAGCATAGAAATATGTGAAATGGTTCTTCATACCTGTGTAAGCTAGGAATTTAAAGATAAAATTTTATTCTCTGGAAAAGGACAGAGCTTATAATGAGATATGATAGCATTATCTGTGGAAATAGTTTTTAAAAAGTATGGAATGCAATATACTTCAAGAGATTTTATCTACTAAAAAATATAATACACCTGTATTGATCACACAAAATAAAAAATGGCAAAAGTATATGAACACGTGAGCGATTCTTCGTTGTAGTTGTAATATTTGTTATCTGGTATAATTTTTCATTTTCTAAATTGGGTTACCTAGTAGACATCAGAGAACAACATAATGTTCTCAAAAAGAGAACTACTATCACACGACCTTAAGCCAGGGTCAGTAGAAAAGCAGAAAAACCGAATGTGAAAAAAACAAAATAAAACAAAACTGACAAAGGCCAGGATGTCTACAGCTAAACATAGCTCTGACTTCATAAATAACCTGTTGGTCGTTCTCCACATTCCTTTCTCTTGACCTGTAAATTGAGGAGCAAGCCTCAGGCCTGGACATACAGAGCAACAAGACTTTATTCCCCTCTTAAGTACACTTTGTTCAAAGAATGTAATACGTAAAATCATTTACAGTTTAAAAAATTCTGTGAGTTTGTATGCCTGAGATACCCTTAGGGGAAGCAACTGTAAAAAATGGGAGAGACTCCTTTATGTGACTTCAAACAAAGCCTTGTGAATTGTACTTTTTAGAGTTCATTTTAATGAAAAATCTACCAACCTGTCACCAGGTCCTGCTCGATACCTCGCACCTGGGATCAGGACTGGGTCGTCATCACTATCATCTGTGTCCTGGAGAGCAGAGTCCCTGGCTAATGTTTCCTCATGAGCCAAAGGCCCGATGGCTTCTGTTTGTGACTGAGGCTCCGGATTAGCGGTATTTTGATCGGTAGCACCTTCAGTGCTAGTTTGATCTGAAGTTCCTGGTTCCTTGCCTTGTTCCGACAAAGTAGATTCTTCTGGAACCCCACAAGAGCTATCAAGATTGAGGTCATTTCTTTCTCCTGAGCAGGAATCCAATGGCTCAGATGTGAACTTATCTGATTGTGCTGTTAGAAAATAAAGTAGAAACAGCTGGTCATGTTGGCAACATTATTTAATCTAGCCTTAAAGCTGGCAGGCATTTCCTAATGAGGAATTTCCCAATAGGGAGAGAAAAATTCCATAATACATCTATTTGGAAATGGTCTCAGGAGAGAGTAACATAAATTACGCTTCTCATTTGCCCACATGAAGCAATTATCTAAAGAGAACAAGACAACTACTCACCTGTATCTACACGATTCTGAAGTGTGTTTTCTGCAGATGTACCTTCCTGACATGTTGTCGCATCCTCTGACGATTCTTCAAGAGCTTCTGGGAAATAAACCAAATTATCATTTTTTAAAAATGTTTATTTATTTTGCGAGAGAGACAGAGCGCAAGCAGGGTAGACAGAAAGAGGAAGACACAGAATTCGAAGCAGGCTCCAGGCTCTGAACTGTCAGGACGGAGCCCGACACAGGGGTCGAACTCAGGAGCTGTGAGATCATGACCCGAGTCAAAGTCGGACACTCAACTGACTGAGCCACCCAGGCACCCCACCAAATTATCATTAAATCCAAAATTTTTAATAAAATGAATACCAGCTGAATACTCTCGCTATCCTATATATAAGTAGCTCTTAATCCTTTTGGGATCATAGAATCTTCTGACACCCAGACATCACCTCTCCTCAGTACAATGCAAATATCTATGTCCACACCGAACTGTACAAACACTATCAAAGATGGATGAGCAATCCTGCCCACTGCCTCCTCCCAAAGCCCAGGCAAGGACCTTAATAAACCCGCAGTGAAGAATTTCTGCTTGAGATAAGCCCTCACAACTGACATTACTTGATCTTGCCTTGTTTCTAAACTTCACAAAATCTAAACTTAAAACTGAGTATTTTTCTATCCCTTTACCATGCATTTAGTAGAATCTGAACTATCGTGAACCCTACCATCAATTCTCTTTTGGCCACTGAAAATACTTATTTCTGGGATTTAACTCTAAGATCCATTAGGGATCAGTCTTTTTTGCTCCTAACCGCACATCTGCTTACTAGAGAGTTGTTTTACACATACTTAATTCTTGTAAACTCTGTTATATTGAGGCATCTATTCCTTTAATAAGAAGTGGAATTCATTTAGTCCTTCATTTACCAAGTATTTTTTGAAAATCTACTGTGTGCCAGTCCTGGCCGTCATTCATTTCATGCCTTTTTTCTTTGATTAATGAGCTGATTTTTCTACGATGGCCCATCACCAGCTATATTTATTTTTTAATACTCTTGTTACTGTACCGGGCTAAATTTTTGAGCATTAGTTCCATCTGATTTTCACCAGCTTTATGAAATAGCATACAGTCAAAAATGGATGTATAAAAGAAAGTAAATAAGCAGTTGCTAGGGGTTAAGGGGGAAGGAGGATGGGGGATGGGGTGTGACCGCTTAATGGCTGTGGGATTTCCTTTAGAGAGGATAAGAAAATGTTTTAGAACTAGACAGATGCAATAGTTGCACAAAATTGTGAATGGTCACTGGATTGTGTACTTAATTTTTTTTTTTTTTTTTAGATTTATTTATTTTTGAGAGACAGAGAGAGACAGGGCACAAGTGGGGGACGGGCAGAGAGAGAAGGAGACACAGAATGCGAAGCAGGCTCCAGGCTCTAAGCTGTCAGCACAGAGCCCAACGTGGGGCTCAAACTCACAAACCGCGAGATCATGACCTGAGCCAAAATCAGTCGCTTAACCGACTGAGCCACCCAGGCGCCCTTAATTTTTTTTTTTAATGTTTATTTATTTTTGAGAGAAAGAGAGAGAGAGAGAGAGAGAGAGAGAGAGAGAGAGAGAGAGAATGAGTGGGGGAGGGGCAGAGAGACAGGGAGACAAGAATCTGAAGTAGGCTTCCGGCTCTAAGATGTCAGACAGAGCCCAATACGGGGCTTGAACACACAAACCATGTGATCATGACCTGAGCCAAAGTCGGATGCTTAACCGACTGAGCCACCCAGGCGTCACTAGAGCGTGTACTTTAAAATGGTTAAATTTATGTTACGTGAATTTCACCTCATTAAAAAAAAAAAAGTGAGCAAAAATTATATGCTAAAAAAAAAAAGAGAGAGAGAGAGAGAAAGAAAATCTCCTGTAATCAAGGCTCTGGACTAGACACTAAATTTCACATAATGGTCAGGTAAAATATTCTAGGAAAGCGTTCTGAAAAATTCCTAAATGGCATTTCTTGTATGAAACAGTATTCACGCATAACCCATTTAAATTTTATTCCTTTTTCCCCCTTCACAAGCCACCTATACTCTTTGAAAAAATCAAGGCAGATACTTTGGATTTCACTGCTAGGTATAAAAGTGGTCAAGATAATCCAAACTAACGTTTACGTCTCACGTATTTTCAGTACAATGACCACCTGTCTTGGCCATTGTATCCACTGAGGGGAACTGTGCTTCACTGTGACTCCCTACCCTAAATGCTTAAGGCCTCAACCATTTGTATTTGCTATCTGTTTATCAACAGTAGTGGCTGGACTACTGAGGCAAAAGTAATTTATTAAAAACAAAAAACGGGCACCTGGGTGGCTTAGTCACTTGAGTGTCCAACTCTTGATTTTGGCTCAGGTCACGATCCCACGGTTGTGGGATCAAGCCCCATGTCAGGTTCCACGCTGAGCTTAAGATTCTCTTTCTCCCTCCCTCTGCCCCTCTCCCCCACTCGAGCTCTCTACAAAATACTAACTAACTAACTAACTAACTAACTAACTAACTAACCAACCAACTAACCAAGAAACAAAACTGCTGCACTGAAAGAACATAAAAGCAGGTGGACATTCAACACTGGGGTTTTATAATGACAACAGAAACAACACCTTACTTGTCTCACTGTCTCCTGGTGGTAGCACGGAGCTCTGTGGGGTCAAGGATCCCTCCTGACCCTCAGATTTGCAGTGGCTCCCATTTCCTCTAGAACTTGAGGCAGTACTGCTCCTATTATCCAAACAAAACAAGCGGTTCCACCAGGAAGTTAATAAATATGAACTTTTAGGGTAATTTTTATATTTTACAACTAAAGAAACAAAAACTCCACACAACAAATAAAACATAGGACTTCTTATTTGAATAGTACTTGTAAAACACCACTTTCAAAGATCAAGGTGATTATTCTAATCCTCCTTAACCTTAAAAAAGAGATTTAAAAATACAGAAGGACCACCTTTTCAAGGTTTTGATCCTTCTATTTATTTCTATACATTTGTATTGAATTTTAACTGAATTACATGGACTCTCTTCTTGTCCTCACCACAGATGGTTCACCACATCCAAATCCTTACTGGTTTTACACACTTTGGTCTTTGAACCCCCCTACGCAGCTTGCTTCTACTTCTGGACTGTTGTTCACATATGGCAGGTGATTGAGCACCAGGGCTTGTAGAAAGTTCGGATAATGTTTTTTATTAGTTTAATACCCACCTGACGATGACTAACAATTCTGTCGGCATTTTTGGCTAGGGCAGAATCCTAGGTGGATTCAAATAAATCATTTTCAATGAATGTTCTGTGATAAATCATGGCATATGTGTAAGGTGGGGATTAGATGGGAAAGAAAATAGAGGAAAATGTAAAACAATCTAGGATTAAAATTAAATTCAGAGAAATGTAATAATTTCTTAGACTTAGAATAAATGTGAACAAGAAAAAAAAAACCCTGAGAGTTACAAGTAACTTAAAAACCGTTAATAACAGACAAATAGCAATGACTCAACAGACAATGCAAATTGTCATGGACTTTTTGCCAAGATTTTATAAAATCCCCTTTAGGCTACTTGCAGAAGTCAATTTGATTTTTTTAAAAGGGCACCCATGTATAATATGCTATTTTTAGGAAGAATGCATATCTACATGGGTATATATGCAGAAAAAAATTTCAGAAAGGATACGTACCAATGTTAAGTGTCATCTCAGTAGGATTATTACAAGTGATTTCTTTTCACACTTTTCTCTAGATTCTGACTTTTTTTTTGCAATGAGCATGTTATTTCTTTTTAACCGGAAAGAAATATATAGCAATTTTGGTAAAGAGAAGCCAATGTGATATATAAATCTTTTTTCCCCATTGAGAAAGCTATGATACAGGCATAAATAAAATGCTCAGTGTATTATAGTTATGAGAATTGAAACATTATGATACTGATGTAGGAAAACAGAGCCATTAGTGGAAAAGACAATGTAACCAAGTAAACATGTTTAGCATATGTTAATATGGCATTTTAAATCACAGAAAAAAGCATAAGTTGCTCAGTCAATGTAACAGGACAAAGGAAGAGTCATGTGGAAAAATCAAGCTATAGCTCTATGTCATACTTTATGGCAGAGTAAGTTGAAGAGGAATTAAGCACATATTTCTGATATGAAAATCACAGAAATGGTAAGAGGAAAATAAGAGGAAACTTTCCCCCTAATCCTGGGAAGGACAGGCTTTCCTAAGCATGAGCTCACAGGCTGGAACCATAAAGCAAAACTGCCATAAGTAAACTGAAAGACAGACAACAAACTGGGAAAAATATTTGCAACAAATGAAAGACAAATGGTATCATCCTCACTCAATTCCATAATAAATAGGTAAATAGTTTTATAAACAGTAAGAAAAAGATATGAACACTGTAGTAGAAAAACGGGCAAAGGCTAGGAAAGGCCAATTTACAAAGAAGGTAACTACAGACCCAGCACCCGGGCCTGTCGTGTGCTAGGCAACGTGCCAAGTACTATCTGCTTTTTCTGCGTGATCTCGTTAAATCTTCCCAAGAAACCTCTAAAGTAGGTTCTAGTAGATATGCCTGTTTTTCAGATGAAAAAACTGAGATTCAGAGAAGTTCAACAGCTTGTCAAGTTTAAGGTCTAAGCTCTTAGTCAGTGTGCTCTATTGCCTTATCTGTCATCAAAGAAACTAAAATAAAAGCAAGACCCCATACTGGCATATGAAAAAGAGATGAAAGAGACTGCATACATTTTGAATTTTCTTTTTATAATTTTTTTCTTTTTTCTTTCATGATCAGGAAAAAAACTAATTACTTTCTGATAAATAAGAAACGAGTGAATGAGAGAATTTCATGGTCAGATTTTAGAGAAGAAAAAGTAGCATTCAAAAGAAGAGTGGGACTAAGGATCTTTGCTAAAAAAATGCTCAGATGAGATTCTTTATAAAAAATCAGCCTTTTTGGTACAGAAACATGAGACTAGAACAAGAAAGACATAAAGCATAACAATCTTGTATGATCTTCAATTACATATGAAGAAAAAGGGCCACAGAGATCATGATTATAAAAAGTTGAGTTCCAACACTAAGGCTCATAAAGAAGTTAGAAATTCTACTGACTGCACCTTCAAATATATATCTAGAATCCCATTTCTTCTTACTATCTATCTCCACTGCTCTCATCCTGGTCCAAGACACAGGTGCCTCTCACCTTTCTTACTGTTTGTCTTTTAACTGGCCACCTGGCTTCCACCTAGGGCCTATTCTCTACTCGGCAATCAGAGACATCCTTTATCCTTTTAAATATGCTCCTCACTTACCTGGGCTGACCTTCTTTGCTACTACTACTTTCTCCTTTGGTCCTCCACTTCAGCTACAGTGGTTTTCTTAAAGACCCTTGAACATTCGTGGTCTGTTCCTGAGTCAGAGCTTTTGGACTGGCTTTCTCTCTGCCTACAATGCTCTTCCTCCAGATGTATGCATGGCTCACTCCTTCTTACCCTTTAAGTTTTTGTCCAAATGCCATCTACTCAATGATGCCTACCCTTACCCGAGGTCTCCCAATCATCCTTACCTGCTATATTTTCTTCCACAGCACTTAGTATTCTCTAACATACTATACAATTCATTTATTTGCTCTATTTACTGTCTGTCTCCCCCATCTAGAATATAAGTTCCAATAGGGAGGGATTTTTTTGTCAGTTTTTTTTTCCCTGATGTATTCCCAGTGTCTAGAATAGTCTCTGGAACACAGAAGGATTTCAGTAACATCTGAAAATACTACTTAAAGATTTTAATGTAAATACATAGACACATAAACACAAATGGAAACCAGTGAACTGGAATAAATAAATAAATAAAATCACATATCAACATATAATTATATATTAATAAACAATATATAGCTATATGTTATGTATATATTATATGAGCATATAATATATAATAATAAACAGTGGAATATGTTAATATAATATTAATTATACAAAATAATTAATATATTGGTTATAAATGATTAATATAATTACTATATATTAATCATATAATTATACTACTATGTAATTATATATTAAGAAAGATATTATTGATATGTTAAATCATATTAATATAGAAATGGTAATAAATTTAAATACAACATTTTGGATACTATCTCAAGCAAAAGGCATGAGACAGACTAAAAGAATGTAAGAAGCTCACATAACCTGTTTTTAAGGCATAAGATTTAACTAGATTAGTGAGCCATAAATATAACCAGAAATGTCATTAAAGAGAACCTGATAGCCATCAAATAGAGTTCAACCTTACTAGTAATCAATTAAATAAAAATGACAATTATTTTAAAATCAAATATACAAATTAAAAATAAATTGCTATTGAACACTGGCCTCGGGGCAGCAAAATGTGAACTTTCATATGCTGCTGGGAGAAATGTAATGACAGAAGAGTCCTTTGAAAATAATTTGGCAATATCTTTTGACTTAGAGTTGACTTCTAAAAATACATCTCAAATCACTCTTAAAGATAGGAAAAAGCTTGTAAACAAAGATATTCATTATAAAAAAAAAGGTAAATTCACTGCCTGATTAAAGAAAAACGGTTAGGTAAACTCTGGAGTATTACACAGTTTTCAGATTTACGAAAACTAAGTAGAAATGTGGGAATATTTATTATGGAGTTAAGCCAAATAAATGCAGGAGAGAACAGAATATGTACAGTATGGTTCAAATTAACTTTAAAACTCAACCCCCAAATCACACATGCATACATATATGTACATATGTGTGTGGACACACACACCTACGCAAAGGACCAAGACTGAAAAAAAACTCCAAAATGTTAGGTTTATTTTTTTTGCACTAATGGTCTATTGGTGATTATTTATTTTTCTATCTTTTGCATTTTCTATCAGAAGAAATATTCCAGGACCAACACCATCAGCATCACCTGGGAATTTTTTAGAAATGCAAACTGTCTGATCCCACCTCAAACTTAACTGAGAGTGGGGCCCAGTAATCTGTGTTTTAACAACCTCTCTAAGCGATCTGAACCACCCACCCTAAGTTGGTGAACCAATGCATTACAACTAAACAAAACACAAAGATGACGAAGTGCTAAAAATAGTATCTAATACAATCCTACAAAATGGCTAAGAACAGCTTTACAAAAATATTAACTTACCATTCATCTGTAAAGTTCAGTTTTATTGTGCTTGTAGTTGTTCCTTCTGTGCTGTAGTGCAAACTTAAAACTGGTTCACCTGTCCCTGGTTTGGGGCTCAGCTTTTCATTATTGTTATCTGAAAATTGTGTTTAAAACATTTGAAAAAGTCTCTGAAACCAATAAAAAGATGACATTTCCTAAAATTTATAAAACTTAAATTAGGCTGTCCTTGTCATAGTTCTTTCTCACATCTGTTACGGTTCTCACTTAAAGTTCAAAAGCAAGTGTTATAGAAACACTATTTCAAAGTGGCACTGCATCAAATTCTACTTTTGTGTACATGATTCCCTTCAATTCAGATGGAAATCACACACATTCGAGAGTCATATTTAGTCATTAGGAAATCAAAGAATATTAACAAGCAATGAGCTATGTTACAAACTGGTACTTTCATGTAATGGAATGCTCACGACTTCATTCTTTAGTTGCTAGAGCATCACGATAAACTAACGTTGGCTCCTTCAGAAGCACTGAGAAGCAAGATGCCAGGCCTCTGAAAGCAGCTGTTCAGTAAAAACTCTGCTGCAACTAAAGACTATCAAATTTTTTCTGTTCTTTCAAATTCACAGATTTATAATCTAGCAAGGGATTATAGCCTGCACTCTACTGGGAGGGGAGGAAAAGAAAATTTAATATGCTTTTGATATTTCTAAAACTCTCTTTGCTATAAGATCATATGTTTTGGTATATTTCCTCTTCCTCTCCTGACTAATCTCAGGAATTTGTTTTCTAAACTATGGAAATCGTAATTTCACCTTAAGAATCTATAGGGGATGTCCATGATACATTATCTATCTCAACATATTAAATCTTTGTAAAATGGCAAATAAAATCAAGAAATTCTACACAAATTGATATAGACCACCCCAAAGTTATCCTTCCCCACCTCCCCAAAAGAGTACATGGATAGTCAAACACCAAATTAAATAAAGCTTAAAAAATTTTTCTTTTTATGATGATTAATAGCTTGAGGGAACATTAGCATACACAGAAAATACAAACTGCTATATAATCAAACATGTAACATTTCTGCCAGTTGCTTGCAGAAAGAAAACTCTTTGTGATATAACTGTTTTCTTGCTATCAGTTTAAGAACTGATACATTATTAATAGTAAGCCTTCTGTCTTGGAAAATAACAAAAGCAGTAACAACTTCATAAAAACCTATATTATTCAGGCCCTTTGGTTATTACGTTCATTTTATACTGCAGTGAAAGACTTCTATCTTTCTGTATTCCTCTTGGAGACGCTAGAGCGCTTGTTAAAAGAGAATCCGACAGAACCTCTGCTCTAACTTTTATCCTATGAAATGGCAATTAACAAGATTTCCAATAGGGAACTATAGTAGAAGGGAAAAGGATTCTCTCCTAGGGATGAGAAATCAAGCTGGTAATAAAACTCAGGGCTTTCAGTTCTTGGGTCTTCACTTCTAACTCCTGAGAAATCCTCTCCTGTAATACTAATTGCTATTTGAAAATAACAGTGTCAGTAAATTATAAAGCTGGCTTCCCAAATGGTAAAAACACTTTGTTTCTGTACTACTGTTATGACTATGTCATTGCTACAGCCACTGGGAATAAATTAGCAATCCAATACAACTTTCAAAGATTCAGTATTACATTCAGTGTTTTAAAGGAGGTATTTCATCAAATGGTATTCCAAGAAAATAACTGAATTAACAGATGTTTAGCTTGCATAAAATTATTAAGAATGGGACTTTTAAGACATCTGTCCTACCCTTGACCAACACTGAGAAATTTGCTGGTAGTCATTTGTCCACACATAGTTTTCCCTTATTCTTAATTACCGAAATTAAATTTCCCTTATTCTTAGTTGCTGAAATTTTTGGCCCACTGCTGCCCAAATCACCATCATAATCCTTGATGAGGACAGACAGCTGCAAGATTGAATGATCCAGGAAACTAAGAGGCAGAGCTGGGCTGGTTCCTTTATTATCTGTCACAACACTTTATAAAGTGCTTTGCTATTTATTTTTCTTAAAAAAATTTTTTTGTAATTAATTTATTTTTTGAGAGACATAGAGAGACAGAGCACAAGTTGGGGAGGGGCAGAGAGAGAAGGAGACACAGAACCCAAAGCAGGCTCCAGGCTCTGAGCTGTCAGCACAGAGCCCAATGCGGGGCTCCAACTCATGAACCGTGAAATCATGACCTGAGCCAAAGTCAGACGCTTAACCGACTGAGCCACCCAGGCACCCCTATTTATTTTTCTGTTAAAAGTAAAGAAGGGATAGAAAACAAAACGGGTGAGAGAATTACAGGACTGAATTTCTTACATCCACCTCACTTATAGCAACATAAGTTGTAAGAAGCCATTTATACGCTGTATCAAAAATTTCCTTTTGTATAGAATTAAAGAGACAGCTATAGACTTGCACTCTGTAATTGCAGGAATACAACCTCTGTCCAGAGGTCAGAATGGTGTGGAAAATATCTTATTTAAATTGCAGCACCCCACCCCCGCAAAGCAAGAAGCTTCCTAAGATAATATTAATTAAACCGTCTTCCTTACGGTGTCTACCACCATAAGTTATTATTTAATCTCTCATGAATACAATCTACATATTGTAAGTCACGTAAGACACAGTGGTATTCATTTAATTTATAAAATGACTATCATTGACAGAATTTGTTCACTGAGATTGTTAATGAACCCACCAGCTTGGGGTAAAATTGGGTCACCGCTGTATAAACAGAATGCGTTCTTCTGTTAGCTACACAAACTTTAGACCCCTCAGTCTAGTTAACTCCTTACAGACCTGCATGTACATAACGGGTGCTTCTGGCAGAAACACCACCCAATGCATAACTAAGGCATTAATAAGAGTATCTACCCACAGTTTAGGATTCATTTCCTGGCTTGTTCCAATCTATTCTTACTTTAATACTCCTCTTCTTGATCATCTACATCCTACCAGGTTGAATCTTCTCAGAAATGTAGATCCCTGGCTTACTAGCGAATTAATTCACAATTCTTTTCTGATACAATACGTATTTTAAGCTACAAATGTCTGAGAAAAATCCACTTTAAAAAACTAAAAAATTAAATTCTTATTTTTACTCTATTTGAAAAAATATTTGTAACCATTTATATCGGCAAACACAATCTAAAAACTTTATTATTCAGGGCGTCAGATTCTTGATCTTGGCTCAGGTCATAATCTCACAGTTCATGAGTTCGAGCCCCACATCGGGCTCTGTGCTGACAGTACAGAGCCTGCTTGGGGTTCTCATTCTCTCTCTCTCTCTCTGCCCCTTCTCTGCTTTCTCCTTCTCTCTCTCAAAAATAAACACTGAAATATATATATACATATATATGTATATATAATTAAAACTGTATTATTCAAAACCTCACACAACAGAGAGAAATATGTAACTAAGATATTTTTTGCTTAACAAGTAAAAGTTTTAATCTAAGAGCCCTTGTGGTTAGAACTTCACCTAAACAAATGACTTTATATAAAAAGCACCATCATAATAATAACAAGAATTTCTTAAGCATTACTATGTCCCAGGAGACAGGTGCGTCCTGTATTAAACCTCCACTTTACGGATGGTGAAACAGGTGATTCTGAGCTAGATTTTTTTCTCTTGCCATCTAGGCTTCCTTCTACATAGAGTTCCTACTGACTATGCTGTCTTGGATGTAACTTGAATACAAAATAGAAAATAAGATTGCTTAAATATTTTAGTTTAGAAATACCAATTGTTCATGGTACTATTTCTCAGGAATGATGTGTAATCCATTTCAGCAATATTAATGTAACTGATAACAGTTCTGGTAACCCAAATTGTCACTTTGGCCTCAGAGTACTGGAAAATTGTGCTGCATCTTCTGGTTAGGGTGCTTAGAGACTGGACTATTTCTCCTTCTCCTAAAAACATTATAGGAGAATAAAATTAATTAAACTGTGTGCTCTCAGCACAAGGGCAGTGTAGTGGGGGAAAAATCACTTTCAATTTGTTCAACACTGCTGAAGTTAGAGATGGCTATTTTATATTGCTTACTTAAGAATAATTATTAAAAACTGGTGACAGCAGCTTGAAGTGCTAAAAAGGCAAACTACCACCTGTTTTAAAAACACACGTTTCAAAAGCACAATAATAACCACATAAAAATCAAGACCACATACTGTAAAAGACTTCATTTTCGAGGTTACAAGTGAATAGTCAATAACGTGAAATTGTGGAGACCCAATTTTAAAGATCCTCTCCAGACATGTTATAAGAGCCCTTTCAGGTTAGTATAGTGACTCAGAAAAAAACTTTAGAATGGTCTGGAATATAATTTGAAAGCAACTTCTCTGAATTTTATTTAATTAGATACCTTCCAAGCCTTTCAGATATGAACCACAAACAATTTTGTTTTGGTAACACACATGTACTCAAACCATTTCATCTGTGCATTGACATTATGAAATTATATTCCTCTGTGGTTCTAAAAACACAGGCTCAGAGTCATGCCAAAAATTAAGTGTGCTGACAGTAGCACAAAATAGGCTATCTTGGTAACTAGGTTTATAGATCATCTAAATATTGATACAGATGTTTGAACTTTCAGCTAGGATATCCCTGGAGACCTATCCTATATGTAAATTTAAAAAGTAATCAAAATTAAGATAATTAATGAGGATATGGCCACAAAAATTTGTTTAGAATCATTATGCCCAACATTTCTCTGCTCCTGCGTCACTCTCGTAAATGTACGATCATACATTAATCCCCAGAGTAGCTTAGGTAAGCGGTGGATAATACAGAAATAGTATATTCTTTATGAAAAGTATTTTCTATTATGCAATGAACTAAAAAAAATTTTTTTTTTTGATGTTTACTTGTTTTTGAGAGAGAGAGAAACAGAGCGTGAGCAGGCGAGGGGGAGAGAGAGAAGGAGACACAGAACTAGAAGCAGGCTCCAGGCTCCGCGATGACAGCACAGAGCCCGATACGGGGCTCAAACTCATGAACTGTGAGATCATGACCTGAGTTGAACTTGGACACTCAACTCACTGAGCCACCCAGGCGCCCCTGCAATGAACTTCTTGCCACTTCTCATTCCATTAAGTCAAATGTTAAAAAAACTAAAAAGATAAATACATCTAAAAGGAAGCAAAACATACGGGGAAATTCTCTGAAAAAAACGTAGACACATCAATAAGGTTCAACTACCTTCTCAAATTTTGCTCCCAACTTACTTGACTTGCACAGAAGAGAAGGCAAATTTCTCAAATATAATTTTTAGAACAATTTGAAACACTTCCATTTTATAGGTCAGGAATCCGTAATTTTTCTGCAGACCTCAGACTACTGGATATCCAGTTCTTCCAATCATTTGCATAAGAAGGCATATTCTGATTCAAAGTGGAGAAACTGCTTTTAGGAGTAGATTCTTCACAGAAAACACCTATCTACCATACAGATGACTGTGGGGCAAGGCGTTTTATTCTAAAAATAAGTGTTCTCACTAGTGTGATCTGACTTTACATACATAAATGATGTTCTGGAAGCCAAAACCAAAGAAAGCTCAACTTTAAAACTGGTATTTCTTAGGAAATCTCTTCTGTAAAATCTTTTGGAAATAATATTCTAGTCAAAATATCTCCCTGACAATCAAAACTCAACCTCTATATCAATTATACTAATTTTAATCCAAGAACTTTTTTCATGACATAACACAGAAATGTAAATTGAATCTAAACATGAGTTTGGATACATGTAGGTTCAGACTGTGCCTGGTTTCATATTCCCAGTGACGTTTACAATTTCTGGGCTGAAATGCAGCAGCTACCTAGGCTCTCCTTCCCCTGCTGCAGACCCGTGAGCCTTACAGCTCTCTGTTCATAAGAGTCCCTATTCCTATTTCACATTCAGTCTTGAGGAGAACACACAGGAAGGAAACAGGTAAGATGCCCACGCCATGTGGCACAGGAACCCTCCCCAAATCCTTACTCAGTATCTCTCTTTTCTGTTTCCCCGGGAATATTCTCTCTTAAAAAATCCAAACCTGCCTGTCACACAAAACAGATCAGTATGTGATGTCCAGGTGAAAATGAACAAACGAGGCAGACAGCTCAGAAGAACACTCTCTTTAACCATTTTCCCCTCCAGCTACTGTCTTCCTTGCTTATTGTCTTGAAATGCTTTTCTTGGGGCACCTTGGTGGCTCAGTCAGTTAAGTGTCCAACTCTTGATTTCGGCTCAGGTCATGATCTCAAAGGTTTGTGAGTTCGGAGCCCCGCACTGGCAGGCTCTGTGCAGAGCCTGCTTGGGATTCTTTCTCTCTCTGCCCCTCCCTGGTCTCTCTCTTTCTCAAAATTAACAAACAAAGAAACAAACAAACATTACAAAAATGTTTTTGAAATGCTTTTCTTATTTCTCATCTCCATTTCTTCACCCCCTGGTCTACCGTGGCCTCTGTCTCTACCAGCCTGTGAAACTGCTCTAATTTGATCAATCTCCTCCACACTGATTAATTTAGTGGAGAATTTCTGGAAACCATTTGCTTGACCTAGCAGCAGCACTCAGATACACAGCTCTCCTGTATCTGAGAATCTCCCTTCTCTCAATCTCATGACACTGTACTGGTGGTCTACTCTACCTCTGACCTCTCTGGTTCCTTCTTCGTCTCTTGTATCTCCTCTAGCGAAATCTTTAATTCTGGAATTTTTCTGATTTTTTTCTGAGATGTTTTAGATACTGTATTTTCTCCCCTCACGTTTTATATTCATCTTTGTCAATTCATCTACTTCTATGGCTTCAATTATTATCTATATGCAGAAAATTCCCCATTTATTTCTCTAGCTCTGACATCTTTTCCTCCTTTTTTTTTAAAAAAAGGGTTTCTTTTCTTTTTTTTTTTTTTTTAAGTAGGTTTCAGGCCCAATGTGGGGCTTCAACTCACGACCCCCAGACCAAGAGTCACATGCTCTACTCACTGAGCCAGCCAGGCGACCCTCTAACACCTTTTCTAAGCCCCATATCCATGCAATCAACTGCCCAACAGCCTTTTCCAACAGACGTGGGTCTCTCACACGGAAAACTCAAAATCGACATATTCAAAAGCAAGTCTGCGATCCCCACCTCCTTCTACGCATCCCCTCCCATACCTTATTCCTTTTCCAGGGTTGCCTATTTAAGAATGTGTCTACCCACTTCACTGTGCTCAATCGAAACTTGGGAGTTAGCCTTACAGCAGCCAGAAATGTCATCTGTTAATCTCCATCAGTAACTCCCCCAAACAACCACAAATATGTGAAGACACATACTCTCATCCTGGTCCCTCCAACCAGCTTGCCATTACTAAACCACCCCCACAGAGAAATTCTAAAGTGGTTACTGCAGCTTATACTCTGGACTCCTCCTCAATCTCCTGCCTCATTCAACTATTATCAAATCCTGTTTATTCTATAGCCTAAATATTTCTTCAATCTCTTCATTCTCTCCCCAGACTTCTATCATCAATCGGGTCAAAATGTTAGTACCAGGAGAACTTCCTAAGTGATTCTGTCTCTAGTCAAATCTCCATACTCTATTCTGGACAAACCAGATGGATCAGTCCATACTCTCTATTTTAAACCCTTCCTTAGCTTCCTGCTGTTCTTAAAATAAAATCCCAAACCTTAAACTTCCCAAAGGTCCTTCTCAATCTGGGCCCCACCCATCTCTTGAAGCCAAGGAACACTGCAGCCACAGTGGGACGCTCATGTCATGCTAACGTGACTATCTCGGAGCCTCTGCATATGCTGTTCCTGCTTGCCTGTACTCACTCCCCTTCACCTAATTTACTCACACTCCTCTTTCAGACCTCAGCTTAAATATCTCGTCCTCACGGATGCCGTATTTAGCCCCCTACCAGAAGACATGAAGACTCACTCTTACGTGTTCCCCAATGAACCCTGTTATTTCCTCTTTTATAACACTCACCACACTTAAGAGTTATCTTTTCATCATCTGTCTTTACTGTTAGATGAGGCAAAGCAGAGTAGTTATGATCACAGATGGCAGAGTCAGGCTTAGTTCTGGATCACATTTATAACACTAAGGCACACTTACAGTGGGTAACCTCAGACAAGTTTCTTAATCTCCCTGTGCCTCAGTTTCCTCATCTGGAAAATGAGCGTAACAGTACCTATGGTATAAGGTCGTGGTATGGATTAAGTAAATGAACAAATAAAACTTGCTCAAAGTAATGTGTGCCACAAAGAATATGCAATGTAAGTGTGTCTGCTATTGTTATTATTACAGTTAACCAACTCCATTATGATTATTAACACTGTTATTGCTAATCAACACTATGTTCCCAGCACAGGGAGCATGCATCCTAGTGTGAGCCCAGTACTTGCCCCAAGTAACCAGATAATTAAATATGAGTTGAATTAATGACACAGACATACAAATATGGCTCCATCACTTATTTCACTTGTCCTTCTATATTTCTTGGGAGTCTTGGTTTCTTCATCAGTAAATAAGAATAACATTAGTACTTGTTGTATAAGAACACATGAGATAGTGCTTGTAAAATTCTTAACACAATGCCAGTCACACACTAAAAACTCAATAAGTGTCAGTTATTTTTTATCATACACAGTTCTGAGTTAGAAAACAATTTAACTGGATATACAGACAGATACTGATTTGGTTAGCAGGAGAGGAGAACGAGTGAGCATACAAATATGCTCAAAATGAAATAGGGTTTACCTTTCAAAAGAACAAATGTATCACTAATACGAAGAATCTAGACTTAATAGTTGGGGAAAGGGAGACTAACTGCTCCCTTCTAAGCAACGAAGTGATAATTAATTTTTTGGAATATAAAAAATCTAGAAGGAACTCTAAGTTCACTAACATTTTTTTTTTTTTAGAATTTAAGATACAGTATTTACAAATATACTCCAGTATGACGAATACTGAATTTGTACTTTCCATTACTGCAGCAGGCTTCAACAGTTAGATATTTATTTAACGAAAATTAGAACTGTCAAAGTACATTTAATGGAGATCTAAAATACTACTTGAAGTAATACTGTCATGAAATTACTAAAATGAAATTGTAATTTGGTGACAGTGTATGACCTTAAGAGAAGGCACGACAGGTCCCATTTTCCCATTTCCCATCTACCCTAGTGGAGTCAGTCAGAGCTGTTTCACCGGTTCCTGGTAACCCACAAGTCTCATCCTCTAAGTGAACGTCTTATGGACATCGAAAGAAGTCTGCTTTTGTGCATATACACAGTGGAGAGTTAAATTTTGTATTTCTAAAGCTACAAATTGGTGTCTGGCAGGTGCACAATCGCCCACGGGCCTAAGTTTCAAACGCAACAGCATTATCAACTTCCCGATGATTGTCACTGTAATGGATAGACAGCAACTTGGCTTTAGTCACGGCCACACTTTAAAACCCAGGCAGAACAATTTTCTTATACTCCGTCAAAAATTAAAAGTTAAGGTCATAGGTTTCTTCCATTGTTTTAAAAGGGGGATATCACTGGCCTAAATATTTTTAACAGAAAATAATGTGTTACTTTTAATAATGTAAGTAGGCACGAGAAATATATGCCAGAAGAGGACTGTTTTCCTTATAATACAGTAGGCATTACATAATTAAAGATATCAATGAAAAGAAACACCAGAACTACTCATTAAAACGCTGTTCAAACTAAACACAATGCACAGGTATCATTGTGCTTACTCAAAAGGAGTTTCTAATTAGCACAGAGAGGCTGTCAATGTGTGTACAAAGCCCTCTATTTGCAGGATATTGGAAAGTATTTTATGATAGGATAAAAACAATATGCATGTTGTACACTTATTTCCTTGACATTTTGTTTCTTAGGAAAATATTTTGATAAAAGAAAAGAACTATTGAGGCAACCAGCAACCAGGCAGCTTGCATTGACGACTCTGAAGATTTAGACTAAATATACTTTTATTTAAAAAATGTTGTGCTTCTGTCAAAAATTCAAGATAAACAAAAACAGTGACTGACCAACCAATGCAATAATGTGTATATAAACACTGAAAGAAAAAAAAAGTCTTTTAGTGAAGCAAATCCACTACAATTAAAAAAAAATTTTTTTTAAGACTTTAAGTAATCTCTGTCCAACATGGGGCTCAAACTCAGTACCCCCAAATCAAGAGTCCCATGCTCTACTGACTGAGCCAGTCAGGCACCCAAATTTTTAAATTTTTATTAGTAGCATTTTTATCCTTGGTAACCCCCTCAAATAAAGAAATCTATGGACTACGGTGGGATATCACACAATAATGTGAAAGTACCTCAGGGCTTGTAAGATGAACATTGTCAAATAAGTATGAAACTGAATTATCAATTAAAAAAATGTAACAGCGTCTCTTTAAAAGTATGAATAAGAAACTTGAAACATGATTAAATAATCCCTAGAGATATATTCAGAAAGAAAACCTATGAACTTTACTTTTCCCGTTCTACAGGGTAAAGTGGAACACAAGAGTCTTGACAAAGATTAAAACGTGAAATAACAGCACTAAGGGGACATCAACTATTCCCTACACCTTTAACCTCTCGGACAAAGATTCTTTCTTATTTTATCAGCGTGCTCCATTTGGAAACCACAACCCCTGTCCCAGACATTACCTTTCCTCTACCTTTTCATTCTTAAATGAGCTTATGGAAAGAGTCATCTACGTGCTAACGTTTCCGCCTCCAAAAGAAAATCATTCTCCTCAAACCACTGCTGTCTGGCTTCTGCCCCCACCGCGCCACTCAAACTGCCAGGCCACGGCAACAACGGGTAAGCGGCCTGTGACCAAAGGCCAAAACCATCCCTCAGTCTTTGTCGGACGTGACATCGTGACATCGTCGCTTCACAGGTCACTGCTGGGCAGTTCCTCTTCGAACTTTGCTTCCCCACCCCCCAACCCCCCCCCCCCCAACTCGGCATCCTTTCTGCCCTGCCAGTTCCTCTGCTCATTCCTTTCCGGTCTCCTTGGCCGAATCCTCTCCTCTTGCTTGCTCTTGCAGGGTACACTCTCCCCTTTTCACTTGACCCTCGTTTCCTCGACAGTCTCATCTACTACCACGGTTTCAACTGCTATCTGTAAACTGATGATTCCTAGTTTTTATCTCCCCCTCAGACCTCTCCAGTGACTCCCAGACACATATATCCATCTGTCTGTCCGTAAGATTTCTCAATTTGGAGAGCTCAGTGTACTTAAACATATCAAGAAAATCTCATGTATCTTCTCCCCCTATAACCAGCTGTTTCTCCGGAAATCCCCATCTTGGTTGATGGTATCGCTCTCCATTATCCTATCAAGATACCTGGATATGGTTCTCTCATTCATTTTTAACCACTCAGTCTCAAGGTGCCATCAATTCTGTCTCTCAAATATTGACAAAATCTGTCCATTTTTCTCATTTCCTACCTCTAATTACCTTAGATTGGACCCCAGAGCATCTCTCACCTGGACTATTACAACAGCCCCTTACATGGTCTTGCAGTTTTCAATCTTAACCCCTTCCAATCAACCATCTATAATCGTGCCAAAATCATCTTTCCAATACATAAATCTGGTTCTGCTTCTCCTAAGGCATCCCACTACTTAATAAAGTCATTTACTCACTCATTTAAGCAGATATTTATTGTTTACTGTGTAACAGATATGGTATTAGGCATATCTGCATCATAGTGTATTAGAGTCGATGAAAACAACATTTAGAGAATACAGGGATGAAACAAATCCTCAAACTGTATGATTACAAATTGTGACAAATGCAATGAAGGAAAACAGGTCACAAAGAGAGTAAGAGGGGAGAATTACTTCAAATTAAAATGTCATATTATTTTTAAGAAAGGAATTTCGGAGATTTGATGGGTAGAAAGCTGCTGTAGGAGAAAAGGACTTTTGGTAGAGGAAATAGCATACATAAGAGTTTTGAGAGGGAAAGGAATAGAGAGTGCTAGAAGAACTAAAAGCAGACCTATCTGTCAAAAGCTTAGTAAGTGAGAGAAGGGTGGCCTGAGATAAGTTTGGGGAGACAGGGGCCGGGTCAAGTCCACGGTATGGACTTGGGTTGTTTTGAAGGGCAAAGGGACACAATTAAAAAGTTTTAGGTAGATGAAGGACATGATTAGATTTGTTTTTAAAAGTTGACTCTGGTTGTTGCTGGGAACAGGCCGCAGCCTGAGTGGGTGTGAGGAACCCAGCTGAGAGGTTATCGTATTAGTCCAGATGAGAAAGATCGTGGTGGGCAGTTTCTCTTAATGTTTACAGAAGTTATTTTTAGGTAATATAAGCCTGTAATGTAGAAGTCCCCAGTACTTTTTAAATGACGTAATCCTGGGGCCCTTAGGTGGCTCGGTCGGTTAAGTGTCTGACTCGATTTCGGCTCAGGTCATGATCTCACGGTTCGGGAGATCAAGCCCCGCGTCCATGCTGACAGCACGGAGCCTGCTTGGGATTCTCTCTCCCTCTCTCTCTCTGCCCCTTCCCCCCTCCCGCATTCTCCCTCTCAAAAATAAATAAATAAACCTAAAAAAAAAAAAGGATGTAATCCTGCTAAACAAAAAGGCATGTAAAAAAAAAAAAGCTCAGGGTTTAATTCATTTGGATATACTGTTCATCATTAGAACGTTTCTAATTACACAGTTCATTGATGATAGTCTAATATGATATAGCTTCTGCCAAACCTACTCAGTATTTGCCCTTTTATATAACACCTCTCCTTCTATGACTAACAGGCATATCATAGTTGACATGGCCAAAAAACAAAGAACCTCTTGATTTCTGCCTCAAGACTAATGTACCTTAGTTAAGTGGCATCATCATTCACCCAGGCATTGGTGCCAAAAATCTGCGAGTTATCCTTTCTTCGTCTCTTTCTGCCATATTCCATATCATATGTAAATTAAGTACCAATTTAACTGAATAAAATATTCAATATAATCTATGGAAATTACTCTATGTGATTAACAGAATATGAATCTGGCCACAACTCTCTGGTAGTGATACACTATTTGCATTCATATATCCTTACAAAAAAGATTTTTGATTAGAGAGCAGTTTTAAACAGTAGTACAATATATTATAACATGGTGATATAATTGTACTTTACCTTAAGGGAATTATTCTTCACTGTTAATACCTTTACAATAAGTGCATACAGACAAAACATGCTTAATTTCTTAGTTCTCAAATTTCATTTACCAACTCATTCATCATTCATGCAGTCTCAAGAACAGAAACACCCACAGCAATAGTGGTCATCTCAGGTCTAGAAAGAATAATTTAAGATCAGAAGTAATTTGTTTTAAAATTAGTTTCTGAATATGTCTCCAGGAAGACTGCTAAAATCAGATCTGTTTCACACTGAACAGGTACTTCAATAATATTGAAGTTCCCAAATACCATTGGCAAATGAGGCACCCTATACGTGTCAACTTTCAGCCAACTAAGAGCTTATGGCCTTAGAGCTAATTTATTTTTTCCCAGTTTTTTGGAAACGTATTTATAAAATATAGTAGAGAGCTGATGCATCTGTCTTCTTACAGAAAAGTATTATTTACGTTATCCCGGACAACTTCACATCACTGGTTTCTACCAGCTGCATCACGATACATTTAGAGTAACCCAGGGAATTCGGAGGTACAGCAGTAAAGTTGCTTTCCCTAATTCTGAACGGCCTGTTTGTTTCGTTTTTAGAGTCTTTCTCTTTCCATCCTTCTTTTCAGCTTCCCCTTCTCATGGTCAGAACGTCTTCCTCTACCAATCCATCTCTGCGCTGTCCTTGATTGACGTGCTAGTAACAAAGCTGGAAAAATAAGTCACCTGGCTCATCAGGCTGTGCTCAGAGCTCTCAAGCTGATGTTACACTCTCCTACTTCACACGTGCCAAGTACCTGTGGACACTATTTCCCCTACAGAATGAGATCATAATTGTATTCCTTACAGTTAAAGCTATCAGTAGTCTGACCACTGGATAAGTGACATATTACCATAGCCATTTGGTAATACAGAATATTAGTATGTTCAAATAACCTTTTCTAGGTCAGCCACTAGGTGATATGGTAACCTCACCCCACAGTTCTACACGGTTTTATGACACCTCAGCTTTTAAAGGTAGATATAGCTTATATCCATTACAATATTGTTATAAAAAAAGAATTTAAAGATGGCATAAGGGGCCAAAGGTAGAAATAAACTGAGTTTACGTAGAAAATAATCCGCACAGGCCAAGGAGGACCTTTATGCACAATACCACGTAGGGCAATTTAGCCCACAAAATACTGACTGTTAGACCATAATCAAAACGAAATGCTATGAAAAAGTGAGAGAGAGAGAGCTTGGTTTATGCGTCGCAATAAAACTATGGGTGGATGGGCATAGCGCATCTCCTGTTGCACGCACCCTGCTGCTCGTCAAGTGACATGGATCCGAGCTGTTTGTTAACCACAGAAGAAGGAGAATCTGAAACAAAAATGAGATTTCAACTTAAAAGTAAGCAGCAGAAAACTGCACAGCAATGTCATGATCAACTCTAAGCTTAAGAAACAAATGTATAAGGGCAGAGAACAGAAGTAAGTACTGTGGTATATTTCCCAAGCAGTGAGTAAGCGGGGCCAATGTGCTTCAGACAGGTTATTCCACGCAAGCACTTAGCAAACTAAGAATGAGCTGAGAAAATATTCTTCTGCTTCCATGCATATACCTTTTGTCAAATTCACTTAGCACAGGCACAAGGTACAAGGTAGATAAAACAGAACTAGAGTTATCTCTTTCACTAGACGGAAGATTCCTTCCCCTTCTTAAACCCCTTTCTGGCCCCTTACAGATGGCTTTCGTTCTGGACTGGAGGATTCAAAGCATGAAATGAGATGCTCACTACACTCTGCTAGACGGTGGGTATTGCACCTTGAGCTGAAACAGGAGCTCAAGTGAAGACGTGAGACAAAGAAAATGGTTTGTAAGAGAAAACTTCAATGAAGTAATCGCCATGACAGAAACACAGATAATTTTAAAAACTCCAAGATACGTTGTGTATATTAAAACTGTAGTCTGTTGAAGCCTTAGTTTTTAGGGGCCTGGTGGGAAAAGGAAAAGAGAGGAAAGGAATAGGCTTGCCAGTCTGGGCTTCATGCTTTCCACCCCGGCTTCAAATAAAACATTTAATTTTTCATCCTTTTGATGCACTGAGTTTCTGTGTAAGAATTTGTTCTATAAATGGGTTCTATTGTTTGGAAAAGGCAGCATGATAAAATGGAAAGAGCATTGGTTTGGAGTTAGTGAGTTTTGATTCTAAACCTGGTTCTGACAATACTTAGCCGTGTGACATTTTTAGATCTAAGCTTCTTTCTTCCTGGCCATCCTAGGGACCTAGTAACTTAAGCAAGGCACCAGGGAATAGGAGGTGGCTACTAAGTCCTGGCTTGGGTTCCAGTGTCCCAATGGGGCTAGAATATGTGGATAATAAGCACAGCTCCCCCCAAAATGTAAGATTAATTACTAGTTTCTAATATCCTGTGTTCCAGTACTTAGCAAATGTTAATGAGACAAAAACCTTGCACTTTTGGATAGTCACCAGTTTCTATTCATAATGGCATTTTATTCCCCAAAGGTAGATAAAATATCTTGAGTTGAGAGCGTCCTTAACTTAATAGCTAAGAAAAGTTTTTCAGTATATCCTGATTGCTTCAATTTGTACCTTTAACAGTCTAAATCTTGCCACTAGGACCACTTCTATCAACTTTAAATTGTCTACCTTCTGATACGTTTGCTCAGAGACTTTTGAATTACTAGATTTGGATAACGCATGATCATCATCTGAATGATAGCTTTGGCTTATCCTTACTTATCACCTCTTCATCAGAACATTCAGTTCAACAAATCTGCACAACACAAAAAAGAAAGAAGAAATGATAGGATTTCAATCAGTTCCTGAATCTCTCCATGCTTTGCTTTCCTTTCTAAGGTTTCTTCTCATTTATCCATTTCAGGGATAGATACAACATTCTTACCTATGTTGTTTTTCAAGAACAGATAAGATGGTTTTTAGAAGACCAAAACTGTATTCCTTAAAGTAAAGAAAAACTGAACAAAAATTTGAATCACAGTGAAGTATTAGAAAATCCTCCTAGAAAGCGTTTCATGAAATATTTTTTGTTATATTTGTGTTTGTTCTACATTTCATTGTACTCTCATTTATAACTAAGAGCACTCAGAAAACTATCAACTCTCTAGGTAATCTTTTTTTCAAATATTAAATTTTTCCACAAACATTATGGAATGTACAAATCTTATGAAATAAAGACCATCTTATTTAATTTTATAGATAAAAATTTAGGAAAGAGTATGACTCTAAAAAACCCATTAACGAAAGATCTAGAATGCTATTATCTCCTCAAAATTATATATTTTCAATCTCTTTAATGATTTAAGGTATTTAAAAAGTTTACATTAAAATAGTATTAAATGAAAAGGGTTTCCTCACTGGTTTTATATCTGTCACAATACTGTACGTAGCTGGGGAATTATTTGTTGTTCCTTCCATCTTGAAAAACCAATCTTTAAGAAGAAATCCTTCTTGATCATTGTTTTGTTCTATTTTCAATCTTGGGCACCATGCAGCTGTTTTTTGGAAGGATTATTTTCCTGGCACATAAACATGTGAAGTGACATGTTTTCATACCACTAGATATTCATAAATACAGTACCCATAACTTCTAACTTACAGAAGTACTTCCAAATATTAACACAATAAAATTAGTTCAGTGCTGATTGTGTCAGTATGTTTGCATGTTCTACCCCATTTGGCTGTGAAATAAATATCTTCCAGAAAGCACCCATTACATAATAAAAATCAGACTAGGGCGCCTGGGTGGCTCAGTCGGTTAAGCATTTGACTCTTGGTTTTGGCTCAGGTTATGATCTCACAATTTGTGAGTTCGAGCCCCACATTGGGCTCTGCGCTGATGGCGTGGAACCTGCTTAGGATTCTCTCTCTCTTCCCCCCCCCGCCCCCCCATCTCTCCTTCTGACCCTCCCATTGTGTGCTTGCTCTCTCTAAGATAAACTTTAAAAAAAAAAAAATCAGATCATATGGTCTCATAATAATTTATTACAAAATGCAATATGGTTGGTTCGCTTATTGCAAGTGTTTAGAATTATTAGTTTTAAGGTAGAGATAAGCTTTAGGCTAAACTCATTCAGTGCTAAGCTCAAGGTGTCTCATGGCCAATTTCTGTGTATTTCCAAAAAAATTGTGTTTTGGTCTCGAAAAAACTCTTTAGCCCCTTGACATCAGAATTTTCTCCAGTGTAGACAAAAATAAGGAATTATAGTCTTTTAATAAGATTTTTATTTTATTTTATTTTTAAATAGCTCCAAACCCAACATGGGGCTCGAACTCAAGACTCCAAGATCAAGAGTCTCATGCTCTACCCTCTGAGTCAGCCAGACTTCTGGGTTCAATTTTGGCTTTTCCACTCCATAATACCGTAACCCTGGACAAGTCATTTAACGTCTCTATGTCTCAGTTTCTCCATCTGTAAAATGGGAATAATCACAGTATCTACCACATACTATTCTTATGAAGACTTAATGAGATGATCCATGTAAACTACTTAGATAGCACATAGGAAAGGGTCAATTAATGTTACTATTACTTGCCTCTTATTCAGAAACATGATATTGAATGAAAAATAATGATAGGAAGCTGTTCTGAAAAATATGGAACGTGTTCCCATGACTGAAGTTCTAAGACATTCATCACTGGTGTGCCCAGATTCTGTCATTCAATGTAGCCACGGATGCTTATAGAACGAGACTGACATCATATCTGAGTTACTAACTACAGCTTATGCTATAAACAGTAAAACAAGGATCAAATGCATCCATCTGAGAAGTGCTACACGTGACTGTTGTCACGGACAGTGGGGACTAGATGTTGTGTAGAGCCTGCTTGCACAGGATCGGGTAAGTGCTGATTTTTTCCAATATGGCTCAGTTTTGAAAAGCCCTTTTTCAAAAATAATCACCAATATTGTATACCCTCTCGGGGTATAAAAATTACTTTTTTTCTTTTCCAATCGGCAAAACCGTGCCATAAAGTGAAAAAACAGTTCCTACCTGACCCCCTCTAGGCTGGCTCCATGCTCCAGTGGGGCTCTGTGGTGGTCGAGCCAGTACAGCAGACTCCACAGGGTGTTGTCACTCTGAGCAGGAGCCAGCAACCCATGACTTCAAAGGACCTGAAATGGAAAAAAAGAGTCGGGTTTAAAATCAGCAATATGCTGACTGTCTCTGCCATAGCTGTTTAGGGCATTCGTCTTTAGAGCTCATTCAAAACCCTGAATGCCGTCAACTGTGTATGGCTGTGATAGGAGGTAATTGTGAGGTGGTAAGTGGAAGACATTATAATTAAGACAGCCCATTATTATGTGTACTGCTCTACTTAGGAATACAAAAATGTTATACCATATTGTCTGCCCCATACTTATGTCATCTCTGTAAATTACGGCAGGCGACACTATCTAAATAAATCAGTAATTGGGAAACTGAGACACAAAGCAGCCAAATGATCAGTCCGAGCTCATCTAGTCATAAGGCCAGGACAAGAATCCAACCAGTAATCTGATGAAGGCAAATTCACCTCTTTATGATTGAAAAAAAAAAAAAAAATCACTGAAAGCCTAGAAATAAGTTATGATGTATTTTTTAAAAGCCTAGGAAATAAAAGGCACTTTTTAGTTTAGAAAAATAAAAATATTTTAAAGTAATATATTCTGACTTTGAAAAATGAAATTTTTAGAAATTAGCTATGATGGATCAATTAATGTCCACAATACACAGACAATATTGTACCTAATCATTAAGTTTAAGAACATGTTTTAATAATTGTTATTCAAGGGGCGCCTGGGTAGCTCAGTCGGTTAAGTGTCTGACTTAGGCTCAGGTCATGCTCTCACAGTTCGTGAATTGGAGCCCCATGAATTCGGGCTCTGTGCTGACAGCTTGGAGCTTGGAGCCTGGAGCCTGGAGCCTGGAGCCTGCTTCGGATTCTGTGCTTCCCTCTCTCTCTGCTCCACCCCTGCTCACGTTGTGTGTGTGTGTGTGTGTGTGTGTGTGTGTGTGTGTGTCTCAAAAATGAATAAAATTATTTAAAATAAAATAAAATAACTGTCATTCAAATAAAATCTATCTCCTTGTTGAATTTCATAAATTGAATTCCTATTCTGTATTTTTATAATTTGTGTGTTCTAAAAAGATGAATTCTGTATTAAGTTTATTCATTTTTCCTCATATCAAAAATTTACTACATGGACAGAACATACAGATTTTTATTAGTCATCCTCTGTAACAAACTATGCATTATTTAACTTTTCCTTATTTAATTACCAAATAGTGTTCTTATGACATGTGAGGACAGAGTAAAAGTAGCATTATCAAATGAACACAGGGCATGTCAAGATTAGACTTATTAGGGTCTCAGATGTCTCGTATGAATGCTATGTTAAAAGCAGATGAGGGACGCCTGGGTGGCTTAGTTGGTTAAGCGTCCAAGTCTTGGTTTCGGCTCAGGTCATGATCTTGCAGTTTCATGAGTTCGAGCCCCACATCGGACTCTGCGCTGACAGCACGGAGCCTACTTGGGATGCTCTCTCCCTCTCTCTCTCTAACCCCCCCCCACTCATGCTGTCTGACTCTCTTAAAATAAATAAATAAACTTAAAAAAAAAAGCATGTGATACAGAGGAAGTATTTTACCTTATGGTGAAGGGAGCAATACACACTGACTGTTAGCCCTAAGAGTCTCTAATATTGACCATGTAAGACAGCCTCAGGGCCCAATAGGCTGTTAAAAAACAAAGTAGAGGGGCCTGGGTGGCTAGGTTGATTGAGCATCCAACTTCAGCGCAGGTCATGATCTCACGGTTGGTGGGTTCGAGCCCCACATCGGGCTTTGCGCTGGCAGCATGGAGCCTACTTCAGATTCTGTCTCCCTCTCTCTCTGCCCGCCCCTCCACTCGTGCATGCACTCTTTCTCTCTCTCTGTCTCCCAAAAATAAACATAAAAAAAAAAAATCTCAACAAAACACAACAAAGATAACACATTTCTCAACCTCAAAATGGGCAAGATGTCTACTTTTTAAAGATTACCACAAATAGACAGATTACCAAACTAGATACTATTTAATAAGAAATCTCAGAGTTGGTAAACAGCATCTTATTTCAGAGAGTACATAATCACTCTAAAGCTTATTGTTTTTAAAAAAAATCTGTTTCAATTCAAACTGGTAAGCTATATATGAAAGGATGAATCTAAAAAATATTGTTCTAATGTCTACAATGTACATTTCTTTCCTGCTAACGTAGACAGTTTTATTTTATACTCAAACTCACTTTAATATTTGGTTTGTCACCTGCTAAATTTCAGTATTTTAAAAATATTTAAATATGTGTAGGAACACTTTAACTTCCTTATTGGTTTTTATGTTGCAAAATTTTTACTTTTGAAACACTTCAGCTAGAGTTTTATGCACAGCACAAAATCATAGCAAAATGTCTCATTATTAAATGTCATGACTGTCATTTAATCAAGTTTTCCAGTCAGTTTTAAGTACAGGAAAAAAAAAATGGTCAGAGACGTCTTTCCTTGGCTGATAACACTCAATTAAAAATGAGGCTCGGAATCTGTTCCAAACATCACACCTATATTACAGTTATTTAAACCTATTTTATTTCACCATGGTATTATATAATGTGCTTCTGTTATCAGCACACGGTAGAACAGCTATTTATAAAGTGGAGGTTGCTAAGTTCTACCAATATATAAATGAATTCCAAGTAATTAAATCAGAGTTCTCAAAGTAACGAATACCCCACCTCTGCAGGGTGGCAAAACAAAGTAGTACATCAAAGTATCATAATCTCATTTGTGGGAGACCCTGGACACACTCTAGTTCCTAAACAAAGATTTGCACAGCACCTACTACGTAGCACTCTAGGACAGGATATATAATACCTATCATCCATCTTGAAAGAATTAAACTGGCAAACTGTTTTATGCTATATAATTCTTCCCACAAACATTTGTGGACTATCGTGAGCTTCCTGGCCATGAAAGAACTGGGCCATTAAAATGCTCAAAGAAAGAGAGAGTGGCACAGATTATCACGGTCATAAAACTCCCATGAGTTTTATAGCAGAAGACTATTCTGGCAGGAGACTGTAGAGTATTTTTGTTGTCCTATATATCAGAGAGTTGATTATGTACACAAGGAATAAGTAGGCAGATACTGAAAACTTGCAAATAATCACAGAAGAGGATGACTGAGTCAGCAGGCTAGCTGGCCAAACGACACCGTAATTCTAAAATCTAGCACTACTACTTTCCCAGGAATACTGGCTAATGTTCAAAGGAGAAACAACAGAAGAAGAAGAGGAAGGGCTAGGGGCCAATAAACACAGGTATCATTTTAGCATGTACGAAATTTCAATAGAAATGCCAAAGCAGGCTCTGAATTCACTAGGTTATTAGAAAGTAGCTCATTAGCGTACACGTAATAGACATCTGCCCCTTTGCAGAAATGTCACAAACCAAATAACGGATTATTCTACATTCAGCTCTCCGGCCAACACCGCTGCCGCCCGTGTTCCTCTGGCCGCGACGGGGAGCGCCGGATGCGACAAAGGCGGGGAGAAGCCGTAAGCGCCATCAGCTCTTTCTGAAGGGCAGGGCAGCGTCTTGTTACACAGCAGCAGTGTTAAGACACCAACTCTACCAGCCGCTCGAGGACACTTGACGTTAATAACCTGAGGCATGAGGGTCCTGGGAAGAGCCCTCGTGAGAAGACTGACCGGAAGGAGGCTGCTGGGCGCGCGCAGCCAGCTCTTGCTGCCTCTGCTGTTCGGCCCTCTTAAGCCTCAGTTGTTGCAGGCGCTTACGGAGCAAAGCTATCTCAGGCCCCCTTAAAAATTCTGACACAGATAGGAAAAAAAAAAAACAAGGTGAAAAGATAGTAATAAGAGAGGAAATGCTAAGAATCTGTTACATATTAAAGAGAGAAGGGTATAAAGAAAACACATCTCATGGAGGAATATTAAAAACAAATTACTCACGAGAAAGAAATTACTGATCATCACATTAGGAGATACACTATACACACTTACGTATTCAAATGCGTCTATTTAACCACAATGATATGAATTACACACATATAGTCTCGAAGGATATTTAAGTAACTAAATAGAATGAAAATAAAGTCTCCCGTAAGCAAAACATTTTAAAATATTCCTTTCGTCACTAATTTCATCTTTCTATAACAAAATGATACTACGAAAAATTAGTAACTATCAGTTATCTAATCTATATACAAAATTGCTAACTTCGATCAGATAATAAGGAAAATTCAATTAAAATTATGAAAAAGTTATGTATTTGTAAACAGTTCTTGGAATTTATTAATGGAGGGCTCTTTAAAAAGTCTAAGTTACATAGTTTTCAGCTGAATAGAATTGTCATTTACTTTTTTTTACCTAAAAAATATTTATATAATCTTCAATATTTTCTTAAAGCAGTGGTCATAGATAAAAGTAGAAATATAACATAGAATTGTGCAGATACATTTGAGTGCCTACTATGTATGAGGCATCGTTTTAGGCTCGGGAGAGAAATAAAACACTGAACAAAATAGTCCCTACTCATGTGGAGTGTATGTTCCTAAAGGAAGAAAGACATCAGTGAACTCACATCACACACATATATGTAATATACACGTAGGTGCTCGTGTAAAGCAGGGACAATTGCTGTGAAGTAAATTGGACAGGGAAGATGAGGGGAACAGAGATAGCGGAGGAGGGGTTGTTTTCCGTATGATCACCGAGGGAGACTTCTCTCATAAGATGATTTTTGAACAGAGACCTCAAGGACTGAGGCAGGAAACCACATGGGTGCCTGGAGGAAACGTTCCAGGTGGAGGGAAGAGCGAGTGCAAATGCTCAGAGGAGGAGGTGTGTCTGGGTGGGGGACATATCACAGGCAATGGCAGAAGAATTTACTGATAGTTTAGATGCAGAACGATCCCCAAATTCTGGGCCTACGTAACAAGAAAAAGAAGAGTTTGTCATTTATTGTGATGGGGAAAAATGGAGCAGCAGGTAGTAGCAGAGGGAAGAGGAGAACTAACAGATAGCTCGTGGAGAACTTGAGTAGGGACTGACTGTAACACTCTAGAATTCACTAATAAATTGGATGTCGCTGGTGATGTGACTTGAAGCTACTGCAAGTGCAAGTGAGAATAAAGAAGTCTAAGAACTGAACTCTGGGACACTGCAGCGTTTAATAGAAAGGAGAAGCCGTGAGTAGGAAGGAGAAGCCAGTGAGGAGGCTGGAGGGAGCAGCTGTGTCAAATGCTGCTAATATGACAAAAAGACACCTAGAATTAACCACTGGCTTTTGCACCTTGGAAGTCATTCATGATCTTGACAAGCTATTTCAGCAGAAATCACAGGGGCCAAAACGCGACTGGAACAGGTTCCAGAGAAAGAGGAGGTAATGGAGTAGAGACACAAGGCACACATATACTCTTTCCAGATGATTTGCTGCTAACAGGGAACAGAGAGATTGGACGATGGCTTGGGGGCGGGGGGGGCGGGAATAAAGAGCCCAGGGAAGTTTGTTTAGTTTGGGAAATAACACATATGCCTGTGTGCTGATGAGCAACGTTTAACTGAGGGAAGGAAGAAAGAGGACGCATGAAGAGAAGGGGGCAAATGCAAGAATGCTGTCCCCGAGCAGCCCCAAGAGACGAGCTGCAGTGGTAAGCAGAGGAAGCGGCTCTAAATAGGTCCAGAACGACTTCACCACAACCGAAGGCAAGGCAGAGACGCAAGGGCTGCTGACTTGATGGTGGCAGCACAAAGAATTCTGTGTCTCTTGTTGACGCTGGCAGCAAATTACACAAACCACCCGACGACTTCTAGCCTCTATACCTAGAGTATAAAGGTGCAAATTTGGTTGTTTCCTGAATCAATCGTGCCAGAGATATTAACATCTTGTTACCAAGTTCTCTACTTATAAAGAATTTTATTCAGTCAGCCGACTGGCAGTTAAGATTTAGCAAACAATTCAAGTATCATCACAGTCTCCCAATGCTAGGTTCTTCCTAGGAAATTTTCTAGCACTGAGCAGGACGGTATTCACTGACGAATAAATTGGGATGCTCAGTGGCACAGTGTCTTCTTTTAGGTATAGACATACACCGTATTTATTGATGGCATAACAGCAATGCTTTAAGGAATATAAAGAATTACTGTGCACCCATAAAGTTTGTTATTTTACAATTCAAAACAATTTACCATGAAGAGACTACGTATATGTCAAACTTTGCTAAGAAAACAAAAACCACAAAAAAATTCACCTGACTTCATCATCATTTCAAACCCTCTCTCTGGAGCTGCCAAGTGTTTCGTGGGGATAGGAGAGTCTCCATCGAGATCCACTATGCGATGTAACATATAAACAGCGGGCTCTAAGTGCAAGCCCTGATGCTCTATAACTCGGAAAATCAACATTTAGTTAGGATAACGTCCCGAACTATTTATTCAATGCTTCTGGTGCATTTTAAAGAAGAATTTGCTTCTTTACTTTTAAGGCTGGTATTGTGGCTTCCCCCAAGCCCCCGGCTTAAGACAAAAAAATGAAGCTAGGTACAGAAGTTGCCACAGCTAACTAGGAATGGCAAATATTAAATTAAAAATTCCAAACAGACTAAGCAGACTAAACAACCAGACTAAACAACAGTCTTGCTAGCAGGTAAGATACATACACATTATGTCCTTTAAAAAACACATAAACAGGGGCGCCTGGGTGGCGCAGTCGGTTAAGCGTCCGACTTCAGCCAGGTCACGATCTCGCGGTCCGTGAGTTCGAGCCCCGCGTCGGGCTCTGGGCCGATGGCTCAGAGCCTGGAGCCCGTTTCCGATTCTGTGTCTCCCTCTCTCTCTGCCCCTCCCCCGTTCATGCTCTGTCTCTCTCTGTCCCAAAAATAAATAAACGTTGAAAAAAAAAATAAAAAAAAATAAAAATAAAAAACACATAAACATATAATTTATAATGCGAATAAACGCACTGAGAATTAGTTTTTGTTGACACGAACCAAAATGGAAAGTGAATATAATGAATACCTTGGGGTTGAATTTTAAAAGCAACAAAAAACCCCTCAACAATGTGTCAGGAATTGCTTATGGGAAATGCGTACCTCCGTCTCCTGAAACGACCTGCCCACTGCCTGTTTTCCGCTGAAGGACTCTGGGCTAATCTGCCCAGTGATGTAGTTCCCACTGAAATGGAAGAACAATAAACTACAGCTGACCCGACAAAGGTCCCCTCAGCTCTAACCTCATGTCCTGCCTCCAATACATAGGTTCTTTTGTCCTGGACACTGCATTACTTCTCCATCTAATTCGGTGGGACCTAATCTGCCTGCTGTGGCTCTGTCCTCCACCCCACCTTGCTTCTTGGCCAGGTGATCCTTGTGCATTTTTTCCCTAGAACTGTCACTCCTTTACTGACTTCCAAGTTCCTTTGGTCTCTTCTTTGGTCTCCCCAAAGTGACCATTAACCTAATATTTCCACTTGCTTCTAATCTATATACTGTCTCTACCTCGACTGAGTAGACTCTGGTCTCCTTTAAGGAAGCTGTAATCTGGACATTTGGGCTTTGAAAGATTTGCTTTGCTACACTGTACAACAGAGCAACTGCTGTTCCCGGTAATTTTTCTACAGAGCTCAATTTAACTGTAAAGATTTTGAATAGACCTAAATAAATGTGTAAATCTGGACAGTTATTTGTAAATAAGCAGGAATTCACACATAAGGCATATCATATATTAAGTACACTAAATTCTCATTGTCTGAGTGGTCCATTTAATTAGAAGCACACGGATCCCTTTGGTGACTCACTTCTCAAGGTGAGACCTCTATGTACTGACAACCCCATTCAATCCAAAGAAACGGCCTTCTCTATACATATTCTTTTATCTAGATTAAAATAAAAACATTTGGGGGCACATGGGTGGCTCAGTCTGCTAAGTGTCAGACTCTTGGTTTCGGCTCACAGTTTGTGAGCTTGAGCCTCATGTCACGCTCTGCGCTGACAGTGTGGAGCCTGCTTGGGATTCTGTCTCTTCCTCTCTCTTTGCCTCTCCCCTGCTCACGTACACTCTCTTTCTCTCTCAAAAATGAAAATGAAAAATAAAACCATTCTCAAAAAAAGAAACAAGTCATAAATCAATCCAAAATGAACAAAATAATTACAAATTTTCTTCTTCTTTTTTTAAAGTAATCTCTATGCCCAACATGGGGCTTGAACTCACAACCCCAAGGATCAAGAGTTGCATGCTCCATTGACTGAGCCAGCTAGGTGCCCCAAAATAATTACAAATTTTAATAAGTGATGGAGTGCCTGGGTGGCCTGGTTAAGCATCCGACTTCGGCTCAGGTCATGATCTTGTGGTCCGTGAGTTCAAGCCCTGCGCTGGGCTCTGTGCTGACAGCTCAGAGCCTGGAGCCTGCTTCAGATCTTTGTCGCCCTTTCTCTCTCTCTGCCCCTCCCCCGTTCACACTCTGTCTCTCAAAAATAAGTAAATGTTAAAAAAAATTTTTTTTAAATTTTAATAAGTGCTTATCACAAAGTAAACAGGGCTATATAAAAAACATTTTAGTAAAGAAAGATGAATCTAGCTACAGTAGGAATGAAAGACCTCCTTTAAGTGACACTTGAACTGAGACACAAGGAAAAAGAAGTTGGCTACAATAAGCCGGGATGGAGGGGGGAAGCTTCTCGGTAAGAGAACAATAAGTACAAAGGCTCAGAATCAGAAACAAAGAGGCAGAAGAGAACCTGCCTGGCACATTCAAGGAAATAAAGGAAACCAATGCAGGTAGAGCATAATGATCCCTGGGAATTAAGAAAGTGATATGAAGTGAGGTTGGAGAGGGGGGCAAAACCCAGACCATGTCGGTTCTTATAGACCCACGGTGTAAGAAAGTTTCAGTTTTTTTAAAGTTAGACTTCTAAGTGCAATTAGAAGTCTTTGAGGGGTTTTAAACAGCAAAGTTACATAATCTGATTTAATACTATAAAATACTCATCCTGGCTGCTGCATGGAGAACAAATGATAAGGGAGTGAGGGTAGATACAGGAGATCAATTAGCAGACAAGAACTGATGGTGAGATGTAAGAAGTAGAAGTTATTTTAGACACAAACCAACAGGACTTGCTGACGGACTGAGCGTGGGACATGTAGGAAAGCAAGGAATCAAGAATAACACAGACGCTGTTAAAATAAGCAAACGGGGCAGGTGGTTTTAAATTTACTAAAATGTAAAATGGCTAATATGGAAGAGATTGGCAGACAGGAAGGACAGGAGGTTAAATTAAGTTTTAGTTTGGACGTGTTAAGCTTAAGATATCCAAAGACAACTAAAAAGAAGGGTCAAATAAGCATTTGGACATAGGACTTTGTAACTCAAAGCAGAGATCAGATTGTCGACATACATTTAGAAATCTTCAACTCAGAGCAGCTATTAAAAGTCACGTGAGGGGCACCTGGGTGGCTCGGTCAGTTGAGCGACCAACTCTTGATTTCGGCTCAGGTCACAATCCCAAGGTTATGGGATCGAGCCTCGTGTCGGGCTCCATGCTGGGCATGGAGCCTGCTTAAGATTCTCTCTTTCAATCTCTCTCTCTCTCTCTCTCTCTCTCCCTCCCTCCCTCCCTCCCTCCCTCCACCCTCGGCCCCTCCTGCAAGCTTTCTCTCTCAAATTAAAAAATTAAAAAATAATTTTTTAGAAGCTATGTGAATTGATGCAACAACCCCCCACGGATACAGAATAGAGCAAAGAGCACGGACTAAGGATTTCTACTAAAATATTCAGAAGTGTAATAGAACAAGAAATATCAACAATGATTACTGCAAACCAGCTACAGTTGATAATAAGAATAAATAAGCAAAGTGGTATCAGATGCCAAGAAAAGAAAGTGTTTTCAGAAAGGAGTGACAGACTATGTTAAATGCAAATGGATTTAAAAACCTGGTAAAATACCAACAGAGAGGGATAAAATTTGGCAAATTTGGCGAAACATAAGTCACTGGTGACTGACAAAAAGTTTCAGTGGAAACGGAGTTGAAAGGCAGACAGGAGTTGGTTGATAAACACATGGAAGATGGTAAGAAAATGGAGACGGTATATGCGAGCAACTCTTTTGAAGACTCTAATTATACAAGAAGCAAAGACACAAGTCTGGAGGAGAACGTGGGATAATTGAGGGAAGATTTTTTTAAGACAGGAGATAATAACAGCTCATGTCTGAGGTGGAAAAGGACCAATGCAACAGAAAAGGCAATAATAATGATGCTGGAGAAGAAGCAAAGTCCCTGAGAATTTGGAAAGGGATGGGAATTGCACTGTCTAGCCTTTGACAGGAACAGACACACTTCTTCTCAAAATGTGTCTGCTTCTATCACAGATGCTAGAATGTCAGGAGATTCGAAAGTAGGAAAAAGTGCCCCCCACACCGCCCCACTGTGAATGAGAAGGTTATCAGCTTGGGGATAGGATGAGGGTAAAAGGGGAGTGCTAAAATTCTGGGAGACAAGAAGGTGTGAAATAAACACTCTGGCTAGTTGTTGAGCAGCAGTGTTGAAAGACTGTTCTGACACGGCACGGAGCACCCAGTGAAATGTGTGGTTGTGACTTTCTTCACTACGACGCAGTGACTCAAATGCGGACTAAGAGAAGGCAAATAATTAGGTTCACAGATGGCACTTTGCCAGGCAAGTTTTCATGTTCCCATCGTTCCTTTCCTTCCCCCCAGCAAACGTGACAGAGGAAATACAAGGGGCATAAAGGAAACATTCACACAAAGTGGATCCACAGCAAAGGAGGAAGCACACTTTCCATTCCATGTCTATGCAAGGCCATAGAGGCACGCCTTGAAGATACTGCGGGTTTGGTTCCAAGGCACCGCAATAAAGCAAATATCCAATAAGGCAAGTCAACTGAATTGTTTGGTTTCCTAGTGCATATAAAAGTTACCTTTACGCTATTCTGTAGTCCATTAAGTGCGCAACTGCATGATGTCTAAAAAACAATATACATACCTTAACTAAAAATCACTTTATTGCTCAAAAATAAAAATAAAAAAGTAGCCATCATCTGAACTTGCAGCGAGTCACAATCTTTTCGCCCGTGGAGAGTCTTGCCTGGATGCTGACGGCTGCCGACTGACCAGGCTGTTGAAGGGCGGGATAGCTGTGGCATCGGCTCTCTTCTTTCACTAATGGTTTCTTCGTAGCAGCTATTTTACAGCATTTTACCCACAGTTGAACTTTGAAACTTCAAGTCTATCCCTCAAACCCTGCCACTGCTTTATCAACTAAGTTTATGTAATATTCTAAGTACTTTGTTGTCATTTCCACAATCTTCACAGCATCTTCACCAGGAGTAGATTCCATCTCTGGAAACCACTTTCTTTGTTCATCCACGAGAAGCAACTCCTCACCCCGTCAGGTTTGATGCTGAGACTGCAGCCATTCAGTCCCATCTTCGGGCTTCGCTTCTCATTCCGGTTCTCGTACTGTTTCCACCACACCTGCAGTCACTTCCTCCACTCAAGTCTGCAACCCCTGCAAGTCACCCATGAGGGCTGGAATCAACTTCTGCCAAACTCCTATTCATGTTGATATTTTGACCTCTTCCCATGAATCATGATATTCTTTTTATTTATTTTTTAATTTTTTTAAATGTTTACTTGTTTTTGAGAGAGTGCGAGTGGGGGAGGGGTGCAGAGAGAGGGGGACAGAGGATCTGAAGCAGGCTCTGCACCGACAGCGGTGAGCTCGATATGGGGCTTGAACTCATGAACCTCAAGATCATGACCCGAGAAGAAGTCAGGTGGTTAACAGACTGAGCCACCCAGGTGCCCCATGAATCATGATATTCTTAATGGCATCTTGAATGGGGAATCCTTTCCAGAATGTTTTCGATTTACTTTGCCCAGATCCATCGGAGGAATCACTGTCTATGGCAGCTAGCCTTACAAAAGGTGTTTCTTAAATAAGAAGACTTGAAAGTCAAAATGACTCCTTGATCCAAGGGCTGCAGAATGGATGCTGTGTTAGCAGCATAAAAACATAAATCTTGTTGTACATCTCCATCAGAGCTCTAGGGTAACCTGACACATTGTACATGAACAGGAATATTTTGAAAAGAATCTTTTTTTCTGAGCAGCAGGTCTCAACAGTGGGCTTAATATTCAGCAAACCATGCATCCAGGCTTGTTCCATTTCTAGAGCACAGGCAGAGTAGATTTAGAATAAATCTTAAGGGCCCTCGGATTTTCAGAATAGGAAATGCTAGCTTCAAAACTTTTCTCCTGCAGCTTCCTCACCTCTCTGGGCCTTCACAGAACTGAAGAGAGTGAGGGCCTTGCCCTGGATTAGGCTTTGGCCTAAGGGAATGTTGTGGCTATGCAGACCACTAAAACTTTCTCCGTATCAGCGATACGCCTGTTATGCTTTCTTTATCATTTGTGTGTTCGCTGGAGTAGCACTGTTAACCTCCTTCAAGAACTTCTGTATATTCGCAACTTGGCTAACCGTTTGGCACAAGAAGCCTAGCTTTCTGCCTGCCTATCTAGGCTTCTGACGTGCCTTCCTCACTGAGCTTAACCATGTCTAGTTTTTTATTTAAAGTGAGAGGTATGCGACTTTTCCTTTCACTTGAACACTTAGAAGCCATTTTAGGGCTATTAACTGGCCTAATCTCAATACTGTTGTGTCTCAGAAAATAGGGAGGCCCAAGAAGAGAGAAAGAGAGAGCGGAACAGTTGTTTGGAAGAGCAGTCAGAACATACGCACATTTACCGAGCAAGCTCCCTGCCGTGTGTGGGTGGCGTCTGTGGTGCCCCAAATCATTGACACTAGTCACCTCAAAGATCGCTAATCACAGATCACCATAACAAATATGATAATAGTGACTAGGTCTGAAATACTGTGAGAATTACCAAAATGTGACACAGACACGAAGTGAGCAAACACTGTTGGGAAAATAGTGCCAACAGACTAGCTCCACGCAGGGTTGCCACAAATCTTCGATGTGTAAAAAACACAATATACGCAAAGCACAACAAACTAAAGCACAATAAAAGAAAGTATGTTTGTCATAAAAATCATGGCTCTGAGATGACACTCTGCCCTATTCCTAGTATCCATAAACCTATCTGAACCTAGAAGTGCAGAAGAGATGGGGGCGGGGGGGGGCCGGAGGGGGGGGGGAATGAAGCAAAACAGAAAAACTCATTAAGCCCTTATTGTTAAAGTAAGGGATAATCAAAGCTTGCTATCAAAACAATTCCAGGCATAATCTTTAGATGTTACATCTAACATCAAATCATTTTCTTCAACAGTGATACTATCTTCACAACATGGAAATATTCCAATGTTCCATAGTGCAGTCAACCAAAATTCTTTTGAGACTCTACCAGTTAAAACTATTTCCTTACATCTTTAAAAAAAACTACAGGCAAAGGTGCCAATTAATGATCAAAACAATGATCACATGATCATCACAAATGTTTTTTCTATTTTGATGATTCAAATTGCTACTTAATACTTACATTAAATATTGAAAGGGATTTAGCAATCTGAAATGCAATATTAACTGTGTTAAATATCTGTAACAAAAAAAGAAAAATGAAACTCCAAACTAAGTACTTTACTCAGAAGTGTGTTTAAAAACCAGTGGAGTTAGAACTCAGTGGAACATGAATATAAGCCGGGGAATGTTCTTGCTCAGTTTTCCTGATAACTTATAACTGATCAGAATCTTTAAGAATATTTCCAAGAATGCTATTACTTTTTTTTTTTTTTTTTTTACCAACTTTACCTGCTCTGACAAACAAACTTTGGACTGATTCTGTCCCTACTTCGCAAACACTCCAAAATATTTTATTTTCCCATAAGCTGAAACGTTAACTATGTCAATTAGAGAGTAGAAAACCTGATTTTATAGCTCTGCTTTAGCTTATTATTACAAATTGTCCACAAGTTTTAATAGTTACATAACTGACTCTGGCTTCTATTTCCACAGAAACTGGAAATGAATGACCAAAATAAGACATACTGATAAAAAAAAAAATGCCTGCTATAAAACATCCCATATTTGGTGATCTAGTATCAGATTTCAGAGTGGCAAGAATAAAGTGACAGCTTGTGGCAGTTAAGCTGTTAGAAAATTTTTATAGGTTTTAGCTTAGGCCTGCCAGCTGTATCACTAGTTGCTAATTTTTATTGTGTGTCAAGTAAAACGCTTCTTCAGAAGAACCCAAAGAAAAACACGAATAAAATCTTAGTGGTCATTATAACTACATGTACACAGTTAAAATGCCAAGTAAATTATATCTGCTAAAAATTACTGTTGTAAATACTAGTACATTCCATAGTTGGGGGGAAAAAAGTTGAACATGAGGTGTTTTAATAGAGGGAAAAAAGTATTTTAGCAGAATTTAGGAATTGACATTTTCCCACTAACATCAAGTACCAAGAAGACAAGGACTTGTTAAAACAATTCTCTTTCATGTAAATATAGGACAAATAATTCTTTTGGTAAGTTGTATATGTTGTTGACAAGAGATGTTACCAAATGCACCACACAGAATGTATTAAAAGTATTTCCGGATTTAAAGAAAAATAATAAGAAATATAAATGCATTAGAACTAATAATAATTAGGGCTATATTTTCACGATCACTTTAAAACAGACTTATAACCAAATAAGTCTAGAAATACATTTTGGTCTATAACGGTATATAAAAGTAATCTTAAAGTCAACTGCATTAAACTATGTCAAAACACTATCTGCCAGTACCTATATTTTTTAAAGAATTGTCTTAGGTAAACTGAAGATTCCTGATAATTGTTAAATTCATTCAAGTTAGGCACACTTGAAGCTTGTGTTTATGTTACATGTTCATGTATTACACGTCATTTTGATCATTTATTCTGGCAAGAATGAGTTCATGTGATTTAGTATCTTTCACATCAGCCCATAAAGAAGTTTTCATTATCAGAAATCATCAGATGAACTGCAGCTTATTTAATGAGTAGCATCCTCACCAGACTGATGATGTGTATGGCGTCCAGATGCCTCAACAGCCTGCCTTTGTTCGTTGTCTGGAGAAGACAGCAAAGAAGTAGAATGAGGGCTTTCTGTAGAAGATGATGTCGAATGAGCCTGAGCTGACGCTGTAGAGGATGTCGAAGGCTGAAGAAGCTGTTCGGCTGAAGGATCTACTTCCATTGCAGTTTCACCCACTTCCAAATCAGAACTCGATGGGACCGCAGGAAGAGGAGAAACATCTGACTGGCTCGTTCCACCTTCAAAGAACACATGTTAATGCAAATTCAAATACTAACTGCTTTCCAAAACCAACTACTCTAAAGAGATACGTTAAAGAAATACGTGTGTACTGGGGCGCCTGGGTGGTTCGGTCGGTTGAGCGTCTGACTTCACCTCAGGTCATGATCTCACAGCTCGTGAGTTTGAGCCCCACGTCGGGCTCTGTGCTGACAGCTCAGAGTCTGCAGCCTGCTTCGGATTCTGTCTCCCTCGCTCTCTGCCCCTCCCCCACACTCGCTCACTCACTCTCTCTCAAAAATAAACATTAAAAAAAATTAAAAACAAACAAGAAATACACGTGTACTTGCACGTGCATGTACATACACACAGATTTGTATAATTTCAGGATATCAAATGCACCCAGTGGTGGTCTGATCCATTTAACCATACAAGCTGATCAAGAGGGGGGAACATCTATCTACAGAACATTTTTGTTAAAATAATCCACCTTTCAAGCTCAATATGGTACCTTCGTTTATACAAAGCTAAATAATAGCTTGTGAAATGCCTATAAATAACATCTAGTCTCTTTAATTTAAAGATGATGATTCTGACTTAATGACTGGATAATAGGAGAGTGGATTTTATTACTATCTTTCCATTCTACAACATAATGTATTTGAAATATTTAAGAAAAATATTATTGGGAAGAGTAAAGTTACAAATAGGTCAAAATAAGGTTAAGTTTCTGATTCCTACATCATTAGCAATGTTTTAACCATTAAACTAACATGACTCAGTCATGATTTAAAAAGACTTGAGTGTCTACTATGTGCTATGCTAGGCTTTGTGCTATCTGCAAAGGAATAATTAGGAATAATCAATAAACATTAACAATTTTCCCCAAGCCTAGATGTTATTAAAAGATGGAAAGGACTAATCAAGTTCATATCTTGCAAGATGCAACTGCCACAGAATATGAAACTTTTTCTTTTAATGACCATGGTTTAAATAATTCTTATTTTATTTTATTTTTTAAAAATTTTTTTTCAATGTTTTTTATTTATTTTTGGGACAGAGAGAGACAGAGCATGAACGGGGGAGGGGCAGAGAGAGAGGGAGACACAGAATCGGAAACAGGCTCCAGGCTCCGAGCCATCAGCCCAGAGCCTGACGCAGGGCTCGAACTCACAGACCGTGAGATCGTGACCTGGCTGAAGTTGGACGCTTAACCGACTGCGCCACCCAGGCGCCCCAATAATTCTTATTTTAAATTTAAGCACAAATATAATAACTCTTAAGCAAATCCCCAGCCTAAGGAATTTTTAAAAAGTTAATTGAAATGCAGGAGTTAACGTGAACCATTTATGGATAAAAATCAATATAACTTTTTATTTTGGTGTTTTAACAACTTAGGAGTTAACATTCATACTCCTCATTTTTGACAGAGAGAAGTAACTTGCCAAAGACCCCAACGCCAGAAAGTAGTGAACCAAGATATGAAAACGGGTCAGCTAGCACCAGAAACAGCACTTAGAAACCAATGCCTAGGTAACCAAAAGGAGAAACTATTCCATTATATAAACCTTCTTTATCTACAGAGTTTTATATATTTCCATTTTCAGAATGCATACAAAAGGGACTTCAAAGGGGACGATCAGACGTCCTTACCTTTTTTTTTTTTTTTAGAAAAGCAAAAACAAGGGCTAGGCCTACAACATGAAGGGACAGATTATACTCAGAACCCTTGGTCCTCTACTGCTTCACACAATACAGTTAAGAAATGTGTGATGATTATAGATTATTACTATTATATATAAAATGGTATAAAATGGATGATATAAATAATACAGACATCAAGGGCGCCAAGTCAGTTAACGTCTGGCTCTTGATTTTGATTCAGGTCACGATCTTAAGGTTCATGAGCCCCGCGTCAGTTTCTGCACTGACAGCGTGAAGACTGCTTGGGATTCTCTCTCTCTGCCCCTCCTCCTCTCTCAAAAATAAACAAACTTAAAAAAAAAAGCAAACAAATATCGGGACACCTGGTTGGCTCAGTCAGTTTAGAGTCTGACTTCAGCTCAGGTCATGATCTCACGGTTCGTAGGTTTGAGCCCCGCATCGGGCTCTGTGCTGATAGCTGGGAGCCTGGATTCTGCTTCAGATTCTGTGTCTCCCTCGCTCTCTGCCCCTCCTCCACTCACACCCTGTCTTTCTCTCTCTCAAAAAAAAACATTAAAAAAAAACACATGTATATATATATATACACACACATATATATATATATATATATATATATCAATAAAACAGCTTTTGCCAGCTTTTGGCTGACTTTAATTAACAAGAAAAATTACCTCTGGGTCGAGATCTTCCTCGTCCTCTATTGCTTTGTGCAACTTCACTTGCTTCTTCAAACCACCTTGATAACATGTCAGACATTCTCTGCATCAATGACACATTGGGACTCTGCTCACCTATTACAATACAGGTCTAATCAGTGAATTCAGTAATAAGTCAGGATCTTTCATTAATGCAAAAATCTAGATTTTTAAGGCCTTTAAAATGAAAACAATTTAAAAAAAAAGAATCAAACTGCCTAAATAAATTATATGCATGTATATGAATCTCTTAGAGCTATCATTACATTTCATAGTAAATGTTTATATAAGTCACTCTCTGTATTCTGAGTTCCTCAAGAATAGAATTTATATTTCCCACATCTTTGTCTATTCTTAGGTACCGTCACATCTCCCATCCTGACCTCAACCCACATCTTTAGTTCGAAGAGTGCACAGCCAGGAAGTGCTCATGAACTGTAAACTGACTGATTATAAGAAAGGCTTGTCCTCTCACTTACATTTCCTTAAACTGAATTTATTTTCATCATACTGTAAGCATATTCCATATATTCAAAATTAACAAAAATCAAAAGCTGCTGTATTTGTCTCTTCCCTCTCCCTCTTTCCTCCTTCAAATATATGAGTTTTCTCTTATGGAAATTACCAAATTAAGTATGACATCAAATTAAAACTGATAATTTTATTCTACAATCATATAATTTAAAATGCGCATCATTTGTTCTTGAATTTTCTGTGAAAACTTTATACTTTATTGCCTTTATGTAATGTAGCTTTATATTTAAGTATATATTATAAGATGGTACCAAGGAAAATATATTGGGGAATAAACATGTTTTTGATCTTAACAGAATTCAGAAGTCATCAGAATAAGATTTTGGCTACAGACCAATCAGTAAAATACACACAGATTAATTCTATTTTAAAAGTGTGCCATCTTAAAGCTCCCAAGGTAATTTCTTATGCTTTGTCAAAGGCATTTGATAAAAAGGGAAAAAAAGATTTTATCTGCTATTATAAAAGTCTTGGGTTGGAAACTGGGAGTTTTTGTTTCTCTTTACATCTAATAAAAAGGCAAAAATCAAGAAGTTTGATAATACCTAATGTTTTATATGGCAATGAATACTCCTACTTCTAGAAGGAAGGTAAAATAGTGCATTAATTTTGGAGGGTAACTTGATAGCTATCAAAATACAAATGCACTTATCCAGTGACCCAGTTGCTCATTCCACTTTTAGGGATTTATCCTCAGATACACTTGCATGAGTACGTTAAGATATATGTACAAGGACATTCATTGCAGCATCACTTACACTAGCAAAAAAAAAAAAAAAAAAAAGAAGTTAAAAGATTATTTTTCCAATACCATATTAGAAAAGCTTAACCAAAGTATAGTTACCATCCCGTTCTCGTTCACTCTCAGGCCTTGCTCGGGGTCCAGTATCCGACCAATCACCACGAAGTCTTAAACGCTTCACAGGAGGCTGTCGTAACTAAAAGACGAAGACGAAACTCATTGGCTCAACTCTTAAAGCACGCTTTAAGTCTAACGGATTCTTTCCGTGTCCTTGCTCTCTTTACTGAGGATGCAAATGAGATGCTACGTCAAAATACAAAGGCTCTTATAAGGACGAGATCTACTGATGGTACAGCTTACACGTGACATCTTCACCCTAAAGAGTCTGAACACAACTTTGAAATCATGTGTAGGTCACTTCTACTCCCACCTGTATCACTTACCAGCTGACCACAGGGAAGTCGTCTAATCACACTGAGCCTGAGTTTTCTATTACGATGATACAAGTAGTGTAGGTCAAGTACCTACATATCTGACAAGAGGAATGATCACTATTTGATTATCATTGACAGTTTAGTCTCCGATTCCCCCCGGCATCTACTGCAACCCTTCATGACTCACCTCAGGGTCTCTACTCTACCTTGTTTCCCTCGTTCTTGGCTAACACCTCTTCCTCCTACTTCGGAGAAAATACAGTCAGTCCTGCAGAAGTGACATCAATTTCCTCAGCTGCATTCTACAAACTTATCTACAATCTGCAACTTCCTAATTTCTTCTAACCTTTCTCCGAAGATGTATCATTTATTTTGTTAAGGCTTAATCTCTCCCATCTGTGCTTTTACATTTTGTTCCTTCAAACTCCTCAGGCACCTTGCTTCAATAATTACTCCTTCCCATACCTGCATCCATTTCCTCATTTCTTCCTTACGATATGCTAAAGGTTTTTACCATTTTTAACACACAAAACACCTCAATTTTATGTTTTTAGTCAGCTATACTCTTTCCCCCTGTTTTCTGAAGCTTTACTGTCAAGCTTCTTGAAAAAGGTCTATATTTATTCCTTTATCTACCACTCCTCCTTCACTTCACCGTTACCTTACGCTCCCATCTGTCCACTGAATTCATTCTCACCAATGTCATCAACAGGTGATTAATTGCTCAGTTCACTGATCAATGACAAAATGATCACCAATCAACTACCAATTCAAATGGCACATTGCCCAACTTATACTGATGTCTATGGCACTTGACACTCTTGATTATTCTCTGTAACTTTTATATTTTTAACATCTGTGATGGAGATATAGCACATATACCACAATACCCACCCTTTTAAAGTATGTCAGTCAGCGGTGCATATGCTCAGAGCTGTGTAACCACTTGTATCACCACTAATTCCAGAACACTTTCATCACCTCCAAGAGAAATCCTACAGCTACGAGCAGCTACTCCCAATTTCTCCTTCGACTCAGTTCCTGGAGACAACCAATCTACTTTCTGGCTCTCTAGATATGCCCACTCTGGACATTTCATACAAATAGAAGCAGATGTGGCCCTTTCTGTCTGGCTTCTTTCACTTAGCATAATGTTTTCGAAGTTCATCCATGTTGCCCCATGTATCGGTATTTCATTCCTTTTTACGGCTCAGTAACAGTCCATGATTTGGATATACCATGTTTTGTTTATTCATTCATCAGTCGATGCACATTGAGTTGTTTCCACTTTTTTGGCTACCGTGAATAATATTGCTGTGAACATATGTGCAAGTTTTTGTGGGGACATATGTCTTCAATTCTCTTCGGTATATATCTGGAAGTGGAATTGCTGGGCCACATGATAATTCTATGTTTAACTTTTGAGGAATTGCCCAACTGTTTTCCAAAGCAGCTGCACCATTTTACATTCCTATCAGCAACGTGTGAAAGCTCCAATTTCTTCCTGTCTTCATCAACACCGTTACTGACTTTTTTATTTTAGCCAAACTGGTGAGTACGAAGTGGTACCTCACCGTGGTTTTGATATATTTTGGATACTAGATTCTAAATCATTAGTAAAATATAGGATATATACAGATTCTAAATCATAAATCAAATATATGTTATACAAACATTTTCTCCCATTTTGTGGGTCATTCCCTTTATTTTTATTTTTTTAACAAAACATTCACTGATATTTTCCCTGACAATTAAGCAGATTTTGATAGAAACTTGGTGACAACTTAGCTGTAAATTTTCTGTTTTCTCCTGGAAACCATTCTGAGCAATAAGGAGGTTGGGGGAAAAAATATGTCAACACCCTGAGCAAAGAAGACAGAAAAATAAAAACCCTCACAAATTCCTAAGTAGGTAAATATGGCAAAGAGCAACAGAGGATAGAAAATCTACACAGGAAGCCACAAGTACGACACAGAATAACCAGAAGATTAGAGAAAGCCTAGTGTGGTAGCTGTCCAAAACCTTAGACTAAAATCATTTCCAGAAACAGAGGGCCTCACTCTATGTGAACTATATTTAGAATAGAATGGAGCCCTGCTCCATGGTTAGGGGAAGAAACTTTATATTATACAAGCAAAGAACTGGTTGTTATAACCTCAGCAACTATTTCTGGAACAAGACATTCAAGTTAAAAACAGTCCCAAGTTTGACTTTTTGAGATATGCAAAATAATCTAGTCAAGAATACCGAAAATGGTACAAGCATTAATTCAGTTATTCAAAGAAGATTTTCCTGAGCATGTTTTATGTGTCAGGCACTACTCTAGATAGTGGAAAAAGATCAATGGATAAACTATACAAAAATCCCAACGTCACAGAACTTATAGGCTACTGGAGTAGAAAAACAATACATGATTACAAAAAAAAAAGTTAAATATACAAAGAAAGTGCTGAATGTTATGGGGAAAAAATTAAGCAGACAAAGGAGATAGGCAGTACCAGAAAGTTAAAGGCTGTGATTATCTGGGAAGACCATTTCATGCCTGGCAAACACAAAAGCCATAAGGTAAAGCACATCTGGGCTGCCTGAGTAAGTAAGTAGATGTGGTCAGAGAAGAGTACAATAGAAGTACCGAGAGAACAGCAGCAATAACAAGAACTACATGAGACAAGGTCTTGAAGCCACTGTAGAAACCTTAGTTTTGCTTTAAATGAGATGGGCAGCCACCTGTAGTACTGATCAGAAGAGCAGCATAATTTGACTCGGTTTTAAAGGATCACTTTGGCTGCTATGTAGCTAAAGGACTATGGGGGCAGAGGAGTCAAAGCAGGGGGACTGGTTAAAAGCTACCATAATAATCTAGGCGAGACGGTTGATGCCTTGGATCAGGGCAGTAGCGGGAGTCAGAATGGGAAGCTGTACTACAGATCTGGGGTATGTATTTTAGGGACAAATCATGGGGACCAGGAGAACATTAGAGACTGGGTTCAACAAAGTAGTCCAATAATGGGGTGGGGCAAATAGGAAAATGTCAAAAAGATATTAGAGGAAAAGGAAAAGACAGAAAAGACAATAAAAAGAAAAAAGGAACACAAAAAATAAGAAAAATGAGAAGTAAAAAAATTGAACTAGACAATGAAAAAAATAAAAGAGAAATTATTAGAGGATATAAAGAAATAAAAAGAAGCCCCCACAAATTAAGAAAATTTAAAAATACCACTGAAACACAAGAAAAAGTCATTATGTGAAACTTTTATTCATATTTTAAAACCCTACTCAATCATTTCTTACATTTCCAATCAAAATACATTATTCCTTCCTTTGGTCTACTCATATAGAACATAATTTCTTCTTTTTTTTTAAGTTTATTTATTTTAAGAGCAAGCACACATGCGTACATGGGCAGGGGAGAGGCAGAGAGAGAGAGGAAGAAAGAGAATCCCAAGCAGGCTCTGTGCTGATGTGGGGCTCGATCCCACGACCCTGGATTCACGACCTGAGTGAAAATCAAGAGCCGGACACTTAACTGACTGAGCCACCCAGGTGCCCCAGAACATAACTCTTATTTAGAATTCTATTAAGTTTTATATATTCATTTATTTATATCTCTATTCCCACTAAACTGTAAATTCCTGAGGGAGAGGCTATGTCTTGGTCACAGTCATCCCAGATTTTCTAAAGTTTAGTATAGGACCTAGTGCACAGTAGGCACGTGTCAAGGATTTAGGATAAAACACTGAAGAACAGATGTTGAGCTTCAGAAGGAGACAGACTACCAACTTCTATATACACCTGTCAATTATTTGGTTTATTATAGAAGCATGATTTAGTTTTGTAATTTTAATCCATTTTCAGAATTATTTTTCTTAATTCAACAAAGAACACTGAGAAAACCACATTCACTGTTCACGACTCAGCCTCATTCACCCCGATTATGTAAACATATTGTGTTTACATATGTAAACACATTGTGTTTACATATGTAAACACGTAAGTATTCTATGGTACAAAAGCTGGCTGGCCCACTTCAAATGCTTCTGCATTCCAACTTTCATTATGTAACAGTCACGAAGTTGGAATGTAACTTCATTCACTAAAACACGCATCTCAAGAGAAAATTACCCAGCAGCAACAAAATAACAGAGCAGATCTCATGTTTTCAATCAGGCCAATAAAGTAAAAAACAGCCTTCATTAGCCATCATACCCCTTTCTCTGTCAATTTCCTAATTCATTTAAATACACCGACACTTGGGGCGCCTGGGTGGCGCAGTCGGTTAAGCGTCCGACTTCAGCCAGGTCACGATCTCGCGGTCCGTGGGTTCGAGCCCCGCGTCGGGCTCTGGGCTGACGGCTCAGAGCCTGGAGCCTGTTTCCGATTCTGTGTCTCCCTCTCTCTCTGACCCTCCCCCGTTCATGCTCTGTCTCTCTCTGTCCCAAAAATAAATAAACGTTGAAAAAAAAAAAATTTAAATACACCGACACTTTTAAAAGCCCAAAATAGATTTATAAAGTTATCCCGATTTTTTCCTAATTTTATAGCCCTCTAAACCCACAACCATAAGTACTGGATTTAGTTTTGCATCTCACAGGAATTACAAAATTGTTGTTCCTTAATACCTTTAAAATACGTTCACTGATAGGAGTTGGTCCAATACCAAAAAGTCACTGATAATTAATAAAGCAACAGTTAATTTCAAAAACATTTATAAGCCAAGTGATTAAACATAGGACATTAAAAAAAAAAAAAAAAAAGCCAAAGTGAAAAATATGTTGGGGAAAGAAGTTTAATAGGTTAAAACAAACATTTTTCTATTGCTGTATATTGACAAAGATACATTTTTTCTGGTTTTTGCCTTTTATAAATAAGATGGTTTGCTATTTTATTTTTTAAAAGATTTTATTTTAAAAAATTCTCTACATCCAATGTGGAACTTGAACCCACAACCCTAAGATCAAGAGTCACATGCTCTAGATGACTGAGCCAGCCAGGCACCCTAATGGTTCACTATTGTAGAGTCATTTTAGTGGCAGCAACTCTGTCACTTAGTTTTCAATATAGAATATTGTATGTGTATAGATATATATGTAACAGATATAAAATGTGATATATAAACTCCAATAAGACTAAATGTTTTTGTTCACCAATAGGAGTTAACCAAATACCATTTTCCATTCATATGTGGTCAGCAATCCCCTCCTCCCCCGATTGTGTGTGTGCGTGTGTGTATTTTAGCTTGCCTTTTTCTCATTCGCTCAGATGTGTTCTGTAAAATAAACCCACGGATGGATGCCACTCGTTCATAATTGTGAAAGAGAGGCACCATCAGGGAAGAAGGGGATTGCTGTCCACATGTGAACAGAAAATGGTAACAGATACAACTCCGACTGGTGTATGAACAGAAACATTTAGTCTCTTGGGAATTTACACCTCCCATTTTTTATTATTTTAATCGCTTTTCCCGCAACTGTTAGAACTGTTGATATTTCTTGCTTGCTCCTGTGCCTCCACAAAGCTAAAGAAACATTTTGCTATTAAAAATTTTCTCTTTAAAAATGTTTCACAATACTTTTTTCTAGTCAGCCCCTGTTCTTCCAGGTACATTCCAAGTCCTCTTTCAAAGCTTCGACTACAAATGTCTTGCGAATCAATTCTATTTTTTGAAGGCCTACAGGCCCCAGGAGTCACTGAGTCAGTGTCTTCTGAACTGAATGAAGAACATGGTTTTGAGTAAGCTTACCTCTTCTCTTCTTTCTTCTGCAGAAGGAGTTTTAAGTTCTCGTGCTGTATCATCTTTCGGGTCAAAAAGATATATATAATCTGAAGAGTAACTAACGAGAATCTCTTGGCCATCTTCGCTGTAACACAGAGATGTCACCCTGCAGGACTTATTATTAAGATGGGAAGGGATAAAACGGGCAACCATTCCAGTAGTTCCTCGACCTGCATAATTCCCTAAATAAGAAAATAGGAAGTTGTATAATTTTTTTAAGAAAAACATTTTAAAAACTCTTAATCTGAATTATGAGATCTGTGATTTAATGTAGCAATATAAAATCCAAACTATCCTGTTCTATTTCTAGAAGAGGCTCTTTTCTCAATAGTCTGATTTTATAACAAAATAATAAAGAATACAGCATAAAGTCTACATATCTTTTAAAAAATTTCCTGAGTTGCTGGAATTCCAGATTACATAAAGCGTTTAATTAGAAATATGAGTTATTTAATCAGTTAAAATGATTTATGATTTAGGGGCACCTGGGTATCTCAGTCGGTTAAGAGTCCGACTTGATTTCAGCTCAGGTAACGATCTCACAGTTCTGGAGTCTGAGCCCTGAGCTGGTCTCTGTGCTGACTGACGGCATAGAGCCTGCCTGGGATTCTCTCTCCCCCCCTCCCCCACTCGCACTTTCATTCTTTCTCAAAAGTAAACGTTTAAAAAGATAGCAAATAAAATTTTTTTTAATTTACCTTCACTTTTCTTCTTTTCCTTTCCTTCCCTCCTTCCCCTTCCTTTCCTCTCTTCCCTCCCTTTTCTTCCTTCCCTTGCTTCTCTTCCCTTCCCTCCCTTTGCTTCCCCTTCCTGTCCCTCCCTCTCCTTCCTTCCCTCTCTTTTCTTCCTTCCCTCTCTTCCCTTTCCTTCCTTCCTTTCTCCTCTCTTTCCCATCCCTTCCCTCTGCTTCGCTTCACTTCCCTTCCATCCCTTCCTTCCCTCTTTCTTTCCCTTCCCTTCCTCCTCCCCTCTCTTCTCCTCTCCCCTCCCCTCTCCTTTTTTCTTTTCTTCTCTTTCTTTTCTTTCTTTCAGTAATCTCTACATCCAACATGGGGCTCAAACTCATGATCCTGAGATCTCTTCCAACTGAGCCAGCCAGGCTCCCCTATGTTTTTAAAAGATTTGTGATTGTCCTGAAATTTTCCTCTTATAACATAACGAAGGGGGGTAGTATTCCAACTTTAATTAATTTTGGTAGTCATCAACATAATACAGTATAATAGAGAAAGGGTCAACTGGCATTTTGTGCACTGGAGGTCTGGGAATGCTAAATTCTGAGAGTCCCATAAAACTGTACGAACACTGCACAAGGAGGCCTTGTTCTGCCGAAAATGTCAACCGTGTCCCATCTGTTGAGAAACAGTAAGTTAGCCTACAATTTCATATTATATTACTACTGTTCCCTCTAAAAGTGCATATCCAGATACATAAGACACCTCAATCACGGTTCCAAAACCAAACCAAACCCCACCTCGTCCTCCCATTTCCATAATCTATGTTCATTTTTACTGGACATAAATTGACCCTGAGCGTGACATTGTTAGTTTCTGGCCAAGTCCATTTTTATTTTGGGCAATACAAAATACGCGAATATATGTGAGTGTGTATATATGTTTGTATATTTGGTGGGTATGTGGGTATAAAATCCTGGCCTTCCCTTACTGAAAAATGCTGAAGAACGATGGCTTTCAGTTGGGTATTTCAGAAGTGGTTTGATCCCACAGTGGATGAGGAGCGAATGAGGAGTTTTAGATGGATTCAACAGCATAGCTAACAGTACTTTAGGCATAAACATATGCTATACAGTAACACAAAGCCAAGTCACTGTTCTTTCTAACTCTTCTGTCTCCTGCAAAGAGAAATTAGGAAAGCCAAGTGCCGGGGCACCTGGGTGGTTCAGTCAGTTGAGCATCCAACTCTATTTCGGCTCAGGTCATGATAGCGGGGTCGTGGGATTGAGCCCTGCGTTGGGCTCCATGCTGAGCATGGAGCCTGCTTGGGATTCTCTCTCTCTCTCTCTCTCTCTCTCTCTTCTCTCTCTATCCCTCTGCCTCTCTCCCCTGTTTGCTCTTTCTCACTCTCTCTAAATTGAAATTTAAAAAAATTTTTTTAAAACAAGGAAGGCGAAGTGTTGTGGGCTGATAGTGTCCCCCACAAAATTCACGTCCACCCAGAACCTCAGAATGGTTCTGGAATATTTGGGATATTTGGAAATAGGGTCTTTGCAGATATAATTAGTAAGATGAGGTCATAACTAGATTAGAGTGGACCCTAGATCCAATATGTCCTCATACAAGGAGGAAAATGTGGATTCAGACACACATACGGGAGAATGGCATGTCAACACAGAAGCAGAGATTGAAATGAAACACTTAAAAGCCAAGATGAATAGCAATCACCAGAAGCCAGAAGTATGCAATAGATCCTCCCTGAGAGCCACCAGCAGAAAACCCTGTGAAACCTTGATTTTAGACATGTAGCCTCCAGAAATGTGAGAATCAATTTCTGTTATCTTAAGCCACCCAACATGTGGCAATTCATTATGACAGTCATAGGAAACTAACATGTCAACTGTTACAACTTTTTAAGGTGACAAACTACAAAAGCATCACACTGATAGGGTCATAAAACCTTGGTAAAATGCTGTTTTTCTATGAATCCGTATTATTTAATTACATTGTGTTTACTGAATTTTATGACAAACTAATGACATTTTAAAACTGCAAATATGTCCTATAGATTTATTCTTTGAACTGACAGAATCTTATATTTTCTCTAAAATACAGCTGTTTACCTGTGGCTCTTGTGCCCAGCATTCGCCGATCATATATTCGTACTGAGCTATCTGAACAGCCGACAGCAAGATAATAAGGTATCGGTGGACAAATAGCTACCGAGGTGGCGGCACGTCGGCAGTTAATTAAAATATCCTATGAAAGAGAAAACACCAGCGTCACAGAGCTCTGCCACAGAGAGGATACTCTAAAGATTTAAAACACTTGAACATTAAAAATACTAACCTTTGAATTAGAAGAAAATAACCTTTCTTAAAAATCCTAAGCTAGGATGATAATGAGAAGGAAAACAACAACATGGTTTTCTTTTCATTTATTTTTCAGATATCTGTTAGTGTTTCTAACAAATTCAGCTGACATGAGATCAAAATAGATATACGTGGTCAATATTCCTCCTCAGCAGTTTATCACTATAAGGAAAATTCCTTTTTTTCTTTTTTTACAGCTTGCTACACAATTCCAAAATTGACTTCTAACACAACATTGTAAATTTTCCTTATAAACCAATCAAAATAAAAATCATATGGAAAGATAAATTGGAGGTTAAAAAAGTAAATAATATTTGAGTAATGAAAATTACATTCTGAAAAGGAAAAAACAAAAATTACTCCAAAATACAAGACTAAAACTGAGTAATTATGTTAGGTCAGCAAGATTTAATGAAATTAAATCCATCCACAATCTTAGAACCTAGAGATAACTTACTGTCCGATTTTAATTATAATGTTAATTTTTTTGTCACTCGTACAAAAGTTTGATTCTTACATCTTTGCAATCTTCTTTCGTGCAGCTAGTTTTGATGCGTGTGTCAAACCACCTAACAGTTCCGTCTTCACCACAAGAGAGAAAAGTATACGGGTCATTGGGTACAGTCATAATCTGAAGGTGAAAACAAAAGTACAGGTAATGTTACTGAGCACTTGGATGGTTTTGAAAGACATCGCTACCGTTCCATAAAATAAAATGAAGAATAAATAATAAAGTAAAACTGTCTTCTTATTCACAGACGATTTGATCATGTAAGCAGAAAATCCTATGTAATCAATTTTTAAAAAATTTATTAGAATAAGCGAATGTAGCAAAGTTGCAGGATACAAGATCAATATGTAAAAATCAATGTTACGTCTCTATACCAGCAACAAAATCATCAGATACTGAAATTTTAAAAATAATATCATTTACAATAACATGAAAAATATGAACTACTTAAACATATGTAAGACACATGATACTGAAAATTATAAAACATTGCTGAGTAAAATTAAAGTCCTAAGTAAAGTAAGGGAGATGTATTGTGTTCATGGATTGGAAGATTTTTTTTTTTATTTTAGAGAGAGAGAGAGAGCACATGAAGTGGAGGAGAGGGGCAGAAGAAAAAACAGAGCGAATCTCAGGCTCCACGCTCAGCACAGGGCCCAGGGCTCGATCGCACAACCCTGAGATCATGACCTGAGCTGAAATCAGGAGCCAGACGTTCCACTAACTGAGTCACCCAGGAGCCCCTCAATTGTATTTTTTTTTAGTTTATTTATTTATTTTGGGAGTGTGCATGCGCACAAATGGGGGAGGGGCAGAGAGAGAGAGAGAGAGAGAGAGAGAGAGAGAGAATCCCAAGCAGGCTCCACACTATCAGCACAGAGCCCAATGCAGGGCTCCATCTCAGATCATGACCTGAGCCAAAAGCAAGAGTTGGATGCTTACCGACTAAGCCAACCAGGTGCCCCTCAACTGCATTTTTTATACAGCTACATTTAAAAATTAAAATCCTTAAAAAGATAACATTTATGACTGTACCAAAATACCAAATACTTAAAAAATTTAAGGAAATCTAGAGTAACACCACATAAAAATTGTAAAATATTGAGAGAAATTAGAAACCTTAATAAATGCAAAACTATATCATCTTCATTGATTAGAATATGTAATAATTGTTAAGATATTAGTTTACCCTGTATTTATTTTTAAATTCAGTATAATAACAATCCAACTTTCAGCAAATTCTTTTTTTGCTTTTTGTTTTTTTAGTTTATTTATTTTGAGACAGACAGACAGACAAAGAGCAAGCAGAGGAAGGGCACAGAGCGAGCGGAACAGAGGATCTGAGGCCGGCTCTGCGCAGACAGCAGAGAGCCCATGCAGGGCTCAAACTCACGAACCGTGAGATCATGACCTGAGCCAAAGTCACACACTTAACTGACTGAGGCACCCAGGTGCCCCAGCAAATTGTTTTTGTTGGAAACCAATATGCTGGTTTGAAAAGTTATACTGAAACACAAAGAATCTTGAAACAGTAACTCTACTAGATACGAAGATTCATTACAAAGCCATTGCCTTTACTTTTTTATTTTATTCTTTTATTTATTTTTTTTTTCAACGTTTATTTATTTTTGGGACAGAGAGAGACAGAGCATGAACGGGGGAGGGGCAGAGAGAGAGGGAGACACAGAATCGGAAACAGGCTCCAGGCTCTGAGCCATCAGCCCAGAGCCTGACGCAGGGCTCGAACTCACGGACCGCGAGATCGTGACCTGGCTGAAGTCGGACGCTTAACCGACTGCGCCACCCAGGCGCCCCTCATTACAAAGCTATTGCAATTAAAACAGTTTGGTATTTTAAAAAGTACAAATAGGCCAACGGTGCAAAATAGAGTACAGAAATGGATCTATCCACATATGAACTCTTAATTTATTATTAATGGCACACTGAATAGCAACAGCGGGGAAAACAATCTTTACCATAAAAGATGGTGGGTAAAATCCATATGGAGAGTGATATCGGCAAAATTGCAAAACAGGATGCCTCAACTCATTCCCCTAGAGAAACACTGGCTTTTAATAACAATATAAAGTCAAAAAGCCTTTATGAGAATACCAAAGACCAGTTAAGAAAGCAATATACCAGGAAAGTTCAAAGCCAAGTACAGCCATAATGAAAGGAATAAGAAAAGCTTATTTCATTTCAATTCACACCAGAGCCTTCCCCAAGGCAGCACAGCACAAAACTGGGGGGGGGGGGGGGCGGAGGGGGAGCAGGGCGGGTGGAAAGCCCAACTTGCAGCTTCTCCATTGGAAAGGAAAGAGAAGAGTGGAAGGTATGTCCAACATCCAGCTTACAGGCAGGTGGAGGAGGGCTACCAAGGGACTAGTTTCTGTCTCTCCTGACTCAGCATTGATAAAACTTGAGAGAACAAAAGAGAGCACAGTGGCTTCCTTGCAGGATCACAGATGGAAAAGGGAGCAGAATGGAATGGAAAATTCCATCTCTCTGAATGGACCGGAGAAGATACATCCTCATAAGAAGTTTAAGGGACCTCCAGAATCTCTAGCTGGGCTGACCGGTGAAGACCTTCCCTACACAAAACCCGTCTAAAAAGACCAGGAGAAGATGGCTATTTTTTCCAAAGCAAAAACCACAACAACAAAATAATGAGGCACACAAAGATACAGTGTAACAGCCCAAAGGAACAAAATAAATTTTCAGTAACTGACCCTAATAAGATGAAGATCTACGAACTGCCTAAGAAAAGAATTCAAATTAATCGTACTAAAGAAGCTCAATGCATCACAAGAGGACACAAATAGACAACTGAATGAAACTAGGGAAACACTGCATGAACAAAAGGAGAATATCGCCAGTGAAGTAAAAACTGCAGAAAGAGGCAAATGGTAATTTTAGACATGAAGAATATAATAACATTTACCAATTTACTAGAGGGGATCAACATCAGGCTTGATCAAGCAGAAAGAAGAATCAACAAACCTGAAGACAACTCATTTGAAATTATTGTATCAGAGGAACAAAAAGGAAGAATGAAAGAAAGTGAAGAAAACCCTAAGAGACTTCTAGAACACAACAAACTGAGCAATATATATGGAAGTTCCAGACGAAGAAAAGGGAGAAGCAGAGAGCTTGTTTGAAAAAATAATGGCTGTAAACTTTCCAAATCTTCCCAAAGAAAATGGACAGCCATACTCAAAAAGCTCAACAGACTCCAAGTACGATGAGCCCAAAGAGGCCACACTAAGACATATTATAGGCAACCTGTCGAAAGTCAAAGAGAGAATCTTGAAAGTAGCAAGGGAAATGTGAGTCATCACGTACAAAGGAGCTCCCATTAGATCAGTGGATTTCTCAGCACAAACATCACAGGCCAGGAGGGAATGGGATAATATATTCAAAGTGCTGAAAGAAAAACAGTAACAACAACAACCACCACCACCAAAAAACCATGCAAACCAAGAATACTATATCCAGCAAAACAAAAGAAAGAAAGACCTTCCTGATAAAAGCTGAGGGATTCAGTCCATCACCACAAGATCTGCTTTCCAAGAACGACTAAAGGGAGTCCTTCAAGTTAAAACAAAAAGTACCAGACAGCAAAACACACAAGCATAGAAAAACATAAAGGTTTGGGGGCACCTGAGTGGCTCAGTCAGCTGTGCGTCCGACTTCAGCTCAGGTCATGACCTCACAGTTTGTGGGGTCGAGCCCTGCGTCGGGCTCTGTGCCGACAGTGCCAAGCCTGCTCTGGGTTCTGTGTGTTTGTCTCTCTCTCTCTGCCCCTCCTCCACTTGTGCTTTCACTCTCTCTCTCAATAATAAATATTAAAAAAAATTTTTAATATAAAGGTCTCTGGGAAAGGCAAATAGACAACTACAGAAATCTTTGTAAACATGATGTGTAAATCACTTTTAATTTGGGCATAGAGTTTAAAGGATAACAGGGTTAAAATTATTGTAACACTAGAGTCAATGAATACAACATACACAAAGATGTGATATGTGACAGTGAAAATAAAAGGGGGGAAGGAGGAACACCTAGGTGGTGGCTCAGTCCATTAAGCATCCAACTCTTTTTTTAAAAAAATTTTTTTTAACGTTTATTTATTTTTGAGACAGAGAGAGACAGAGCATGAACAGGGGAGGAGCAGAGAGGGAGACACAGAATCTGAAACAGGCTCCAGGCTCTGAGCCGTCAGCACAGAGCCCGGCGCGGGGCTCAAACTCACGGACCGTGAGATCATGACCTGAGCCGAAGTCGGACGCTTAACCGACCAAGCCACCCAGGCGCCCCACATCCAACTCTTGATGTTGGCTCAGGTCATGGCTCTTGATTCACAAGTTCAAGCCCACATTGGGCTTGCACTGACAGCATGGATTGTGCTTTAGAGGTTCTGTCTCCCTTTCTCTCTGCCCCTCCCCAGCTCATGCTCTCTCTCTCCCTCAAAATAAATAAATGAACTTTAAAAAAATAAAATAAAGTGGGGGAAGGATGTAACGGAGTAATTTGTGTATGTGACTGAAGTTGTTACCAGTTTTTTTTTTTTTATTTTTTTCAGTGTTTATTTTTATTTTTTGAGAGAGAGAGAGAGAGACAGAGCGTGAGCAGGGGAAGGGCAGAGAGAGAGAGAGAGAGAGAGAGAGAGAGAGAGAGACAGAATCCGAAACAGGCTCCAGGCTCTGAGCTGTCAGCACAGAGCCCAATGTGGGGCTCGAACCCACAAGCTGTGAGATCATGACCTTAGCCGAAGACGCTTAACTGACTGAGCCACCCAGGCACCCCCAAGTTGTCACTAGTTTAAGATAAGTTGTTATAACTTTAAAATGTCTTACGTAATCCTTATTTTAACCACAATGAAAACATCTGTAGAAGATGCACAAAGGAATCAAAGAATGTCAATACAAAAAAAAGAAAATCATTGAAAACATAAAAACAAGAGTAATAAAATTATTATAAGACACACAGAAAAAAATGGTAAAATGGTAATAGAAAGTACTTCCCTATCTGTACTTTAAGTAAATAGTACACTACCAAGTGGGAAGTTTATAGCAGTAAATACCTACATTAAAAAATAAGGAAGATCTCAACCAACAATTTACACTTCGAAGAACTAACAAAACAACAACAAATTAAACCCAAAGTTAGAAGAGGAAGGAAATAATAAAGACTATAGCAGAAATAAAGGAAATGAAAGATAGAAAATATCAATGAAACTAAGTTGGTTTTTTCATTTTGAAATATGAGAAATATTTATTTATTTTGAAATATTTATTTATTTTGAAAGTGAGAGAGAGAAAGAAAACACAAGAGGGGGAGGGGCAGAGAAAAAAATACCAAACAGGCTCCTGAATCTCATGAATCCTGAGATCATGACCTGAGCCGAAATCAAGAGCTGGGCGCTTAAATGACTGAGCCACCCAGGCATCCCTGAAAGTTGGTTTTTAAAAAGATCTTCAATATTGACAACTCTTCCCTAGACTGAGAAAAAAGAGAAAAGACTCAACAGAAATCAGAAATGAAAGAAGAGACATTACTATGTCACAGAAATAAAAAGCAACTTAAGAGACTTGTATGAATAATTATACAACAACACATGGAACAACCCGGAAGAAATGGATACATTTCTAGCAACATACAACCTATCAAAACTAAATCATGAAGAAATAAACAATTTGAACAAACCTGTAAATAGTAAGGAGATAGATCAGTAATCAAAAACATGCCAACAAAAAAAACCCAGAACCAGATGGCTTCACTGAGGAACTTTACCTACATTTAAAGAATTAACACCAGGGGGTGCCTGGGTGGCTCAGTTGGTTGAGTGTCTGACTTTGGCCTAGGACATGATCTTGCCGTTCCCAAGTTTGAGTTCCGGGTCAGGCTGTGTGCTGATAGGTCAGAGCCTGGAGCTTGTTTTGGATTCTGTGTCTCCCTCTCTCTCTCTGCCCCTCCCCTGCTCATGCTCTGTTTCTCTCTCTCAAAAATAAACATAAGAAAGAAAGAAAGAAAGAAAGAAAGAAAGAAAGAAAGAAAGAAAAGGAAAGAAAGAAAGAAAGAAAGAAAGAAAGAAAGAAAGAAAGAAAGAATTAACACCAATCCTTTTCAAAAACTTCAAAAAAAAAAAAAACACAACTGAAGAAACAGGAACACTTCCAAATTCATTCTATGTGGATAGCTTTATTCTGATACCCAAACCAGACAAAGATACTAAAAGAAAATAAAACTATAGACTATATCCCTGATGAATACTTATATAAAACTCTTCACAGAATACAAAAAAAAAAAAAAAAAAAACACACGTTAAAAGGATTATTCATGCTTCGGATTCTGTGTCTCCCTCTCTCACTGCCCCTCCCCGCTGACTCTGTCTTTCTCAAAAATAAGCATTAAAAAAATTTTTTTTAACAGGCAAAGGACTTCAATAGACATTTCTCCAAAGAAGATATACAAATGGCCAACAAACACAAAAAGGGATACTCAACATCACCAATTATTAAGGAAATGTAAATCAAAACCACAGTGAGGTATCTCCTCACAACCATTAAAATGGTCATCCCCTCAACAGGTTGAGCCTCAGACTTCAGCTCAGGTCATGATCTCAGGGTTCATGAGTTTGAGCCCCGTGTTGGACTCTGTGCTGACAGTTCAGAGCCTGGAGCCTGCTTCAGATTCTGTGTCCCGCTCTCTGTCTGCCCCTCCCCTGCTCATGCTCTATCTTACTGTCTCTCTCAAGAATAAACATTAAAAAAAATAAAAACAAAATAAAATGGTCACTCCTGGAAAAAAAAACCCCAGAAAATAGAAAACAAGGATGTGGAAAAACTGGAACCCTTACGCACTGTTGTTGGGACTGTAAAATGGAACACCTACTATGGAAAACAGTATGGAGGTTCCTTAAAAAATTAAAAGTAGATTTATCACATGACCCAGCAATCCCCCCTCTGGGTATACACATCCAAAAAATTGAAAACAGAATCCCAAAGATATATTTGCACCCCTAGGTTCATTGCAGCATTATTCACAATAACCAAGAGGTGGAAGCAGCCCAAATGTCCACTGATGAGTAAATGAGGAAATGGACTGTATGCTACACACATACAATCAGAGAGGAATAAGCCTTAAAAAAGAAGGAAATCCTGCCATAGACTGATATGGATGAACCTTGCGAACATTATGCCAGTCACAAAAAAGACAAAATACTGCATGATTCTGCTTACACAAGGTATCTAAAACTCAGAAGCAAAGTAAAACGGAGGTTGTCAGGGGCTGGGGGAAAAGGGAATAGCAGAATTGTTCAATGGACAGAGTTTGGTTAAAAAAAAAAAACTGATTCCAACTACACTGTATATGCATTCAACAAAAACACCCTTGGCAAATGGATATATATATATATTATTCAAATGTCCTTAAAGGGAATGCCGCTTTGTATGCTGTTTGGGATTCTGATTCAATTTTCCAAGAAAATAAGTTACGTTAATATAAAAATCCATATGGAGAAAAAAAGTTTACTCCTACTTCATGCTACCACAAAAATCAAATCCAGGTGAATTATAAGATCTAAATGCAAAGAGAAAACAATAAACTTAAAAAAAAATTTTTTTTTAATGTTTACTTTTGAGAGAGAGACAGAGCATGAGCAGGGGAGAGGCGGAGACAGAGAGGGAAACACCGAATCCAAAGCAGGTTCCAGGCTCTAAGCTGTCAGCACAGAGCCCGATGAGGGGCTTGAACTCACGGACTGTGAGATCATGACCTGAGCCAAAGTCGGCGCTTAATCGACTGAGCCACCCAGGTGCCCCAAAACAATAAACTTTTAAAAGGGAAAATGGAAGAATATCTCCATAACCTCAAGACAGGAAAAAATATTCTGACCAGGATGCAGAAAGCACTAACTAATAATAAAGGAAAAGACTAATATATTAGACAATATTAAAAACAGGTCTTCATCCAAAGACACCATTAGGGAGAGGTGGGGGGAGTGGGCACAATGGGTGATGGGCATTAAGGAGGACACTTGTCGGGATGAGCACTGGGAGTTATACATAAGTGATGAATAAATCAATTAAATTAAACAAAACAAAACAAAACAAAACAAAGACACCATTAGGAAAGTGAAAATACAACCACAGAGTAGGAAAAGGCAGGTTTATATGCAGAAGACATTAAGAAACTCCTATAAATAAAAAATAATGAAATAAGATGAAAAATCCAATAGAACGACTGGAATTTTGAATAGGCACTTGACAAAAGAGTATTTCCAAATAACCCATAAACATATGAAGAGATGATCAACTCCAGCAGTATCAACAGGGAAAAGCATTTGAAACATAAAATGACACTACACAAACTCCCAAAATGAGAAATTAATAATACCAAATGTTGGCAAAGATGAGCAACAATAGAAACTCCTGTATGCTATTGGCAGGAATATAAGTTGTTATGATTATTTTGCAAAATTATTTGGTAATATCTCTAAAACAAACAAATATGTGGGCATCTGGCTGGCTCAGTTAATTGTGCATCTGACTTTGGCTCAGGTCATGATCTCACAGTTTGTGAGTTTCAGCCCCATATTGGGCTCTCTGCCGTCAGTACAGAGCCTGCTTTGGATCTTCTGTCCCCCTTGCTCTCTGCCCCTTCCCCACTTGCACTCTCTCCCAAAAATAAATAAACATTTAAAATAAATAAATATCCTATGGCCAAGCAAGTCTACTTCTAAGTACATACCCAATGAAGTATATATGCATTTATGTACTTAAAATCATGTGAAGGAATGTTCTCCAAACTGGAAATCAAATTTAAAATTTTCATCAACAGTAGAACAATCCATCAATCATGGTACATTCACACAATGGAATACTACACAGCAATGAACAAATTATAGTTGTATCCAACATAGATGAATTTCACAAATTATTAAATATCGGAATGAGGGGGCTTTGGGGATACTTAATGCTTTCATATTTCTTAACTTAGATAGTTGCTACATGCATAGATTTACTTTATGATAATTTACCAAGCTATATACTTAGGATTTATATGCTTTTCCTATGTGTTTTGTACTTCAATTAAAAAAAAAAAAAGTTTAATGGTAGATGGAATAAGGTCAACATACATCTAATCAGAATTCCAGAAGAAAAAAACTCTCCATTTGGTAAAGAATAACCAAAGACCTATTGACTGCAAATTTCCCACATTTTTCTAGATGCCAGTTTCTCACACCAAAACATCAGTAAATTCCAACTATGACAAATAAAAAGGAAATCTAAATCTAAAAACATGGTGGTGACATTAATGACGGGAAAAACAACAAAGAAAAATACAATTAAAAGCAGTCAAGGCAGAGAGACACATTAACCAAACAGAAATCACAATTAGACTGATGATTGAGTTCTCAACTTCAACAATGAAGTCAGAATACAGTAGAATATCATCTGAAATAAAGTAACTATCAAACTAGAAGTCTATATCCAACAAAACCACCTGTGAAGAATTGGTATGAAAGTCTTCATTTTCTGGAAAAAGACGAAAAGGGAAGGAAGGAAGGAAAGGATAATTGGAAACAAAAATTGTTTCTAATAACAAACCTGCACAAAAAGAAACTCATAAAGAATGTATTTTATATACACAATGACCCCACATGGAAAAATCTGTGGTGGAAGAGCCAAAGGTATTAGTAAACAAATACTAACTAACAAGACAATGATTAATATTTCATTCATGAGAGAAAAGATGTAACTAAATTCAGACGAATATAAACATATGAACTCAGGGGCGCCTGGGTGGCTCAGTCGGTTGAGCGGCCAACTTCAGCTCAGGTCACGATCTCACGGTCCGTGAGTTCGAGCCCCGCGTCAGGCTCTGTGCTGACAGCTCAGAGCCTGGAGCCTGTTTCAAATTCTGTGTCTCCCTGTCTCTGACCCTCCCCCATTCATGCTCTGTCTCTCTCTGTCTCAAAAATAAATAAACGTTAAAAAAATTAAAAAAAAAAAAAAAAAAAAAAACATATGAACTCAGACAAGGGATGAAGAGATTACAATGTTCCAAAGGGCTTTATTCAGAGAAGGGCAAAGGTATTTATTGATTTTAGACTTTGTTGCTAATTTTTAAAACAGGAATGTCTATTTCCCATGCAAGTAGGAGAAACAAAATAGAAAGCAAAATCCTCAAACAATTTCAAAAGAAGAAAAAAGATGAGTGGGGAATGTATAGAGGAAAAAAAACAGAAAGAGAAAGCAATTAATAAGATATATTAATAGATCCAAATATATCATTTTTCACAATAAATGTAAATTGACTAAAATCTCCAGTTCAAGGCCAAAATTGTGAGAATGGATGAGGAAATCAAATCTAGCTATATACTACTTCTTTAAGTACACACCAAAACATGAGGTTACCAGAGAACTGAAATTCAAATCACGGAAAAAGATACATCAAGTTAACACAAATAATGGGAAACCAATGAACGTTCTGATACAAAGAAATGACACAAAAAGATTTTAAAAGAGCATTCTGTAGAATAAGCAATTTTTCTGAACCAAGTTAAGCTGTATACTTGAGTCTTAAATTCATTTCACCTCACTTAATTCAGGTGAAGGCTTGAGCTTATTAATGTCCTTTAGGAATCTGATTCTTTTGCCTAGTGTACTAGCATTCTTTCTGCCCCAGGAACAGTTGATAAGCATGCCATCAATGACTTTATGTAAGACACTGATAAAGTGTTTAAGACACTGAAGCCTAGTATACAAGTTTGTAGCACAGTAACAGAGAAGAATTTTTAAAGGCTGACCTCTGTTTGCAATTACAAACCCTATTACTATTTATTTCTTTATTCACAAGGCTATCAACATACATGCTCTCAAGTACTTTACTGAAATCTAGGTAGTCTGTCACTAATTTCTGTTTCTACATATGCAAGAATGTACATACATTCACATACATACATACTTACACAAACATTACAAAATTACACATACATACATACTTACACAAAAGCACACACTTACATATGATCATATATATGTAATCACAGTAAAACTGTACCTCATAGGTAGTTCCATAATGGCACGTAAATTGGCATTGTCTGTTGGTTTCTGCATCTTGCTCAACATTGGTATAGAATATTACACCATCCCCAGAGCAGGAAACAATCTGCTTATCGTTTGTGCATGGTAAGAACTTTGCACTAAATATATTCGCTCGGTGCCCTGAACGAACTGTTGTCAAAACCTAAAACACAAAGAGAAAGAAGTTCTTGGTAATTTATTATTTCTTAGAAAGTAACATTCATATTTAATATAATCTTGGTCAGGAGTAAATTTTCATTAACATTCTTATCTCAATTAAAAAATGGTTATCTGAGGGGCGCCTGGGTAGCTCAGTCGGTTAAACATCCGACGTCAGCGCAGGTTATGATCTCACAGTTCAAGTTCGAGCCCGACAACAGGGCTCCGTGCTGACAGCTCAAAGCCTGGAGTCTGCTTCAGATTCTGTGTCTCCCTCTCTCTCTGCCCGTCCTCCCTTCACACTCTGTGGCTCGCTCTCTCTCAAAAATAAACAAACATTAAAAATTTTTTTCAAATGATAATTTGATTCCAAAAGATTATAATTTAAAAAAATCAGAATCTCAGATATTTTCTTTTTCTCTCTCTGATATATGAAGAAGTATCATCAACAGGAATACTACTGTGAAAATTAAATGTACATATTTCCACCTATTTGGTGTAGCTGCTCATTCATAAAATCTCAGTAAATAAAAAAAAAGGACCATTATATATAGAGACAGAGAAGATGATTTTTATTATTCTAAAAATATTTTCCTGTATTTTTCAGATAATCTACTTTCAACAAGTTACTTTTAGGATTAGAGAGAGGGTACAGGGGTGGGGAGAAAGGACCATCCTGACTTTTGAAACTGTTTACTAGATAATTTTTAAGCTATTCCCTTTCAGGATAAAGAAATAAAAGTAAACTGAATTTAAATGAATCATGAAATCAAAATAATGAAATGGTACAGATGAAACTACAGCAGAAGTCCCAACATCTAATTCCTTAATTATAAAGACTAAAATTCCTGTGACAGAAATGTGTTTTTTTTTTTTTTAAGAGAGAGAGAGAGAGAGAGAGAGAGACAGAGACAGAGAGAGAGAGACAGAGCATGAGTAGGGGAGGAGCAGAGAGACAGGGAGACATAGACTCGGAAGCAGGCTCCAGGCTCTGAGCTGTCAGCAAAGAGCCTGACACGGGGCTCAAACCCACGAACCGTGAAATCATGACCTGAGCCAAAGTCAGACGCTCAACCGAGTGAGCCACCCAGGCACCCCACAGAAATAAAGTTTTAAATAAATATTCAAATATTTGCAACATACACTGCAGATATATGACCAACTCTCCTAATAGTTCTTAAAAATTGAGAGAAAGAAACTTAACAAAACCTGTTGTGTTTTTAATTTTTTTTAACGTTTATTTATTTTTGAGACAGAGAGAAACAACATGAATGGGGGAGGGTCAGAGAGAGGGAGACACAGAATCTGAAACAGGCTCCAGGCTCCGAGCTGTCAGCACAGAGCCCGACGCGGGGCTCAAACTCACGGACCGTGAGATCATGACCTGAGCCAAAGTCGGCCGCTTAACCGACTGAGCCACCCAGGTGCCCCAAAACCTGAGTTTTTTTAATTGAATGGGCAAAAGATCCAAATAGATAGTTCACTGAATGGTATACAAATAGCCCTTAAGAACGTGAGAAAAGGGGCACCTGAGGGGCTCAGTCGGTTAAGCTTCCGACTTCAGCTCAGGTCATGATCTCGTAGTCCATGAGTTCGAGCCCTGCGTCGGGCTCTGTGCTGACAGCTCAGAGCCTGGAGCCTGTTTTGGATTCTGTGTCTCCCTCTCTCTCTGCCCCTCCCCGTTCATGCTCTGTCTCTCTCTGTCTCAAAAAAAAAATAAACGTTAAAAAAAAAAAAAAAAAAAGAATGTGAGAAAACACCCAACTTTGTTCATAAGGAAAATGCAAACCAAAGCTACTAACAAACTAATTCTCACTTTTCAGATTGGCAAAAATTCCCAAGTTTGACAACACACTATGTAAGCGAGCCTACGGGAACAGGCTCTTCGGCATTTCTGTGGGAGAACTACATGGTACGAGACCAACGGGGAGGAATTGAGCAGTACCTCTCAAAACCATACATGTGTTTACACTTTGACCAGACAAGTCCATTTCTAGGAATTTACCTTAAGATACACCTCCAACAATACAAGAAAAAATGCACAAAATTATGTACTGAGCTAGTCACAACAGCAAAACACAGGAGACTTGTTAAATGAGTTATGGTACATCCCAACAATGTACGCACAATGAGAATTTAGTGCAATGTGAGTATCTGGTGTGCTTTAAAAAATGTGTTGAAAAATATGACAGCATGTCAAAACAGACACAAAGTTGGCTTTAAATGTCCCACCGAACAAACTGAGGCAATTCAAGCATCAAAAAGTGTATCGGTGTATCAGCCACCTGGGTGGCTCATTCAGTTAAGCGTCCAACTTTGCCTCTCGTCATGATCTCACAGTTAGTGGGTTAGAGCCCCACGCACTGTCAGTGCAGAGCCTGCTTGAGATTCTCTTTCTCCCTCTTTGCCCCTCCCCTGCTTACATGCTCTATCAAAATAAATGAATAAACTTAAAAGAAAACTGTATCAGTAATAGATTATAATATATTGAATTTTTAAAAGTCTGTAATCCCTTGGGACACTTTGGTGGCTCAGTCGGTTAAGTATCCAACTCTTAGTTTTGGCTCAGGTCATGACCTCACAGTTCATGGGTTCGAGCCCTGAATTGGGCTCTGTGCTGACAGTGGGGGGCCTGCTTGGGATTCTCTCCCTCTCTCTCTGCCCTCCTCTATTCTCTCTCAAAATAAATAAATAAACTTTAAGAATCTATTATCCTAAAAGTGATTTTTCAAAAAAATGCTAGGGACAAAGGAAATGCTCTTATTACAGAAAAATGTCAATTGAAAAATGTAGAAGGAATGACAATTAAAAATCACTATTTTGTAACTACATTTTAACAACTGATTAAGGCAAGAATCAACACTAAAATCACTCTAAGACTGTTATGAAAGAGAATATTCACACAGTTTCAAAATACCACTTCACAAACATCTTATTAATTACAAAAGGTCAGCATACCTGCAAAATGGAAAGATCAAACTTATCACCAATAAGAGGACAGACTAATATCATGTACCACACAATGTTATTTGTGAAGAATTTTTAGCTAAAATGTTTAATTTTAATCTACCCATAAAGAAAACATCAGACAAATGGTTGTAAAGGAGACTGAGCAAATACAAGGACTAAATGAAAAGACGGATGGAGCTTGGGTTGAAGGAGGAATGGCAGTGACAGAATGTGATGAAAAACGAGGAAAGGTGAGTACAGACCATATGTACATATGTGCATGCGTAATGTAGAAAATCATATATGCATCATATATATAATAGCATACAGTCGATTCTCATCATTCCTGATAGTTACGTTTTATAAAGTCAGCACAAATACTGAATTAATAAGTACTGAAATACTGCTCCTAGGGAAACACATGATTAGGTTCCTTTGAGCCTCTGGCCACAACATTTTTCTCAATCAATACATAGCCTTGTTTTGATACTGTTTAATGTTTATTTATTTATTTTGAGAGAAAGAGGGTGTGTTAGGGGGAAGGGGCAGAGAAAGAGGGAGAGAGAGAATCCCACGCCATCAGCACAGAGCCCCATGTTGGGCTTGATCCCCTGAACCATGATCATGACCTGAGCCGAAGTCAAGAATCAGATGCTTAAACTGAGCCTCCCAGGCGCCCCTACACAGCCTTGTTTTATATGTTTCTGTTTAAAGACCTCATTGGGGCACCTGGGTGGCTCAGCTGGTTAAGCATCCGACTTCGGCTCAGGTTGTGATTTCATGGTTTGTGGGTTTGCACCCCACATCAGGCTCTGTGCTGACAGCTCGAAGCCTAGAGCCTGCTTCGGATTCTGTGTCTCCCTCTCTCTCTCTCTCTGTTCCTCCTCCACTCACACTCTGTCTCTGCCTGTAAAATAAACAAATACTAAAAAAAAATTAAAGACCTTATTTATTGTATACTGTTGATTCATTAGCATTGAACTCCTAGCTAACAACATTATAATTCATGCCTACATGAAGCTTATTTAATATATTTTCTCCACAAGCAATATCCCAGGCTTCTTGTGCTTAGAAACACAAGATAATACTTCAGCATGATACCTAGGCTAGGGACATTTTAAACAGTGAAGTCATCATTGGGGTGCCTGTGTGGCTCAGGAGGTTAAGTGTCCGACTTTGGCTCATGGTTGATGAGTTCAAGCCCCATGTCGGGTTCTGCCCTGACAGAGCCTGGAGCCTGCTTCACATTCTCTGCTTTGGATTCAGTGTCTCCCTCTCTCTGCCCCTCTCCTGCTTGTGTGAGCGCACACGCACTCTCTTCCTCTTTCATTCTCAAAAAAATAAACTTAAAAAAAAATAGCGAAATCGCTAATAAAAAGGATAAAAATGGAAAAACATGACAAAATATATCACGAAAAGGACATAGCATGTTTATGGTATGAGACCTGAAATGAGTCAGAGTATGACCTTGTTTGATCTCTTTGGTATACATAAAAAAATAGGATAATGTTCTTGTTCTTAGTAGATATATACCAAAGTATTCATGAAAGGCATGAGGCCTCCAACTTGTGCTCAAGTGCTTAAAAAAAATCTATTTGTGGATGCTCACTGAATTATTTTTTCAAATTTTCCCTACATTTTAAAATTTTAAAACAAAGTTAGGAAAATATATTTCAACTTTATATTGGGTTTGGTTTTAAGTGAGTATTTACTGTGTGACACTAACTGCCAAATTCTTTTTTTTTTTTTTTCAACATTTATTTATTTTTGGGACAGAGAGAGACAGAGCATGAACTGGGGAGGGGCAGAGAGAGAGGGAGACACAGAATCGGAAACAGGCTCCAGGCTCTGAGCCATCAGCCCAGAGCCCGACGCGGGGCTCGAACTCACGGACCGCTAGATCGTGACCTGGCTGAAGTCGGACGCTTAACCGACTGCGCCACCCAGGCGCCCCCTAACTGCCAAATTCTTAACAGAGAGTACCACACCAAACCGTAACATAAATCTGTAATGAATATTAGCAGCTATTTACCTCAACCAATTTGAATATTTAAATCACCTCATTTTATTTAAGACCTAGGTTATAAGGTTATGGCCAAAATAAGAATTTACTGAGAACCATAAATTACTACGCAGTAAGTCTTACATATATAATGCACATCTAATTAGGGTCAAAGAAAAAAAGGGGGGTGTTTTTTGCACCTCCATCAATCAAAGCCAATGGAGAACAAAATTTGTCTGTTAAATGCCTTCAAAATCTTTCATTCCTCTCTCTAAGCGTAAGACACTAAGATCTGATAGATTAAGGTAAAAAAAAAAAAAAACAGAGAAAATAATTAATGTAAATCTTTTAAACAAGATAGGTATGACAGCCTTTAACTCTGTCAGGTATTTTAGCATGGCTTACCAAGTAGCTAACTATATAAAAGTCACTACATACAGTGTATGTATTGGTTTCTTCATCTGATAGGCCTCTGGCTTTGCTTTAGTCACATTCAGCAGACATCATTCTAACAATTCATGATTTATGCATGGCTTACGCACAGCTTCAGAAACAAAAGCACCAGATACACAAATACATGTATTGACATGTCACATATTGTTCATAAATTGAGATGGATTTTATTAAATCAAGATTTATTTTTTTAAGATTTATTATAAATTTTTTAATGTGTATTTATTTTTGAGAGAGAGAGAGAACAAGCAGGGGAGGGGCAGAGAGAGAGGGTGGCAGAGAATCTGAAGTGGGCTCTGCACTGATAGCAGGGAGACTGATGCGGGGCTCAAACTCACAAACTGCAAAATCATGACCTGAGCTGAAGTCAGACACTTAACTGACAGAGTCACCCAGGGAGCTGGCTGAAACCAAATCAAGAAAAATTTTGCATACGTGGTACACTCAGGATTTCTTTTATATTAGGTGTTACAAGGCTACCTTCCTTCGGTTTTTGAGGTGTGGCAGGAGGAGTGTCCCAGCATACTTTGGAGGGTCTGCTATAGGAATCCATATCTGATTTGGGTCCTAAGCTTTGTTTCTGTCTACCTTGACCTTCAAGGCCATCAAGATTAAAGTTTATATATGCCTGGACTAACAAATATCTTCAGGGAGAAAGTGGCTCTCATGCTCACTTCTCTGGATTCACTTTTCCCTACATTTTGGACTGATAATCCCTTACTATCAAGGCAGTTCTTTGTTACTTTCAGGACAATTTTTTTTCTTTACAATAATTTTTAAAGTCTTTAATCAAGAATATTTTAGTTGTTTTCAATGGGAGGATGGGTTCAAGTAAATTAGACTATAATTATTGGAAAAAGAAACGTCTCCATTTTATACATTTGACACAGATGACACATACAACTAAGAAGGTACCATCAATAAGGTATGCCTCCAAACTCTTACTCTGTAAAAAAATAAACATTTCAAAATTCTATTTGCATTAATCTTTCCATGATTAATGAGGTCATCTTTCCATGAGGTCTTTCCATGACCTCAAAAATAAAGTCAAACTCTAAGAACAGATAATATTTGACTCAGGATCAAAAAACGTTATTTTGGGCACCTGGGTGGCTCATTCAGTTAAGCATCAGACTCTTGATTTAGGGTCAGGCCAGGATCTCATGGTTCGTAAGATCGAGCCCCATGTGGGGCTCTGTGCTGACAATACAGAGCCTGCTTGGGATTCTCTCCCTCCTCCTTGGCCCCTCCCCTGCTCACGCACTCTCTAAATAGATAAATAAATAAACAAATATTAAAAACTGTCTATTTTCCTATGTAATTAATCATCTATGTTTATGTATTTTTTTACTATTTCGATCTGATAGCAAATTTGGATCTATGAAGACCACTACATGAAAAAGGTAAAGTCTTGTTATATTTAAACTTTTTAAAAGTATTATCTGATTAATCATTTCTTAAACTGGCAACAAGAAGGAGTAAGCACTTTTTAAATATACATATTCTATTGGGAACGATGCCATCAAAGTGAATGTCCTCTTTCCAAAAATAAGCAAATAAAGAAGAAACAAGACCTTCTAAAAATTATTCCATTGAGTATGGTGACAAAATAATCGAAAGCAATGACTTGGAGAGAGAGGTGAACACCTATGTTCATAATAGTACCATTATTCACAATATCACAATGGTAGAAGTAACTCAAGTGTCCACTGAAAGATGAATGGATAAACAAAATGTGGTATGTACATACAATAGAATATGCAGGCTTAAAAAAGAAAATCTTGACACACGCTGGAACATGTTTGAACGTTAAAGACATCATGCTAAGTGAAACATGCAGTAATAAAAAGACAAATATCATATAAACACTTATATGAGGTGTCTGAAGTAGTCACATTCAGAGACAAACAGGAGAACGGTGGTTGCCAAGGACTGGAGGGAGGAGGGAAGAAAAAGGAGTTCTTGTTTAATGGGTACAGAGTTTCAGTTTTGCAGGATGAAAATAGTTCTGTAGCCTGATGTGCTGATAACATCCACAATGTAAATATACTTAATGTCACCGAACACAAACATTAAAAATGATTAAGATAGTTAATATTACGTTATGTGTATTTTAATACAATTAAAAAAAAGTGAAGCTCTGCATCTTTTCAAAAACAAAAAGATTATTCCATTGGTGTTTAGACAACTACTATGAATACTGTTAGCATTAAAATTCTGAGAGTGATGGGTCAAAAAGCATTCCAGGGGCGCCTGGGTGGCGCAGTCGGTTAAGCGTCCGACTTCACCCAGGTCACGATCTCGCGGTCTGTGAGTTCAAGCCCCGCGTCAGGCTCTGGGCTGATGGCTCAGAGCCTGGAGCCTGTTTCCGATTCTGTGTCTCCCTCTCTCTCTGACCCTCCCCCGTTCATGCTCTGTCTCTCTCTGTCCCAAAAATAAATAAAGGTTGAAAAAAAAATTAAAAAAAAAAAAAAAAAAAGCATTCCAAACATACATCATTACATCATTCCAGGAAATTTCCTCTATTGTAACAAAAAGGTTGTCCTAGTACAATATAATGATTTATAAGAAATATACCTTTGGGGGTGTTTGGGTGGCTCAGTTGGTTAAGCATCTGACTCTTGATTTCAGCTCAGGTCATGATCTCATGGTTCATGGTATGGAGCCCAAGCCCTACATCGGGCCCTCTACTCACAGCACAGAGCCTGCTTCGGATTCTCTGTCTCTCTGCCCCTCCCCACCCCCCCCCACCCCCCACTCAAAACAAATGAACATTTAAAAAATAAATAAGTAAATCTTTGGTCATTCAGATGACCAAAATCTATTTCTCTGATATATCTGGTCTTGCTCAATGGTTTTTGAAAATGCTTCAGAGACATAAAGGTGACATGGGTGTCTTGTTATCAATGGAGGTGACTTTTGGAATCCACCAGAGGGTGGCAACTGGTTGCAAGAAAGGGCAATCGTAAGATTAGAGAGCTGCAACTTGGGAGTGGCGAGGGGCTGGAGGTTGACTCAGTCAGTGATTAAAGACACTCAGTCAGGACCATGGACTATGTAATGAAGCCTCCATAAAAACCCAAGAAGACAGCTTTTTGGCCTTTTTCAGAGGGCCTCCACATTTGGAAGATCAGAATGCTTCAACATGCCACTGAGCCAGGCCCCAAGCTCCACACTGGAATTGGGTCCAGACACCTTAAAAGACCTAGTAATTGCAGACCTAAAACAAGTAGGATTTGAAAATATCAAGTTTCCCTCTGCTAAGTCAGGACAATTAAGTAAAGCTATTTCTGAAACAAAATTATGACCTGTCTCTTAATCAAGAATATCTTCAATATGAACTTCATTCAGACTGAAGGACCACAAACATTTATTAGAATATCTTAACTGTTTAAATGTGGAAAAACAAGAAATATGTGAATAATTTATTCTTAAGGTTCCTACTATTTTATTTAAAAAAATTTTTTTAATGTTTATTTATTCTTGAGAGAGAGAGAGAAAGAGACAGACAGGCAGACAGACTATGAGTGGGGGAGGGGCAGAGCAAGAGAAGGACACAGAATCTGAAGCAGGCTCTAGGCTCTGAGCTGTCAGCAGAGAAACTGATGCAGGCTTCAAACTCAAGAGCTGTGAGACATGACCTGAACCGAAGTCAGGTGCTTAACCGACTAAGCCACCCAGGCACCCCAGGTTGCTACCATTTTAAATGAGTGTTTGGTCTGACAATCTACCAAGTTCTCACTGATACAAAAATAGGTGTATGGTTTCTCCATATAGAGAGAAGAGCCACTAAAAATGAGAAATAATGCTAAAACTCAATATTATATGCCAGTTTACGGTAGTAGATATCATGAAGCATTTCACTAGAACCTAAATACTGTTTTTTCAAACTGATAATATCTTAAACCACTTGGCTGAAGGGTGGATTTTTTGAGCATGAAAAAAAAAAAATCACATTGTCCTTTTCCCCCCAAAGAATGATTTATTGAGATAATGTTACTTTTGGCAATTTTACCCAGGTGGATACAGAGAAGCATATTCAAATTTGCTGGAGTCAAAAGCCCAGTGAAATCTAATGTTTTCCTGAGAAGACTAAGGAATATTCATATAATAACTTCCAAATTATAGGGGCGCCTGGGTGGCGCAGTCGGTTAAGCGTCCGGCTTCAGCCAGGTCACGATCTCGTGGTCCGTGAGTTCGAGCCCCGCGTCAGGCTCTGGGCTGATGGCTCGGAGCCTGGAGCCTGTTTCCGATTCTGTGACTCCCTCTCTCTCTGCCCCTCCCCCGTTCATGCTCTGTCTCTCTCTGTCCCAAAAATAAATAAAAACGTTGAAAAAAAATTAAAAAAAAAAAAAAATAACTTCCAAATTATATAACTAACTGTAGCAAAATAAGAAGGATATTTTGTTACAAATGGCCATTCCATAATCATTTACAGTTTCTTAATTTTTAGCTTAATTTTTCTCATGAAATGATAGATTTTTTAAACCACTTTACCTTTCTGCTGTAAGGATTACTAATTACTAATTTGGTGTCATCTGAGCCAGATAAAATATATTCTCCAGTCTCATTCCAACAGATTGTATTAACCTAAAAAGAAAACAAAATGTAAATTTAAGCAAACTGGACATAAAAACAAGTATGCCATCTTTCAGTTAACTGACGGTTCAAAATTTATTATCACTAATAAAGTTGCATCTATGATAAGCAGTATTTACCACTTTACTTATTGAAAATACAGCTGTTTAGTAAATATAACGTTCTGTAAATTCACAACGAAATGACTGAGTCTTTAAGTGTTATTGTTTAAATTTATTTTAATTGATTCATTTTGTACCCAGAAACATAAAACCAGGCCACCTTAAAAAAAAAAAAAATTAAAAGAACTTACTCAGAGCTCTAGTAATCAAGGCTGTGTGGTATTGTCATGATCACAAATTTAAATCAATGGAATGGAATTGGAGTCCAGAAATAAACCTGTACATTTATGGCCAAGTAATTTTTGACAAGGGATCTAAGACCATTCTAAGGAAAAAGAATATTTTTTCAACAAATAGTGCTGAGACAACTGGATATACGCAAGGAAAGGAACACCACATGCAGAAATTAACTGAAAATACTAAAAAAAAACCCTAAATGTAAGAGCCCAAACTATAAAACTTAGAAGGAAACACAGGTATCAATCTTTATGAAAATTAAAACCACAATGAATTACCACTTCCCACCCAGAAGGATGGCTATAATGATTAAAAAAAAAAAAAATGACACAAAAGAGTAAGTTAGCTAGATTGTCAAGAAATTGGAATCCTTATACATTGTTGGTAGGAATGCAAAATTGTGCTGCTATTTAAACAGATTGGCAGTTCCTCAAAAACTGAAACAGAGCGACCCTATGACCCAGCAATTCTACAACAAGGATATATCCAAGAGAATTGAAAACATGGACCAAACAAAAACGTGTACACAAAAACCAGAGCTGCATTACTCCTAAGAGCCAAATAGCAAAGCAACCCCAACATTTATGAAAGAATGGATAAACAAAATGTCACTATCCATTTGCTCCTAACAAAATACGCATACAAGGAAATACTCAGCAGCAACATGAGGCAGCGACACAAGCTGCAACGTGGATACACTTTGAAGACATTATGCTGAGTGAAGGAAGCCAATCCGAAAGGTCACATATTATATGATTCCATTTATTTCAAAATTCTAAAACAGGCATATCTGTAGAGACAGAAAGTAGATTAGTGATTGCCAACAGCTAGGTGGAGGGGGAATGGGAGGGAATGATAACCGCTATGTACTTTCTTTGTCAGGTGGTGAAAATATACTGGAATTAGCGGTGGACGGTACAACTTTATGAACATACTAAAAAAAAAACTGAATTACACACTTAAAGTGGGTGAATTGTATGGTATATGAACTGTATCTAAATAAAAAAAAAATAGATTCCACTTTCAGTCAAGACAGAATAACACTGACCAAATTTACTATAACATCTGCAACAACTAAAAAACAGCAGAATACACATCCCCCTTTTTTTTAGAGAGAGAGAGACAGAAAGAAAGAGAGAAAGCAAGCAGGGGAGAGGGGCAGAGGGAAAGAGAAAGAGAATTCTAAGCAGGTGCCACACCCAGCATGCAGCCCGACATGGGGCTCAGTCCCATGACCCTGAGATCATGACCTGAACCGAAATCAAGAGTTGGACACTCAACTAACTGAACCACCCAGGTGCCCCTACACCTTCTTCTTAAGTACACAAAAATCTATTTACCAATACAGAAAATACTTATGGGCCATAAAACAAATCTTAGTATTTTTAAAGGATTTCAACTAAATACAGAGTATGTTTTCTGACCAAAATGGAACTAAATAAAAAACCATTAACACAAAGAAATATTTGGAAACTACAAAATAACAGATGCTCAAAATAGAAATTACCTAATAAATTAGAAGGTATTTTGAACTGAATGAAAATGAAAGCACAACATATCTCATCTTAAGGGTTGCAACTAAATCTGTATTTAGAAGTAAACTTATAACACTAAAATACCTATATTAGAAAAGATAAAGGTCCCCTATCAGTGACCTCAACTTCTATTAAAAAAATTATAAAAAGAACAAGTAAAACCCAAAGTCAGCATCAGATTACAAATAATGAGTATCAGAGCAGGAATCAATGAAACCACAGAAAACAGAAAAAAAAAAAAAAAAAGAAACATACATGAAAACACTAGAAGCTGATTCTCTGACAAGACAAATAAAATTAATGAACATGTTGTCAGACTAATTAAGAAAAAAATGGGGGGTCAGGGTAACATGTTATCAATATGAGAAATAAGAAAGGTGATATCCATCACTAACTACATATTCTACAAATACCTAAACATTAAGGGAACACTATGGTCAACTTTATGCCATTAATGCAACAACATGGATGAAATTGACAAACTCCTTGAAACACACTTACTAAACAAAATTCACTCAAAATATAATCTGTTTTTATTAGGGGATTATAGTTAGAGTTTTCCACAAAGAAAACTCAAGGCCCAGATGGCTTTACTGGTGAATTCTGCCAAACATTTAAAAATAATTAAGTAATGAGAATTCTGTACCAAGTCTTCAGAATATTAAAAAGACAATATAAGTACTGGAACTAATAAGTGAGTTTAGAAAGTTTGTGCAATACAGACAAATATGCAAAAACAGGACAGAGAATTAAAACAACAACATGGTATCACTAGATTTCTACTAGAATGTCTAAATGTTTTTTTAAATTACTATACCAGATGTAAAGGAGAAACAGACGAAAAAACAGCAGACTTCAATAACCCATTTTCAACAATGGATAAATCATACAGACAGATAATCAATAAGAAAACATTAGAATTGAACTACACCTTAGATCAAGATTTAGACATACACAGAATAGTTCATCAAACAGCAGAACAGACATTCCTCTCAAGTGCACACAGAACATTCTCCAGGATAAATCATGCTAAATCACAAAACAAATATTAGCAAATTTTAAAAGAGTTAAGGCGGGGCGCCTGGGTGGCGCAGTCGGATAAGCGTCCGACTTCAGCCAGGTCACGATCTCGCGGTCTGTGAGTTCGAGCCCCGCATCAGGCTATGGGCTGATGGCTCGGAGCCTGGAGCCTGTTTCCGATTCTGTGTCTCCCTCTCTCTCTGCCCCTCCCCCGTTCATGTTCTGTCTCTCTCTGTCCCAAAAATAAATAAACGTTGAAAAAAAAAAATTTAAAAAAAAATAAAAGAGTTAAGGCATACTAAGTATCTTTCTGACCATAATGGTGAAAACTAGAAATTAAACAGAAGGAAAACTGGAAATTTCACCAACATATCGAAATTAAATAATACACTCTTGGACAACTAATGGGTCAAAAAAAAATATCTTGAAATAAGCAAAAATGGAAATAAAACACATGGGAGGCTGCAAACACAGTTCTAAGCAGGAATTTTATAGCAATAAATGCCTATGTAAGAAAAAAGAAAGATCACAAAAAAGCAACAGAACTTAACACATTAAGGAAATAGAAAAAGAAAAACAAACTAAACCCGAAGTTAGCAGAAGAAAGGAGACAACAAAGATCAGAGCATAAATAAATGAAATAAAGAATACAGAAACAATAAAAAAGATCAATAAGACTAACAGTTGGTTTTTTGAAAAGAAAAAAAATGACAAGCCTTTAACTAGACTAGCAAGGAAAAAAGAGAGAAGATCCAAATAAATAAAATTATAAAAGAGATTACAAATGATACCACAGAAATACAAAGGACTGTAAGAGAACACAGTCTCTTACACACCAACAAATTAGACAACTTACTTTTTAGTATAACCTACCTAACCTGAATCATGAAAAAATAAAAATTCTGAATTGGCCACTAACAAGTAAGGGGACTGAATCAGTAATCAAAAACCTTTAAAAAAAAAAAAAAAAAAGGAGCACACGTGTAGGTGGCTCATTCGGTTGAACTCCTGATTTTGGATCAGGTCATTATCTCACAGTTCGAGAGTCTGAGCCCCATATCGGGCTCTGCACTGACAGAGAGCCTGCTTGAAATTCTTGCTCTCTCAACAATAAATATTAGAGTGAGAGTGAGTGAGTGAGTGAGTGAGAGAGAGAGAGAGAGAGAGAGAGAGAGAAGCCCAGGATCAAATGGCCTCAGGGGCTTTAAATATTTACCAAACATTTAAAGAATAAACACCAATCCTTCTCAAACTCTTCCAAAAAACTGAAGAGGAGGGTACATGCCCAAATTCATTTTCTGAGGCAAGCATCACCCTAACACCAAAGCCAGATAAGGTATTACAACAGAAGGAAACTACATGCCAATATTCCTGATGAATGTACATATAAATATTCTCAACAAAATACTAGCAAATCAAATTCAGCAGCACATTATAAGGATCATACAGCATGACTAAGTGGGATGTAGCCCTGAGATACAAGGATGGCTCAGTATACACAAATCAATAAATGTGATATACCACATTAATATAATGAATGATAAAAATCATATGATCACCTCAATATATATAGAAAAAACATCTGACAAAATTCAACATCTTTCACAATAAAAATTCTCAACAAACTAAATATAGAAGGAATATTATCTCACCAATTTAAAGGCTGGCTATGACAAGCCCACAGTTAACATCATACTCAATGGTGAACAGCTGAAAGCTTTTCCTCTGAGATTAGGAACAAGAGAAGGGTAACTACTCTCATCACTTTTATTTAACATAGTACTGGAGTCGTGACCAGAACAATTAGGCAAGAGAAAGAATAAAAGGCATCCAAATTGAAAATGATGAAGTAAAATGGTGTCTGCTGGCAGATGACATGATCTTTATACATAGAAAACCCTGAAGATTCCACCAACAAACTGTTAGCACTAATAAATGAATTTAGTAGTTTCAAGATATAGAATCAACAAACAAATATCACTCACATATCTACATACTAACAATCAACTATTTAATGCCAAGTTACAATAGCATCGAAAACAATAAAATACTTAGGAATAAATTTAACCAAAGAGGTAAAAGATCTGCACACTGAGATCTACACAATATTGATGAAAGACAATGAAGAAGACACAAATAAATAGAAAGATACACTGAGTTCATGTACTGGAAGTCTTAATTTTATCAAAATGTCCATACTACCCAAAGCCATCTATAGACTCAGGGCAATCTCTATTAAAATTCCAATGGCATTTTTCACACAAAGAGAAAAAACAAACCTAAAGTTGTATGGAACCACAGAGAAAGAAAAACAAAGCTGGAGGCATCACACTTCTGACTTAAACTATATTACAAAGTTACAGTAATCCAAATAATATGGTAATGACATAAAAACAGACACACAGACCAATGCAACAGACTATACAGCCCAAAAAACCCATACATATGTGGTCAATTAATTTACAACAAAGGATCCAAGAATATTCAATGGAGAAAGGACAGTCTTTTCAATAAATGGTTTTGGGAAAACTGGATGTTCACATACAAAATAAACAAAATTAACTTGAAATGGATAAGACAAAAATAAAGAAATAAATAAAAGCAAAAAAAAAAAAAAGAAAGAAAGAAAGAAATGGATAAGACTTATAAACATAAGACCCGAAGAAAAACAGTGAAAAACTCCTTGACCTGGGTAGTCATTTTTTTAGATATGACACCAAAAGCACAAGCAACAAAAGCAAAAATCAACGAGTGGGACTAAATCAAATTCAGAAGCTTCTGCACAGCAACAGAAATCAACAAAATGAACAGGAACCTTAGAGAATTGGAGAAAATATATGCAAACCATAATTTCACAAGGGGCTAATATCTAAAATATATAAGGAGCTCATGTAATCAGTTAACAATAACAACAAAAAAACCCAAATAATCTGATTTTTAAGGGCAAAGAATCTAAATAGACATTTTCCAAAGATATACAAATGGCCAAAATAATATATGAAAGGCTACTCAACATCACTAATCATGAGGGAAATGCAAATCAAAACAGTAGTGAGAGATCAGCTCATGCATACCAGAATGGCTATTATCAAACACAGACAGGAAATACCAAGTCCTGGTAATACGAAGAGCTAAATGAAATGTGGAGGTAAGCTTTACAGTTATATGGAGTAAGAGTTCTGAGTAGAAGGCATAAAACATACAAGGCAGAGGCGGACTTGGCGTATTCGAGGAACAGCAAAGAGATGAGTGTGACTAGAACAAATATGCGTAACAGAGACCACAGTACAGGATGAAACTGGAGAGAGCCGCTTGCGCCAAATCACAGGGCCTGGAAGCAACAAGGCCTTGGCGTTCACTAGAAGTACATTGGAAATCGACTGGAGAGTTTTGAGCAGTTGAGTATTATGAACAGATGATACATCACATAATTTTCTTTATAAATTTTCTTTCTACCCTCTCCTTATTTTGAAGGATATAACAGAAACTCAGAAAAGTACATATACATATAAGACTTATAACACTGTTTACTGCATTTTGACTTTAAGAATACACAGACAAATAATAAAAGATAACCAGGACTACAGAATAAAGGGTACATACAACCAATATGACAATATAAAAGCATACAAGCTGACAGAGGTGTGAAACAGAGATAAAAAGGTGGAGAGAAGGGGTGCCTGGCTGGCTCAGTCCATAGAGCATTCAACTCCTGATCTCGGGGTTCTGAGTTTAAGCCCCATGCTGGGTATAGAGATTACTTAAAAATAAAATCTTAAACAAAAAAGGTGGAGGGAAGGATGAAAGAATTAAAAGTCTGTACCTTACAGAATGGAAATTCAAGAGATACCGTCTATAAATGACAGAAAAACAAAAGGATGTTTATGTATGTTGTTTAGTGTAGAGACTAAGAACAGTAATATAAAAATTCTGAGATGCCTACATCTTAGAAAGTGAGAGAGTTCTATAAATGAGTTAAATTCTCTATCATGGCAGGAACTCAGTAGATGATGTTTGAAGTTGCCAATTCAAAAAAGATCAATGTAAGAGTATTACATGGAGATACAAAAGAAATCATCAGAAGATCTGAAATGAAAAATGATTCAAAGAGGTTGTTTTTGGAAAAAAGGATAGGAATAAGGGAGAGTGAGACACATCTGTTACTTTTTGTTATGATCCATTTGAACCATGCGCATATATTATTTTGGTCCGCTCCCTCCAAAAATGGTTTTTAGCTTTAAAATAAATACATATACCTGAACTGTATTTATAGCATAATTATAATTCCATAATAGCGCACTGGAAATACAAAGTATATAAAAACAAGTTAAGTGACACCACAAGAAACCAAACTAGTATCTGGAATGTGTGACAGTCTATAGGAAAACTGACTTACACTCTGTAACAAGTCAATCGCAGGAACAAAGAAGGGGAAGCCTGCTCTACTTTAATAGTGATTTGAGAGGCAGGGCACTTACGATGAGCACTGGGTGTTGTATGTAAGTAATGAATCACTAAATGCTACTCCTGAAACTAATATTACACTGTATGTTAACTAACTAGAATTTAAATAAAAACTAGAAAAAAGAAGAGGCATGGCAATCAAGGAATAAACTTTGCCTGGAACCTCTTTTGAACAAACAACTATAAAAAGACATTTTAAATAATAAGAGAAATTTAATTATGGACTGTATATCAGATGATACCAAAAATATACTGTCAATCTTGTTAAATTACATAATAGCATTTTGGTTACATAAGAAAATGTCCATTGCTTTTTGGCTACACACAGGAGTGAAATGACATAATATCTAGGGTATTATGATATTCTGAGAAAAATGAAATGGAAACTATGTCCCAATATTTAAAAAAAAATTTTTTTTAATGTTTATTTTTGAGGGATAGAGCGAGCGAGCGAGCGAGCATGGGAGGAGCAAAGAGAAAGGGAGACACAGAATCTGAAGCAGGCTCCAGGCTCTGAGCTGTCAGCACAGAGCCCGATGCGGGGCTCGAACCCACAAATTGTTAAGATAACGACCTGAGCCGAAGTCGGACGCTTAACCGACTGAGCCACCCGGGCGCCCCAAACATGTCCCAATCTTGATAATTGCTAAATCCACCTGATGAGTATATGAAAAAACATTGCCTGAAATTTTCAGAACAGAAATTAAAAGGAAAAGGATTCTGTTTTGGCCCTGTTAAATCTGGCATGCCCATTAGACATGCAACCAGTAGAGAGCTGGATACGTGAATCTGGAGTTTGGGGAAGAAATAGAGAGCTGGAAGTCATGGTTTTTTAGCCGTGGGACCGGATAGCATGTCTCAGAAAAGTGAAGAGAAAAGAGGGTGGGAGGAGCCAGGACAAAGTCGCAGTACATTCAACAACTGAAGGTCAAGAAGCGGAGGAGTCAGCTAGAGGACAGAGAAGACGCAGTGAGTCAATGAGATACAGAGAGAACCAAGAGAGTGTGGTGTTAGCAGAAACCAAGAGAAAAAATATTTCAAAAAAGAACATGTGTTCAATTAATGTCTAAATTTCCTGAGAAGTAACCACTAGTAATCATTAGTGACCTTCACAAAAGCAGTACCGTTGAGTGAGAGGGAAGCCTTTTGATAATATTAGAAAACTCATCTGTACTCTTAAAAATCTCCCACATACTTTTCTAAAATCAAAATAAACTTTATGTTTTAACGTCAAACTTCATTCTCCCATTTTTTATTACAGTTATTCATAATCTCTTCAAAGAGGATGGGGCATTTCATCAAATATTGAGCACTTGGTATTAAGGTCCTTCATAGTGGAGAATTAATTATTACTTACACAGCCATCATGCACATTCAGGGTTGCTTCAAGTTTCAATCTTTGGATAAATTCTCTTCTTCCTGTTTAAAAAAAACAAACTAAATAAGTTATAAGTCATTCTTGATGAAGAAAGTATAACAGAGAAGTTAAGAGCCCAGGATCCCGCATGAGGCAGCTCTAACTTCAACTCCCACTTAGAAGCTGAGTGATACCACCTCAGCCCTCATTCCCTCATTAAGTAGTTCCTGCCTACCTGATGCTGTTATTGCAAGGATAAAACGGTTCAAAGATAGAAAGGGCTTGGCACAGTGGCTGGACCACAGTAATCATTCACATATATATTCAACCAATACATTGAGTACTCATTCCATTCCAGGTGGTGTTCTAGGAGCTAGGAGTACAGTGGTGAAATAAAACAGAAAAAGAACTCTGCACTCTAATGAGCTTATTGAAAGACAATAAACAACACGTCACCTGATGAAAGTGTCAAATGGAAAAATAGAGAAAGAGGATAGGACTAGAGGTGGGGGATAGGGTTTTGAACCTTAAATAGGTGGGCAAACAGTGTTTTGTTAGATACTACCTACTTTTAAACACATCTCAATTTCAGAAATGTTAAAATATTTTAAAGTTCATTTTACAATGAAATGTACCAGCAAAAAAATAAAATAAAATCAGTCTAAATGTCCATCAATAGCAGAATTATAATACTGCAAAAATAGAAATCATTTTGAAAATGAGAAATGTTTCCCTTTAAAAATGAATCATCTTTATCAAAGAAAGACCAAAAAGCTTCATGTTTATTCAGGAGCTGTAATGAAAAGAAGCTGAATATATGACAAAGAACGATAATTAGCTAAGTAAATCAGGCTGATGAGATCTCAAATAAAATTAAATTTGACTATGCTCTCTGTACACTGTCACCAGGGACAGATTTCTCTACACTTCCTTGCCATTCGATGTAAATATGAAGATCTTCTTGAGAATGAACTATTTTCTTTCTTTGTGCTTGCTTATAACTGGTAAGATGGCTAGGTAAAGGATGAACATGTGGGTTAAAGAATTTTTCTTTTTTTCTTTTTTTATGTGGGGGGAATGTTCTATGGTTCTAAACATTGGAATAAGACAACCTACAGAAATTCAGTATTTTCATGAATTGGTTGTACTTTATATAATTAACTTTTCAATCTGATTTTCAGTTTTAAAAAGACGCTAACTGTACTAAATAGATAACATTAAAAAAAAAAATTTCCGCCCTTCAGCCAACGCAGGTTTGGCAATCCTACTGAGTTATAATTAAGAGTTAAGATCATATTATCAACATGACAACAATTAAAATTCATTAAAATACAAGGACGAGGGGGAGGAGAAGAAGAGAGAAGAGAGGAGAAGGAAGAAGAACCAAAAATTTTTCTTGAAAATTTTTAAAATCTAGGTTTGAAAACACAGCTGTAGCCATCTCTGCCTAGAGAAAATGGTGGTAGGACATGAGAGAACAGAAGACAAGGTGAGTTCTTCGAGCAAGAACTCTTACGTATGAAACCTGCACATAAAAACATGCACTGAGACTTGGCAGTTAAATAGCTCCCCAATGATTTCTGTATGTGACTTTGGAGATCAAAATGACTGTATTGTCCACATACCTCATTAAATGTGCTTCCAGAAACAACTAACATAAACCTCCTCTACCCTTTACTAATTAAATGTACTACCAAAAAATAGGCGCTGACAGATGCCCTAAAATAAGAATCGTAAGGTTAAAACGCTGAGCCCCCTCAAATTAAAATAAAAATAAACTCATACCTGTAGTCAAGAACTATGAAGTCTAAACTACTCGCAAGCTAACAAGTACCTGCCACCATCTCATGAATGCTGGCAGAAGACACAAGACTCGTAAGTCAGAAGCAAAGGATTTTTCTCCTTAATCAATGCAAGCTTCAAGTTCACATAGGCTCCTTGTCCCCCAATTCCCACAGGGCAATGCGGAGCAACCTAGGTAAGTACTGGATGTGCTGGGGGTTTGAATCAGAGCTGGAGAACCCTGAACTGAGGAAACCCAAATCTTACAAAAGATCAAGCAAACTTGTCTGACCTTTTTCCCAAAGAGTGACATTATCTGCATTATACTGGGCAATAAATAAATCTGCCCTCTGCTCCAGAGAGAGATATTATAACTTCCAAAGCTGTTCCTTGTATATACATTATTGAAAACATAGTCCAGAACAAAGCAGCCAGTGCCTCTGCTCACAAATGTGCAGAAATGCAAGACGCATGGAGAATCGTCTCCCAACAATTACACACTTGTTATGGATGAATTTACCTGCTGCTGTGGCTTCCTACTCATGTCTTTCTTGCAACCCATGCTGCCTCTCATAATTCCATCACTGCTTTAACATTCTACTCTTTATTAACAGACCATAAGCTCAATAAAAAGAGAAACACTCTTGATCACCTGGGTACCCTAAGTGCCTAGAACAGTGAGGAGGACAAAATAAGCATTTAATATACATTTGCTAAATCAGTGAATAAGCAAATAGGATCATGATACTCGCTCTGTTCTATAATATGTCTTCTGTTGGGTGAACATCTTTCAATGACAATAAATATACAGCTACTGCTCTTTTTATAAGAGCTATTGCTCATTTTGAATGGTTATATAACTTACTAAACAGCTTTGCAACTTACTTATTCACATACCTATCTCCCTTAGTAGACCGTGAGATGCTTGAGATAAGTGTTAGACCAGGTTTAAATACCTACTTGGAACATACTATGAATAAGCTGGGCAAAACCTAACTTCTCAGAGCCTTAGTTTACATTACATTTGTAGAAGTTTTACATTTGATGGGTACACATTTCTTGTCAGGAGCAAATTAATTAGCATTCTCAAAACTTGTGGACCTGCTGATATGCTCTACACTTAAAATGAGTTCTCTCCCTATACACAGGTGGGATTGTTCCAAGTTAATACTGCCTGAAAAGAGAGAAAATCATTTTTCAAAAATGACCTCATTTAGGAGTTGAGGTAAGTCCAGCTGATTAAAGAAAAACAGTAAGGCTGGTGATATTGAACAGCAGAGATGGAAAAGCATTTTAACAAAATTTTTCACTTTACTTCATTCTATTGTCCCTTTGAACTACTTTGTCTTTAAAGCCAGACTTTCTGGTCATCTCCACATGCCGCCTTCCCTAGCTCACTGTCAGCTCTTCTTTCCCCTGCACTGTCCCTTGCCCCCTCCTCTCCATTGGTTTTGTTCTTAGAAATCATAGGTCATCAGTAAATCCAGTGGGCCCTTTTAAGACACATTTTTCATGACCTCATAGTATTATCTGTCACAGCTGACGCCATCTTCTTGAAATAATCTTCTTCTTTGGTCCCCATGGCATCTTACCAGATAACCAGGAGAACTGAAAATCAAAGGGTGACAAAACTCCTTTGAGGTGAGACAGAACACAGAACGGTTTCATCTTGGACAGAGCACAGGACAAAGAGGCAGCTGCCATCAAAGTGCAGAAGGAGAACACTGTGAGATGCAAACAAATGCTTTAAGACCAACTGTGGGCTAACAAGATGGCTGAATCTCTGAGATCCTAGACACAGGCAAAGTCCTCATTCGGTCACCGGCTCTTTTCTGTTAGCTTCCACCAAGAACTTGCAAGAAACACTGGAAACAGGGCAGGAGACCAGAAAGAGTCCCTCTCTGGCAGGACACAGGCATGAAACCCCACTCACGTTTCAGGCCATTCTCTCAGGGGAAACAAAAGCCGCAAGCCACTGCAGAAACCCAAGCTAAAAATGGCCTCAGTAAATGTCTACTACCGGTGAGAGAGGCAGGAGACCCTCACCATCATTTCAAGCAAAGGGCAACTGCCCTGAGAAAAGGATAAAAGCAGACACTGCCTATCCTTCAGGGAAAGGCAGGAAACCCCCTCCCATCTGATAAATAATCAATACGAAGTGTGGTGGCACTGAAATGTGTCAACTCACACTGAACTACCTTCCCAGAATCCCTTCCCTGTAGATTTCGCCTTAGGATGAATCACCAGCCATTTTTGCACAAGACTGATGAATGAAGTACAATTACAGCCAATACTGACTTTGCACTCAGAAGGTTGGAGCAAAGCTCATGCTGCTTATACGTGTTGTTGTGTATCTGCTAGCTCACCTTCTTGGAATGAGCAGCAACTAGGCCTAGGAGTGTATGTAATAATAAGTTTATGTAAGTTTATGTAATAATATTCTTAATACTTGGTTGTCATTTCAACAATCTCCACAGCACCTTCACCGGCAGATTCCATCTCAAGAACACTTTCCTTGCTCACCCGTAAGAAGCAACTCCTCATCCACTCAAATCCTGTGATTGCAACAATTCATCCTATCTTCAGGCTCCACTTATTCTAGTTCTCTTGCTATTTCCACCACATCTGCAATTACTTCCTCCACTGAAGTGTTTAACCCCTCCAAGTCATCCATAAGGATTAGAATCAACTTGTGCCAAACTCCTGTTCATGTTGATATTTTGATCCCTCCCGATAAATCAAAAATTCTTTATTTTTTCAAAAATTCTTAATGGCATCTAAAATAGGGAATCCATGGGGCGCCTGGGTGGCGCAGTCGGTTAAGCGTCCGACTTCAGCCAGGTCACGATCTCGCGGCCCGTGAGTTCGAGCCCCGCGTCGGGCTCTGGGCTGATGGCTCAGAGCCTGGAGCCTATTTCCGATTCTGTGTCTCCCTCTCTCTCTGCCCCTCCCCCGTTCATGCTCTGTCTCTCTCTGTCCCAAAAATAAATAAACGTTGAAAAAAAAAATTAAAAAAAATAAAAAAAAAAGCAAAATAAAAAAATAAATAAAATAAAATAGGGAATCCATTCCAGAAGATTCTCAATTTACTTTGCCCAGATCCAACAGAGGAATCACAATCTATGGCAACTATGGCCTTACAAAATGCAATTCTTAAATAGTAAGACATGAAAGTCAAAATGACTCCTGGATCTAAGGGCTTAAAATGGATGTTGTGTTAGCAGGCATGAAAACACTCATCAGAACTCTTGAATGACCAGGTGCATTGTCAATGAGCAGAACTATTTTGAAAGGTATCTTTTTTTTCTGAGTAATAGGTCTCAACAGTGGGCTTAAAACATTCAGTAACCATATTGTAAACAGAATGCTATCATTCAGGCTGAAGCACAGATAAAGTAGATAAAGCACAGATAGAGTAGACTTAACACAATCTTTAGGGGCCTAAGATTTTCAAAATGGTAAATGAGCACTGGCTTCAACTTAAAGTCACCAGCTGTATTAGCCCCTAACAAGATAGTCACCCTGTCCTTTGAAGCCTTAAAGCCAGGTATTGACTTCTCCTCTTTAAATATGAAAGTCCTGGATGGCATCTTCTTATAGAAAACTATTCAATAGAAGGCTGTTTTATCTACACTGAGAGTCTGTTATTTACTATAGCCACCATCGTGCTAGAACTTCTGGATAACATGCTGCAGTTTCTACATCGGCACTTGCCACATCACCTTGCACTTGTATGCTATGGAGATGGCATCTTTCCCTTAAACCTCATGAACAAAAACTCTGCTAGCTTCAAACTTGTCTTTTTCAGGTTTCTTACCTCCCTCACCCCTTACGCAGTTGAAGAGAAGAATGTTATTAGGGCCTTGCTCTGAATTAGGATTTGGCTTAAGGGAAAGTTGCAACTCTTTCATCTTCTATGCTGATCACTAAAACTTTCCCCATATCAGCAATAAGGCTGTTTCACTTTCTTATCCATCATGTGTTCACTGGAATATCACTTTTAATTTCCTCCAAGAAATTTTCTTTTGCATTCACAACTTAGCTACTGTTTGGCACCAAAAGGCCACTTTTCAGCCTATCTCAGTTTTCTTTTTTTTTTTTTTAATTTTTTTTTTTTTTAAGGTTTATTTATTTTTGAGACAGAGAGAGACCAAGCATGAACGGGGGAGGGTCAGAGAGGGAGACACAGAATCCGAAACAGGCTCCAGGCTCCGAGCTGTCAGCCCAGGGCCTGATGCGGGGCTCGAACTCACGGACCGCGAGATCGTGACCTGAGTGGAAGTCGGACGCTTAACCGACTGAGCCACCCAGGCGCCCCTCTAGCTTTTAATTTAAAGTGAGATATGCGGGCGCTCCTGGGTGGCTCAGTTGGTTAAGTGCCGACTTCGACTCAGGTCATGATCTCACAGTTCCTGGGTTCTAGCCCCACATCGGGCTCTGTGCTGACAGCTCAGAGCCTGGAGCCTGCTTTGGATTCTGTGTCTCCCTCTCTCTCTCTGCCCCTCCCCCACTCACGCTCTGTGTCTCTCTCTCTCTCTCTCTCTCAAAAATAAACATTAAAAAAAAAAGTAGATACGCAACTCTTTCTTTCACTTGAAAGGAACATGGTAGCGTTATTAATTGGCCTGATTTCAATATTGTTGTTCTCAGGGAGTAGGTAGACCCAAAAAGAGGGAGACACAGGGAACAGCTGGTCAGTGGAACAGTCACAACACACACAACACTTATCGATTAAGTCCACTGTCTTATATGGGCACAGTTTGTGGGGCCCCAAAACAATGACAATATTAACATCAAAGATTACTGATCACAGATCAATGTAACAATGATAATAATGAAAAAAGTTTGAAATATTGTAAGAATTACAAATTCTTACAAATTCTGTGTCACAAAATGTGACACAGAGACACAAAGTGAGCAAATGCTATTGGAAAACAGGTGCTCCATGCAGGGTTGCCACAAACTTTCAATCTGTAAAAAACGCAGTATCTGCAAAGTGCAGTAAAATGAAGCACAATAAAACAAGATATGCCTGTACTGGAAGTTTTAGCCAATGTGATATTGCAAGAAAAAAAAAAAAAAGACATACATATTGGAAAGGAAGAAATAAAACAGACCCAATTGGAAGATGACATGATTTTGCATGTAAAAAGTTCCCAAGATTATACCCCCCCAAAATCCTAGAACTGTAAGTGAGTTCAGCAAGGTCACAGGATACAAGATCTGCAGATACACAAAGTTGCATTTTTATATATTAACAATGAACGTGTGAAAGTTGAACTTAAAACACAAAACCATTTGTAATTGCTCCAAAGAAAATTAAATATTTAGACATAAATATAAAAAATAAATATAATGTATCCTGATCATTACAAAATGCTGATGAAAGACACCAACAACTTAAACAAATAGAGTATACCATGTTTATGGATCAGAAGAATCAACACAGTGAAAGACGTCAGTTCTTCCTAATTGATATAGAAATCTAATGCAATTCCTATCAAAATCTCAGTAATTTGGGGGTATGGACAAGCTTGTCCTACGATTCATATGGAAAGGCACAAGATATAGAATAGCCAAAACAATTTTGAAAAAGACAAACTAAGGGGGGAAAAGATCACTCAATTTGATGTTAAAACTTACTATATAGCTACAATAAGCAAGACAGTGTGGTATTATTTACAGAAGAACACACACACAGATCAGTGACAGAGAACAAAGAACACAGAACCAGGTCCACATAAAATGCCCGACTGATTTCTAAAATAAAGGCGCAAAAGTAACTGAATGGGGAAATACAGCCTTTTCAACAAATGGTGCTAGATCAAGATGACATCCATAGACACAAAAATGAACTTCACGCTAAACCACACACATCATACAAAACTTAACACAAAATGGACCCCAGACAAATACAATTTTAGGAAAAAAACCTAGGAGACAATCTTTCGGACCTAGGGATAGGTTAAGAGTTCTCAGACAGGACACCAAAAACATAATCCATAAAAGGAAAAATTGATAAATTGGACCTCACTGAAGTTAAAAACCTTTATTCTGCAGAAGACCCTACAAAAACAATGAAAAAACAAGCTATAGACTGGGAGAAAATATATGCAAACTGCACACCTGACAAAAGACTAGTACCTAAATTATATAAATAAATCCCAAAACTCAACAGTAAAAAACAATTAATAAACCAAACAAAAAACGAGCAAAAAAACATAAAGGGACATTTCACTGAAAATATAAAGATGGCAAATAAGTACGTAAAAAGATGCTCAAAATTAGCCATTAGAGAAATGTAAATTAAAACCGTGAGTTATCACTATATAATTAGAAATAAAAATAGTGATAACACTCCTGCTGGTGATGATGCAGAGCTGATGGGAATGTAAAACAGTATAGTAATACCTGAAAGAATATAGCAGTTGCTTACAAAATTAAACAATGTGCTTACCATACAATTCAGTAATTGCAATTCTTAGACATTTATCCCCAAAAGATGAAAACGTATGTTTATATGAAACTGCATGTTCATAACAGTTTTATACTTAACAATCAAAAATGGAAACAATCCAAATATCTTCAACAGGTAAATGGTTAAATAACCATATAAGCATATCACGAAATACTAATAAACAGTAAAAACAAATAAACTATTAATACAACAATTTAGATGAATGTTAAGGGAAATACACTGAGTGAAAAAAGCCAGTCTTGAAAGATTACATGCTGTTTTTTATGTTAACATACGTGTTATTTATACAATATAAATAACAATTTAATATAAATAACAATTTTTGAATTGACAAAATTATAGAGATGAAAAGCAGATTACTAGTTGCCAGAGGTTAGCAGTAGGGAGAAAGGGATATAGCAGTGACTATAAAAGGATATCACAAAGGAACGTTGTCATGGAATTATTCCCTATCTTAATTGTGGTGGTGACCATGTTAATCTATTAAAATTAATTAAAATTAATGTTCAAAATGCACAGAATACATACACACACACAAATAAGTACACATATAATTGGGGAAATCTGAATAAGGTTCATGGCTTTATCTATCTATGTCAATTTCCTAGTTGTGATATTATCATATAGTTGTATAAGATGTTACCATTCATTGGCAGTATTGGTTGAAGGGTATATGAGATCTCCCCAAATTATTTCTAACAATTGTATATGAACCTACAACTGCCTCAAAATAAAAAGTTAAGGAAAGTACCAAGTTAAAAAAAAAAAAAAGAAAAGTTAAAAAAAAAAAAACAAAAAACCTTCCCACAGAGAGAACTCCAAGCTCTGAGGTCTTCAACAATGAAATCTATCAAACGTTCAAGAAAAAGGTAATTTCAATTCTATATAACCTCTTTAGAAAAAGAGAATACATTCAACTCATTTATGAGGCCAACATTATCCTGATACCAAAACAAGCAAAAATATAACTATAAGCTATAATTATGAGCTTGTAACTTATAAGAAAACTATAAGCTAAATTTTATGAGCATAGACACAAAATTCCTACCAAAACTCAAGCCAGCAACATGTAAAGGATAATTTATCATAACCAAGTAGGATTATAGCCCAGGAATTGAATATTAGTTCAACATTAAAAAAATCATTTAATATGCTAATATACCAAATTAACAGAATCAATGAAAGAGAAATCATATAATCAACTTAAGAGATATAGGAAAAACACCTTGACAAAATTCAACAGCCAGTCATGACAAACATTCTCAGCAACCTAAGAAGAGAAGGACATTTCTTCAAAGAGTGTCTACAAAAAACATACGGTCAGTAAGATACTTAATAGTGAAAATTTGAAATGTTTTCCAAGATGAGGAATGAGGCAAGGATGTCTACTCTCAGTACTTCCATTCAGATTCTATTGCAATCCTGGCCAGTGCAATTAAGTAAGAAAAAGGAAAAAAAGAAGAAAAAAGGAATACAGGTGAAAAAGGAAGAAATAAAACTGTTTCAATATGCAGGGACATAATCCTCTATGTAAAAATCCTACAAATTTGGAAAAAAAAATTATAGGAAGTAATTGGGGCACTTGGCTGGCTCAGTTGCTAGAGCACGTGAATCCTGATTTGGGTTGGGGTTGTAAATTCAAGCCCCAAGTTAAGGGTGGAGTTTAATTTAATAAAAAAAAAAGAAGAAGAAGAAGAAGAGGGGGAGGAATGAATAGGTCTAGTAAAGTCGGCAGGATGCAAGGCCAATAAAAAAAAAATCAACTGCATTTCAATATGTCCATGATGAACGACTGGATACTGACATTAAAAATTAATACCATTTAAAATAGTATTTAAAACATTATGTTGCAGGGATAATTATAACAAAAAGATGTGTAAAATTGTGCACTGAAAAATAGAAAACATTAAAGAAATGAAAGAAAACCTAAATAACTGGAGACAAAAAGGACTATCATGGATTGAACATTCAAAATTGTAAAGACTACAGTTCTCTCTGAAATAACATATAGATTCAATATGATAGCAGGCAAAACCCCAATAGTTTTTGCAGAAACTGACAAACTGATTCTAAAATTTATATGGGAATGAGGAGCACCTGATTAAGCACCTGAAGCTTAACCTGTAGAGCATGTGACTCTTGATCTCAGGGTCATGAGTTCAAGCTCCACAATGGGGGGTAGAGTTTACTTAAAAAAAAAAAAAAAAAATTATATGAGCATGAAGAGAACCCAAAATAGCCAAAATAATTTTGTATGAAAAGAACTAAGTTCAAAATATTGCCCTGGCTGATTTCAATATTCACTATAAAGACACGATGTACTGCTGTAAAGACAGCTAGATCGATGGAACATCACAGAGAAATGAATTTACATATATGGCCAACTAATTCTCAACAAATGGGAAAGACTGTCTTTTCACAGATGATGCCGGAACAACTGCACATTCATACAAAGAAATGAAAGTGGACCCTTACCTCACAGCGCAGATAAAAATTAACTCAAAATTGTTCACAGACCTAAATATAAGAATTAAAAAGAGAAAACTTCTAGGAAAAAAAATGTATAAATCTTTGTGATGTTGGATTAGGTAAAGATTCTTAAATAGGACACAGAAAGCATGAAGTATAAAAGACCCTGTTAGGAAAAAGAAAAGAGAAGACAAACTGGGAGAAAAATATTTACAAAATACGTATCTGATTAAGAACTTGTATCAAGACTATACAGAGAATTCTTACAATAGTAAGAAGGTAAATCTGAACATTTAACCAAAGTATACAGATGGCAAATAAGCCATGAAAAGATACTCAACATCATTAATCATTAGGAATAAATCAAATGCAAATTAAAATGATAACGATACCATTATACCTACATACCTAGAGAGGCTAAAATTAGGAAGACTCCCAATGCCAAGTGCTGTGGGAATGCAGCATGGTACAACTATTTTGGAAAGCAGTCTGGCAATTTCTTATAAAGTTAAATACACTTACACAACTCAACAATCCTATTGCAGGTTAATACCCAAGAAATAAGGATTTAAAAGGGTCCTACTCTAGTTATTTTTCCCAAGGAGTAAACAAGGTTTCATCATTTATGTATTATTAGCCATGAGCAGTGTTAAAAAAAATTTTTTTTAATCTGCTGCAAGTACTTGAAACCCACCCACTCTAACCTTGACATCAATGACACTCAATTACAATTATTAAAACTATAAACCATTTAGCAAAGTTTTGCAAACCTCAAGCCAAGATGTATCAGTAAATATTCTACCACATCAACACCACAATTTCTAGCATGATACAGAACAGAAAATAGTAAGGCTAACCACCACTTGGAGAATCTTTTATTTTAGTTGCATGTGTATACCACAAGTTGCCATGTAAATGTATTTTTACTGTGGATCATGGTCAAACATTTTAGAAACACTGACCTAGAACATGCCTACAATACAAACTCTGTGCTACCAGCAGCTCCTATCCCTTCTAAGCATTCTCATCCTATACCCAGGAAGAATGAAATCCACAGTAGAGCCATTCAAATCTGTCTGCAGCTGCTATGATTGATGTGTCTTTGGTGGTCTTATCTTCAGGAATCATCAGCATATTCTATTATATGCATTTGTCATATTTGACAGTCATTTTTCACCACTAAAATCAGACATCTTTCAATTTGCATTGAGGTTTCAAAACTAAAGAGACAAAATACGAAGATTCCACTAACTTTTCCCCATTAGCTAACAAGGAATCAAAAGTCAGAATTTATTGACTCATATAACATATTGTAACTTGGCAACACATTATGAAGAACTGGGTAATGCAGATGTATTCAGAATATGCTAAAGAAGAATCTAAATGCAAAAATTATCCATTTCAATATATATGACTCCAATGATACTCCAAAAACACAGATTTCCTAATCCCCTCACAAATAAAAATTTCCAACTCCACTATAAAGTTGTCATAGGAAGGTACCGGGGTGGCTCAGTTGGCTGAGTGTCTGACTTTGGCTCAGGTCATGATCTTGAAGTTCCTGAGTTCGAGCCCCACATCAGGCCTACTGCTGTCAGCATGGAGCCTGCTTCCGATCCTCTGTCCCCCTCTCTCTCTGCCCCTCCCCTGCTTGTGCTCTCTTTTTCTCTCTCAAAAATAAACCTTTAAAAATAAACAAAGTTGTCATTCGCTGCCTGCTATAGTCTGAATGGTTGGGTCTCTTCAAAATTCCCATGTTGAAATCCTAACCCCTAAAGTGATTAGCATTAGGAGGTGGGATCTTGGAGAGGTGATCAGATTAGGATTAGTGCCCTTCTAAAAGAGACCCTGCTTCTGCCCAGTGTGGTTACAATGAAAAGAATGCTATATGAATCAGGAAGCAGGCCCTCCTTAGCAGACTGAGATCATGATGTAGGCATCCTACTCTCAGCCTTCCAGCCTCCAACACTGTGAGACATAAATTTCTGTTGTTTATAAAACTACTTAGTTTATGCTATTTTGTCAGAGCAGCCTAAACTGACCAAGACACTGCCTAATCATAGCTTAAGCATTTTATATGAAACATACTATACATTATGGCACACAACTCCCTTGAAAAGTTCTTTTACTCTTGTCAATTAAAGTAGAAAGGTTAGAAAGTAAAAATTCAAATGTGGACAAGTCCATTTAAAATGAGAGAAATATGAATAGAAAGAGGAAATGTACAGAAATGATAGCTTCTTTTATAAGCAATGTTTATCTTTATAACACTGTGTGTGTATATATATATATAAAACTTGTGACCAATAAGTTATCACAATAATCACTGAATCCCAAAAGCACTACTGCATCTTGAGAAACAAACATTTAAATCTACAGGTGTTTCTGACTCTGGACTTTGTAAATCACTCTTTAAAAAAAATAAATCCTACACTGACATTTAGATCAGGCCCATAAAGATGACAATAGCTGGCCTAGCCTCTGAATCCCGATGAAATCTTGTGAATTTCGGGGTTAAGTGAACATATGTATTTTTCACCTAAATAACATATAACAAATTATTTATCTTCATTCCCACAATATAAAAAGATGTTTTATGAACTGCAGTTTTCTTTGGTAGGAGGAAAATAAGTAATTAATCAAATTTAAAATCACCTACAAAGCCTGGAAAAACACAGACTATGGTGAAATAATTTGAAATGTAAACATTACAAGAAAAATCTGTCAATTCTATCTGTGAATTATTTATTTAGCAGTAATTCATTATGAAAAATACAAATAATGGAAATAAATTGGAAAAATAACCTACAATACTATAAACAATCAAAATGTTTGAAGTCTCAAAAAGAAAAAAGTTGAGAGAGAGAGAGAGAGAAACGAGAGAGGGAGGGCAGAGAGGAGAGAGAGAACCCAAGCAGGCTCCGAGCTGTCAGCACACAGCTCGCAAACCGTAAGATAATGACCTATGCCGAAACCAAGAGTTGGACACCTAACCTTAACCCAGGTACCCCCACCTTCTACATTCTTTAACTTAGGCTTTATAAAGACTTTGTAGGAGTACTTCAAAATATTATTTTTAAGAAACTCATTAATTCAGTCACTACTAATGAGGATTTTACTATTTCCTGAATGCTATGCCAAGATCTAGCACTGGGGTGTAGAAGAATTACATAAACGGTGTAAAGAAGGTCTACTAAGGCCAAGAAATTACTTTGCAAGTCATTTTCAAATACTTAGAAAACCACATTTAACGGATGCTGTTCAAGAATATGCTATTTATAAAGCATATGTTATTATCACATTTAAAATATTATTTAAGATAAGGAACTGCCTATATATATATATATACTGATATCTGAAAATCTATGATTTGGAATTTCTACTTAAGTCCGTGGACTCTTGCTTTTCAATTCCCCTCTACCCAATGCAAACTCTGTTCCCATTAGGGAGTTACAGGAGGAGGGGGAAAAGGAAATGTATAGATTCATATTTTAACTGAAAAAGGAAATACATAGATTCATATTTTAACTGTCATAGATACAGCTGAACTAACTGAACCAAAAGAAAACATTAATACATAAACCTATATAGATCAGTACTTAAACAGTCCAACTAATACAGGACCAAACAAATTTATTCACGCAGAACGCAGTGTTAAAGTTTGTTTTATCAAGCTAAAATTAAGTTCTTTTTCAACAAATATTAAAATACTGCACATCTTTTTAGGTTGATTAAAAAACACACTCTCTACTATGCTTAATTTTAAGACAATCACCACTCTAGGTACCTATCCTACAACAAATGCACAACAAGCAAGTACCAGGATATTCACTGCAGCGCTTTTGTAACAGCCAAGGTTCATTTCCAGAGGAAAGGTCTGAGTGGATTACAGTACCATCATACAGTTAAATACTATGCAATAGTTTAAAAGACTGAATAGGTCTATTTTTACTGCCTGGAAAGATCCCCAAGAGGGAGTGTAGAAAAAGCAAATTGCAAAACAATGTTTACAAGATGACACCATATATGCAGGATTCAAACACACACACACACACACACACACACACACACACACACCCCACACACAAAACTATAGCATTTCCATATGTACATATGCGCTTGTAAAAATGCAAAGAAAAAAGTCTGCAGGAATATTCAAGAAACAGATAACTGTCACCTCTAAGAGTGTGAGTGTGTGTGAGAGTGTGTGTGTGTGTGTGTGTGTGTGTGTGTGTGTGTGTACCTGGAATGGGAGGGAATCACAGGAATTTCTGCTTCATTTTTATTAAGTCTGTACAAGAATGTACTCAGATGTCACTTGAAACACTAAATAACAAGAATAGGAAAAAAAAAAAAAACTTGCTCAGTGCTCTCAAATAATTTACAAACCAGAACCGTTAGGTGTAAGATTTCATTTTCCAAAAGATGATTTGAAGGCAACACCAAATGCCATCACCGAATACTTGCCTGGCAAAAAGTGACAAAACCGGAAAGAAAAAAAGTTTTAGATGATGTCTTATCTTCAAATAAAAAAAAGACTAACACGTGCTGCAAGACTGCAGAAGAAAAAAGCCCCTTCCTAGAAATACGTCCACCTTACTGGACTTTTTCAGCTAGCTCGGCTTGACCCAGAATCCTCACAAAACCACTGTATCCAAAACGAAAAAAAAGCGGCATGCTGTTCCCTCAAGTATTGAAGGTTGTTTTTAGAAAGCTTAACTAAGAAACAGTAAATGCCAAGTGTGTTTTACAGGGGTGGGAATAGGAACGTGAAACCCTACACCTCCTTAAAGCGGTCAAAACGAACTGAACAGCACACAGTGGAACAGGGAAAGCGCGCGGGGGTGGGGAGAGCTCAGCTATCACTTTTAGGTTTTGGCTCCGAGCCGCAGGACAGTTTACGCGGAGTCCGTCTGGAGCGTGAAGTCCCCGAAGGTGGTCACCGCCGACACCCAAACCCTCCGAGAACTGGAAGGGAGGGGGCTGTCAACAAAAACTTAGTCCTTCGGCGGAGCGGGGAGAGCGCTGGGGAAGAGCACAAGCGCCAACTTTGGCTCGAAACGAAGCAGCTCCGGGAGGTTCGGCAAGTCTTCTCCCCAATCCCACTCCACAAGCGACCCCCAACACCTTTCCGGACCAGTGCCGTCTGCCCCCCCCCCATTAAGCCCCCCCGAGGAAAACCCAACAAGGGCGGCGGCTGGCAGCATGCAAAGGGGGACTTGGCCGTGGGAGGACACCGGCAAGGGGTCCGTCGGCCAATGTCCACCCAGCACCCCAGAGTCTCCGGGGCGCCCCTGCCGAGGCGCTGTCCCACCTCCAACAGCCCCGGCGGCGCGGCCCCCTCCCCCACCTCTGGGCGGCGACCTCAGCGCCTCCGCCCCCGGGCCCCCGCTCACCCAGGTAGCGGCTCCGCAGCCGGGACGGGTCCTCCAGCCCGAGGGACCTTTTCCTCACGTCCCACAACAGGTGTGGGCAGGAGCCACCCCGAGACATGGCTCTGCCGGGCCGGGGTAGGAGGGGAGACCACCGCGTGGGGGAGGGGAGGAGGGGGAGGGGACACGCGGATCAACACCCGAGCCGCACCAGCACCATCCGCGCGCCTGGCCTCGCGAGCGCAGCGAGTTAGATGGCGGCGGCGCCCTCGCCCCCGAAGCCCGGCCGCGCCCGGGCCGGAGCTCGCCTCATACTCTCCTCCTCAGACTACCCAGAACATCCAGAGATCAGCAACAGTCCCCTCCCTCGGCCCCCCTCCAACAGGAGGAGGCGGAGGCGGCCGCGACTCCTCCCTCTCCTCGTTCTCAACACCCTCCCCTCCAAGCCTTTCTCGCGAGATGACGACCACCCCCGGGACTGAGGCCCGTGTGCGCCACGGCTGCCCTCACCCTAGAAAAGTGGGTTCGGGGCCCTGCAGCCAAATCCTTGACTCTTATGGAAAAGTGAGGAATTGAGAGAGAAGAAGATGAGATGTGAAGGGTCTCAGTCACGAGTCTTATTCCAAACGAAGCAAGAGCATTGTGCGGCGTCATCTTTAGTCGGGTCACTGAAGGCCCAAAAAGCCCATTTTAACTACGGGCCTTCTTAATCAGAGTGAAAGGGGACTAGAGCCGGTGCAGCTTCACTTTCCCTTCTCCAACATGGCCTCGAGGGCAGGAAGGAGAAATTAGAGGTTCGCGCTGGGCCCCGCCCGCACCGTGGGGCAGGCCAATCACAGTGGGCAGCTCGGCTTGCGCAAGCGCGCTGCCGCCAGGGCGCTGGGTTGGTTTGGTGAGGCAGTCCTTCTGGCACCTGTTGCCATGACTCCTCCTCCTTCCCGCGCCCGGGGGGAAGGAGGCGGACCCGGGGCGGGCCGTCGCAAAGCCTCCGCCCCCTTGGTCTTTTCTGGGCCCCGGCCACCCGGCGGTTCGCAGCGGGGCAGGCGGAGCTGCGGGAAGGGCACGCTAGGGGAGAGGAGGACGCGAGGAGCTGTGGCAGGAGAAAGTGACGAGTGCCCTTCGTTGTCATCCAGGGAGGAGCACGCGGCCACTGCCCCACTCGGCCGCCCACGACCACTCGTCCGCAGAGATGTCAGCCGCTGGCGTCCGGGGCCTTCGGGCCACCTACCACCGGGTCCTCGATAAAGTGGAGCTCATGCTGCCGGAGAAATTGAGGCCGATTTACAACCACCCAGCAGGTAATAGATCCAGAATAGCTCTCTCCGAGACCTTCCCTCCTTCTTCCTCGAAAATAGACCTTTAGAGGCCACGGACACCCTGCCGCTGGAGGCATCACCCACAGCCCCCAATCTCTTCCCTTCGAGAGAATCGGTCTCACTTTTCCATCCTCCATGCTTTTTGCTTTCTCTCCATCCACGTCTTTCCTAAGTCTGTGATTTTCGAGTCAGCGCCCTTCGCGACCTTTCTTGCACCCCATCCCTTAGGCGCGTCCCAACCCGGACCGGGCCTCTGGATTTTATCCTTCTCCATTTCCGCAGCCACGAATCGGTGTGGGCCCCCACGAAATTCTCATTCACTCCTCTTTCCCTCCAAGAGTAGCGGTAGATTGACCCACGCGGAGCAGAGCCGGCTTGTCGCACTGAAGGGTTTGGAGTAAAGGTCACACTTCCTTCAGCTCCCGCCGGCAGAGGCCTGCAGATGCGTAACCCGGGTTTCAGAGTCGGTGTCCTACCACGTCGCATAGGTTCAGTTTGTTTAAGTCTGTCCTTACACGTGAAATTACTGAGCAAGCTCTCCCTAGACTTTTTCGTGTGCACATTCCCGGATTTAAGTCTGCTGTGCCTCTTCCTGTAGGTGTGACCTTGGGCGAAATCCTAGGTGTTTTAATTTCTGTAAAATCTGCTCAGTGTAAGAGTTAACGATAACATATGTGTTTCATTCTTCATAAATGCCTCGCACATGTTGGCTCTCACTTGTCCTGTTGGAAAAAAAGTGTTCCTGTGGTTGAAAACAAAGAATTCTTTAAGAAACTGAAAGATGCTGATCCTTCCAACTCTTGAAGATCTGGAATTTTGTTACCTCTTCTATAAAGTGGGCAGTAATAATACTTGTCTGGGAACTAAAACTGGAGATGCTGAGGTCTCTTTCAAGCCTAAGATTTAGCAAATGAGAAAATGTGTCATAGATTGAGTGCAACCCAAAAGTGATCCTTTTTTCCTTCACAGTTAAATATCTCTCTGCAGTTGGTATCATTAGGAAAGTTGTCTTTTCCCCTCGTATTTGAACTAGGAAGCCTGTCTCTGGAGTCTGAGATGATTACTGGCTCTGATTTCCAGTTGGATAATGGAATGAATAGTATAATAATGTTCGTGTACTTTAGTATACTGAAGTATGAAGTAAATATTATGCGTTAGTATATGATTTACTGCAGTAATGATACCCGTTATAACATTGATCTTTAAGGAGAGCTTAAGGAGAATTCTTTGAGAAGTTTATTTAGCTTATTTGCCTTTTAGTTTTTTTAATACTCAATTTTTTTGGAATTGTGCTGTGTTTTGTGACAAAGGTTTTTGGGTGGGAGGGTTGAGCAATGCTTCTGTAGTAATCCAGGCTTTAAAGTCAACTGAATTCTATGGCGTCAACTCGGACTCTCTTAAGCTTTGTATTTGGGCTGTAGGATAAGGGCAGGGTAGAGGAGGAGCAATCTAATACAGTGGAAGGTAGTTTTATAGTGATCTTTTCCAGGGCCTTGGCTTTAGCACACTTATAATTACCGCTTAAAATACTTTAGTCATCTTTCAGAATCAGGAGACATTACCTTTTCATTTGTAGACTGCGCATCTCATGTTGATATTCTTGGATTAGTTCAGTTACTGTCACCTCTTTTTCAGTGTGAGGGAAGGAGAATAGGCTCTGAAGCCAGACACAGGTAGGTTTAAAGCTGGGCCGTGTGACCTTGACCTTAAAGCCCCGAAGCCTTATTTTTCTGATCTATAAAATGGAGATGATAATTCTTATTTAAGGATTGTTGTGAAAATTAAATGATAAAATGGCTACAAAACGTTTAGCAAAGTGTTTGCATTTAGACTCTCAACAAGTGTTAGTTCTCTCCCATCTAAGCTTTTAACCAATACATGCAATAAGAATATGTACCTCTGTTGGGCGCTTGGGTGGCTCAGTCCGTTAAGTGTCCAACTTCGGCTCAGGTCATGATCTCCAGGTCCATGAGTTCCATCCAGCTCTGTGTTGGGCTCTGTGTTGGCAGCTCAGAGCCTGGAGCCTGCTTCGGATTCTGTCTGCCCCTGCCCCCCCCCCCAAAATAAACATTATATTAAAAAAAAAGAATACCTATCACTGCAAAATCATTGGTGATTAAAAAGTTGTAGGCACACAAATGTAGAAATGGAGAAGCATGAAAAATAGAACTCTTGATTTGTTAGTACTGAGTAAAATCTGAGGCAACTTTGATTACTGCTCCAAGAATTATCAGAGTGAATATTCACGTTTTTTGTGTGTGCTGTTTTGCATAATAGTGTGTTATTGAATCCTCATTTAAATGTTAGACTAAAGTCACACACTGGAGGTTTTTACAATGATATGCAAGGCTAGGATATTAACAGTTGGATAGCATACGTTGTGGATTCTAACGTTTTGAAATTTAATTTTATCACTGGCAGAGAGTCCAGATAGTAACAAGAACATGTCTTTATATAGATTTATATTAGAGTGACAATATTGTCGTATGTATTATATATCATTATATTGCAATGATATATAGTATAGTTAGACCTGCGGCCTTCATCATTCTCTTATGTGTTCTTCCTGGCACAATGTGATCTACCTCCATAGAGTAAGAATAGAGTTCTAACCAAATGTGTGTTTTAGCAAGGTCAGTTCTCATAAGGTATGTCCCTCTTCGCCACCACCTCCTATGAAAGTATGTGACTCTACACCAGCCAGCTGCATAGCCCTACTCCAGGTATTTGTCAGAGAAATAACCTTGAAATCATGCTGCCCCATGTTTACTTAAAAGCTTAGCTGAGGGGGAAAAAACCATTATTAGTGAAGGAGTGTCATTTGTATTTTTGAGTTCCAAAATAAGATGAATTGTCCCAAGCTACATACAAAATGAAACATTGGAATGTAGAAGAAAACAATACAACTTCTATTAAAGCTTTCTATTATTTCATCCTTTTAAAATTTCTATTCTCCACACGTCTTATATAAAAATATGTCAGTATAGATGTATATAGTTATGCATAGAAGACAACTGAGCTCTGTGGAGTCAACATACGTACATACATGCGTGTATGTAAGTTACATATTTCTCATAAATACATACAATCTATATGTAGGGGATGTGTGCTCAAAAAATTTTGTTTTTTAATGATAGGGACAGGGACGCCTGGGTGGCGCAGTCGGTTAAGCATCCGACTTCAGCCAGGTCACGATCTCGCGGTCCAGGAGTTCGAGCCCCGCGTCGGGCTCTGGGCTGATGGCTCGGAGCCTGGAGCCTGTTTCCGATTCTGTGTCTCCCTCTCTCTCTGCCCCTCCCCCGTTCATGCTCTGTCTCTCTCTGTCCCAAAAATAAATAAACGTTGAAAAAAAAAATTTTTTTTAAAATAATGATAGGGAGATATGTTTGAAAGTAGTTAGGAGACCACAGCCCTAAAGAACCCAAAAATTATCCTAAAAGGTGGTCTAAAGGTACAAACTCCCAGTTATAAAATAAATACGTTTTGGGGAGATAATCTACAACAGGTGACTATAGTTAACAATACTGTGTTGTATATTTGAAAGCTGCTAAGAGAATAGATCTTAAAAATTCTTCCGACAAGAAAAAAATCGTAGCTAAGTGAGGCAATGGATGTCAACTAAGCTTATTGTGTAGTAATTTGCAGTATAAACGTTATGTTGTACATCTTATACAACGCTATGTGCCAATTATATCTCAGTAAAACTTGGGAAAAATAAAATAATAATAAATAATAAAAATAAAAACTATGCTCCAACAAAGTCAGCCCATAAAACAGGTATTTGAACCGTTATCATTTTGTGTATCTCCCCATAGCTTTCTTTGCTTTTCTTGAGTTACATTTTGGCTTAAGTGGAAGAACTTTTGAAAAAATGGTTGTGTGAAATCTGTTGCAATGCCTAGTGTGCTGCAGCTGCAAATATCTTGCTCTGCATTCCATGATATTCTCCGGGTGAAGTCTCACAGGGAAAGTGACTTTAACATCTTAGTAACAATAATATTTGTATTTTTCCCAGGTAAGAGACTTCCTTTTTCCTTTTTATCTTAGAGACCTAAATACGTTTTAAAATAAAAACATACTAAACAACGAACCTATGTTAGCAGTATTCATAAGGGACTATCTTTATCATAAAAATTAAAAATTAGGTATTAAAGGAAATGTTATTTTAATTTGTGTAAGTGCATTTCTTTATTTTGACAGAGCACATGAGTGGGGGAGGGGCAGAGAGAGAGATAGGAAGAGAGAGAATCCCAAGCAGGCTCCTCACTGTCACCCTAGGGCCTGGCATGGGGCTCGATCTCATCAACCTTAAGATCATGACCTGAGCCGAAATCAAGAGTCAGATGCTTAACCAACTGAGCCACCCAGGTGCCCCTAAGAGAAGTGGTGTTATACTTGATAGTTTAATACAACTTAGCTCAGAGTATGTATTATTACATGTAAATAAAGCCAAACGTGAATCAAATAAATAGTGTAGATGCCCACAAAGTAATGAATCAACAATTTTGTTAGCATTTCTGTTAGAACAATTTATTTTCTTGCTACAGTTATCTAAAGAATATTAATGCCAGTCTAGGATAGATATTTAGATATCTAGATGATATTGTGTGTATTTGTGTTATATATAATATATAGTTATATTCTTAAATATATATCTAATATATATTATGTTTATATACACATTAAATATGTGGATGTATATATTATTTTTTACAGTAATAATCTCTGTTACCCTTAAAATTAAAGAATGAGAACCAAAATGGCAAGTTGGGATTTCAAATACAACTGTAAGATATTGACGAAGAGTAGGATATCTTTAAACCAGTAGCTACCAAGTAAGTTGAATGTTTCAGTATTTATTGAGGGCCTGCTGTACATTAGGCACTGCTCTGGCACTTGGGGTATGTTAGTGAATAAAATAAAAAACCCTACCCACAGAGATTTTATATTCTCAGGAGAAATCATGAAAGGAAAACAATCCTTGCTATAGTCGTTCGTTTGACACTTTAACACAACTTTTGTCCACACACCTGATTTTAACAAAAGCAAGACTATTTACGCCTTACCTAGTTTGATTCAACAGAGAGATCAAAGGAGAAGCAAGCCCTGAGGAAAGCTAGAAATACTTTGATTCCTCCAAGTCATGTGAGAATATTAATTTTGGTTATAAGAGGGTATGAGAATGTTCAAGGCATGGTATGACATAGGAGAAAGAAGTGGACCAGTTCTGCTTCCTGCTCTATCTGGAACTACCAGCGTGTAAGACAAATCACGTGACATCTAAATGCCTTTTCTTTTTCACCTATTAAAATAAGGGAGCTTGGGGGCGCCTGGGTGGCTCAGTTAGTTAAGTATCTGACTCGATTTCAGCTCAGGTCATGATTTCGAGGTTCATGAGATCAAGCCCCACGTCAGGCTCTGCACTGACAGCATGGAGCCTGCTTCGGATTCTCTCTCTCTCCCCACCTCTCTCTCTGCCTTTCCCCTGCTCACGCACGCACGTGCTCAGAATAAGTCAACGTAAAACGAATAAAATAAGGTGGCTTGGATTTTCTTTCTGATCCTTTTTAGCTGTAATAATCTACAATTTGGTATTTTTACTGGAGCATTCCTTCGTTTCAGAGCTTTCAAGAAACTCAGATTTCATTGGGGAAAACTATGTAATTATTGTTAAGTTAGGATTTAGAGAGGTTTTTAATCCTTGCTGTGCTATGTACTTTACACAGCTAATTTTATGTCTCCAGGCTTCATTGACCTGATTTATAAGAGGAGTGCCTGAACTAGATGATTTCAACTATCTTTTTAAATCTAAAAGTCATTGATTTCTTTGCAACTGAACAAATAATGTAAACTTAAAATATATTAACCCTAAAATACATGTTAACTATTTTAGCTAGTTTTTTTCACCTGTTATTTTACTTTGGCACTTGCACCAAAGCCTGTTTTCAATCAGTATTTTATTTTATTTTATTTTATTTTATTTTATTTTATTTTATTTTATTTTATTTTTGTTTTACTTTATATAGAGAAAGTATTTTTATTTTTTCTTTTTTTTAATTTTAGTTAACATACAGTGCAACAATATTGATTTCAGGACTAGAATTCAATGATTTATCACTTGCATGCAACACCCAGAGCTCATCACAAGTACCCTTCTTAGTACCCATCACCCATCTAGCCCATCTCCCACCCATCTCCCTCCATCAACCCTCAGTTCATTCCCTTATGGTTAAGAGTCTCTTGTGGTTTGTTTCCCTCTGTTCTTTTTCCCTCCCTTCCCATATGGTCATCTGTTTTGTCTCTTAAATTCCACATGAGTGAAATCATATGGTATTTGTCTTTTTCTGATTGACTTATTTTGCTTAGCATAATACATTCTAGCTCCATTCACGTCATTGCAAATGGCAAGATTTCATTATTTTTGATGGCCAAGTTGTGTGTGTGTGTGTGTGTGTGTGTGTGTGTGTGTGTGTGTGTGTGTATGTGTTTATGTGTATGTATATACGTATATGTATATACCACATTTTCTTTATCCAGCAGTCGATGAACATTAAGGCTCTCTGCATAGTTTGGTATTGTTGATAATGCTGCTATAAACATTGGGATGCATGTACCCCCTTCAAATCTGCATTTTTGTATCCTTTGGGCAAATCTTTAACAGTACAATTGCTGGATCATAGGGTAGTTCTATTTTTAGTTTCTTGAAGAATCTCCATACTGTTTTCCAGAGTGACTGCACAGTTTGCATTCCCACAAACGGTGTAAAAGCGTTCCCCTTTCTCCGCATCCTCTTCCAACACCTGTTGTTTCTTGTGTTGTTAATTTTAGCCATTCTGACAGGTATGAGGGGGTATCTCATTGTGGTTTTGATTTATATTTCCCTGATGATGAGTGACGCTGAGGATCTCTTCATGTGTCTGTTAGCCATCTGGATGTCTTTGCAATCGCCATTGTAAAAATTATTATATACCCTTTATATTCTGTGTGCTATTTGAGTGATGGCTGTTGCCAAGGCCTTAAGGAAGATATAAAGTTTATATGGATCTAAAATGGTGGCCCAGTCACCTTCTTAGTGTGAAATCAGAGCTAGCTTTAATACAAATAAAATGAGCAATTTTTGATAGTACATATCTTTGTCAAAGAGTAACCTTTACAAATTCTAAGGATTTGTAAGTAGTTGGTCACATGAGGGCAAATTTGCTTAATATAAGGAACTTAGAAGAATGTTGAGGAATGTTGCAAAGCAGCAAACCATAGAGAAATGGTGTGAAAGGGACAGGAAAAGGTAGTGAAAACATTGAATAAGAACCTTTATTTTTCACATTGGGACATAGCATCTCAATTCAATATTTGTATCTGTGTATCTTTGCATGTGTGTAAAGTTATTTATTCCAAGAAGGAAGGTTTTCCTAGGGAGAATTATACATAAAATAAATGACACACTTTCTGGGTAGAGTTTATATAATATTTCATTAACAGTAATTCCTCTCAGATAAGGAAATTAGGAAGTAAATTTATGTCATTATTTTATTAACAGGTTCATCAAAATTTATCAAGACAACTAGATTTATTAATTTGTTTGAAAATATGTCTCTTTTTTTATTTTTTATTTTTATTTTTCTTAATTCATTTTTTTAAATTTACATTCAAATTAGTGAGCATATAGTGCTTTAATGATTTCAGGAGTAGATTCCAGTGATTCATCCCCTATGTATAACACCCAGTACTCACCCCAACAAATGTCCTCCCTAATGCCCCTTACCCATTTAGCCCATCCCCCCCACAACCCCTCCAAGCAACCCTGTTTGTTCTCTGTATTTAAGAGTCTCTTATGTTTTGTCCCCCTCCTTGTTGTTATATTATTTTTGCTTCCCTTCCCTTGTGTTCGTCTGTTTTGTATCTTAAGTTCCTCATATGAGTGAAGTCATATATTTGACTTTCTCTAACTAATTTTGCTTAGCTTAGCATGATACCCTCTAGTTCCATTCATGTAGTTGCAAATAGCAAGATTTCATTCTTTTTGATTGCTGAGGAATACTCCATTGTGTAGATATACCACATCTTCTTTATCCATTCATCCATCGATGGACATTTGGGCTCTTTCCATATTTTGGCTGTTGTCGATAGTGCTGCTATAAACATTGCGGTGCATGTGTCCCTTTGAAACAGCACACCTATATCCCTTGGATAAATACCTAGTAGTGCAATTCCTGGGCCATAGGGTAGTTCTGTTTTTAATTTTTTGAGGAACCTCCATACTGTTTTCCAGAGTGGCCACACCAGTTTGCATTCCCACCAGCAGTGCAAAAGAGATCCTCTTTCTCTGCATCCTTGGCAACATCTATCTGTTTCTTGAGTTGTTAATTTTAGCCATTCTGACAGGTGTGAGGTGGTATCTCATTGTGGTTTTGATTTGTATTTCCCTGATGATGAGTGATGGTTGAACATTTTTTCATGTGTCTGTTAGCCATCTGATGTCTTCTTTGGAGAAGTGTCTATTCATGACTTTTGTCCATTTCTTCACTGGATTATTTGTCTTTTGGGTGTTGAGTTTGATAAGTTCTTTATAGATTTTGGATACTAACCCTTTATCTGATATGTCATTTGCAAATATCTTCCCCCATTCCATCGGTTGCCTTTTAATTTTGCTGATTCTGAAAACGTATGTCTCACATATTTGGTTATGCTATTCCCTTGCAGAATTTCTCAAATTCCTCTGTGAAAGTTTGAACCTTAAAAAAAAATCGATTTCACTTTTAAAATGAGACAAGGCCAGGGGCATCTGACTCTTGGTTTCAGTTCAGGTCATGATCTCACAGCTTCGTAGGTTCGAGTGCCTCATCGGGCTCTGCGCTGACAATGCAGAGGCTGCTTGGGATTCTCTCTCTCACTAGCTCTCTCTGCCCGCCCCACTCGTGCTCACTCACTCACACTCTCTCTGAAAATAAATAAATAGGTAAACTTTAAAAAAATAAAATGAGACAAACCCATACTCTCAAAGAGAAAATGACCATTATTCTCTGTATTTCTTTGTTATACTTGCAAATAGTCATAGTTTTAAATATAAAATGTATATGGGTTTTTTTTAATGCTTAATATTTCCAAATTGTCAGCATTTGAGGCCTTTTTTAATTTCCAACCAGTAAACTTCTACTTAAATTGTTACTTAATTGTATTACTTATTAGTTAATTCTTTGTCAAAAAGAATGTACATTTATATTTGGTGGGGACACATTTCCCTCATCTTGGACTCCAAATTAAATTTCATAAGAGGTGATTTTTATTCAGGATATTTTCAGTAGTTCAAATTTTCTACCTATTCAAATTTTTCATTCATTGTAATGAATGTTACCTAGATACTCTGTTTATATTTCTGTTTGTCTTGATTTTAAGGTGTTATATCCCTGCAGGTATCATAATTATATAATTATCTCATTTTTAAAAAATATTTGTGTATCTACTTATTTATTTTGAAAGAGAGAGTGAGTGGGGCGCCTGAGTGGCTCAGTCGGTTAAGCGGCCGACTTCGGCTCAGGTCATAATTTCACGGTCCATGAGTTCGAGCCCCGCGTCAGGCTCTGTGCTCACAGCTCCAAGCCCGGAGCCTGTTTCCGATTCTGTGTCTCCCTCTCTCTGCCCTTCCCCCATTCGTACTTTGTCTCTCTCTGTCTCAAAAATAAATAAACGTTAAAAAATTAAAAAAAAAAAAAAAAAAAGAGAGAGAGTGAGTGAGTACAGGCAAGCACACAGGCAGAAAGAGGGGGAGATAGAATCCCAAGCAGGCAGCAAGGAGCCTGACTGGAGGGATCCCATGAACCACAAGATCATGACCTGAGCCAAAACCAGGAGTCTGATGCTCAACCGACTGAGCCACCCAGGCGCCCCTGACCCAGCTCTTCACACAAGAGAGCATAAAAAAAATAAGATAATTAGGGTTTTTTTTTTTTTTTTTTTTTAATGTTTATTTACTCTGAGGGAGAGAGGGAGAGCTTGCCCACAAGCTGGGGAGCCGTTTTCGGATTCTCTGTCTGCCTCTCCCCCACTTGCACGCTCACGAGTGCTCTCGCTTGCTCAAAATAAATGAATTCTTTAGAAAAAAGAATTGTTAGGGGCACCTGGGTGGCTCAGTCAGTTGAGCGTCAGACTTCAGCGCGGGTTATGATCTCACGGTTTGTGAGTTCGAGCCCCTCATGGGGCCCAGCTGCTGTCAGCTCAGAGCCCACTTGAGATCCTCTGCCCCCTTCTCTCTGTGGCCCCCTGCTCACGCTCTCTCAAGAATAAATCAAACGTTAAGAAAAATGGTTGACTGAAGGAAGTCTTGTTATATATATTGTTTAAAAAGGAATAGCTGTGTCATCCTATAGAAAGACCATGTTTAGAAAGACAATATGACGTGTTCTCACTGTTTGATACCTATTTCCAAATGCTTTGTTTTGTCAAAACTTGGTGTTTTACAAATGTTGGAGTGAGTAGGGATGTTTCCTCATTACCATTTCCACTGTCAATTGTGGTTTTCAGGAAGACAGCCTCTGGTACCTGAATTCATACATGTCTAAATTTGCTTATTTACTCATAAGGTACAAAATGATTAGCTAAGATAAAATGGAAAAGTGAACTGAAATAAGTTTTCCTTAAGACGTTTTGTTCGTCCGTTTTATGGTCACAGGTTTTGTTAAGCCCCTATTTTGCTTTTCTTAACAACGAAGAAAACACTATCTGTTTGCATTTGTAGATATCCAACTCTGATTCTTTGTGTCACCTGGCCGCATCCTCTGATATCTCAGAAATATGAGAAATTTAGAATGTCTTATAACACCTATTTGCTAGTGATATTTTTTAATTCAGTGCTTAGCAGTTGTGAAAATAATGGAGGGCTTGTTTTGTATTTTAAAAGTATTCCCTAAAATAGTCGTACCTCTCTTGGTCTAGGTTGTAGCAGCCACAGTTTCATGTTTGAAGTTTTTTTTCTTTGGTTTGGTTGTAAAGGATAGGAGCGGTTAATATTTTAAAATTCTCATCCAGCTTGGGGCAGTTGAGTAAATTAGTTACCAAGCAAACACTGAAAAGCCTGACTGTTTGTTAACTCTGAAGGATCAAATATTTAAGCTCATAAAGAAACCAGAACCTAGAGGCGTTATTCAGGAAACAATTTTTAAGGTGGCAGAGGAGGAAGCATCAGTTTTGAAATAGAAGGAAGAAGGAGTTGGCTGAGAAGTTCAAAGCCAGAGACCAAAACATTGTGCTGACTTACACTTGTGTGCTGAAGGCAAGCTTCATGCAGGGAATAAAAAATCAACATAGTGATTGATATTGCATATGACTTAGAGACTTTGTATGTGACAAAAATAAACCCAGTGTGCTCTGATGGGAATCTCAGACGCTCAAACTAAGTAAAATAACTAGAGAGTTTGAAAAGACTGACTTATAGGATCAGTACATTATGCCATCAGACTTACGGGAAAAACTTTCAGGAGCCAGATAGAGGAGTGTGATGGTCTAAGAGCAGAGTAACTAGTGAGTGAAGATCTGGTACAGCCCTGACGTAATGGAACTTGATGTCCCTGGGGATGAGTAAATAGCAGATTCTGCCCTTGAGGATGAAGCGGTTAGGATCAGACCGAAAGTTTGAGTATGTTTGATTGACACCTGTCCCGGATATGGTTAATCCCATTCAGTTCTGCTCACAAAGACTATTCGTTAAGGAAAACCAAGAAATAAGCCTTGCCTTCACCCTGTCTCGTGAAAGTGACAGATGCATAAACAGATCATTTTAATTGTTCAGTGCAGAAAACGATAGAGCAGTATACGGGCCGCTTAGTATAACCTGGAGATGTTAAAGAGGGCTTCCTTGAGGAGGTGCAATCTGTAAGTTTTTGAACGACGTTGGGAGTTAGCCAGATGAAGACAAGGCCAAATATGGGGCTAGTGGAAGCATAAGCTAAGGTTTAGAGCCAGTAAACAGCATGAAACTAGTTGTGTGTTTGCCTAGCTTGTTCTATCGACATTTTGGGGGCTAGCTGATTATGTGCTGTGGGAGACTGTCCTGTTTGTAGGAGGACGTTTAACAGCCTGCCTGGCCTCTACCCAGCAGGTATCAGTAGCAGCAGTATCACCACCACGACAGTTGTGACAACTAAAAATGTCCTGGGACATTGCAAACGTCCCCCCTGGGGGGACAGAAACACCCCTGGTGGGGTAATTAAGTCAGGATTGGAAATTTACATTCTTAAACTCTGTGCCTTCACGTTTTCTTTTCTATTTCCTTAGTTCCTTTAAATTTATTTTAAAATTCCAACATCGAAAGAAAATTGTTTCCAATTCTTGTTCAAGATACAGAGGAGAGGATCATTATGCAGCTAGAGTTCTAGGGGTAGTGGGAGTTGCGATCAGAACAGCACGAAGCTGAGGGAACCGGATAAAAGATAAGTACAGTAACCCAGAAATCGAATATGTAGAGATTTTCAGCCAGTTACAAGAACGTCAACATTTAGAACTCCCTCTCCCTCTCTCTCTGCCCCTGCCCCCGCTCACTCACACCCTCTCTCTCTTAAAAATAAATAAATTAAATAAATAACCATTAAAAAGAAAAGAACAGCAAAGTTTAGAACTCCTCAATAAATAGCTTTAATTCTCCCAACAGCCGTTTCAGCACTGTGTCCAGATGGGCCGTACAATTTAAATTATGGAAAACTTGAGGGGTGCCTGGGTGGCTCAGTCAGTTAAGTGACTGACTCTTTTTTTTTTTTTTCTTAACGTTTATTTATTTTTGAGAGAAAGAGCGTGAGCCGGAGAGGGAGAGAGAGAGAGGGAGACACAGAATGCGAAGCTGGCTCCAGGCTCCGAGCTGTCAGCACTGAGCCTAGCCACCCACTCTTGATTTCAGCTCAGCTCATGATCTCATTCATGGGAGTGAACCCTGTGTCGGGCTCTGCGCTGACAGCACAGAGCCTGCTTGGATTTCTCTAATTCCCTCCCTCTCTCTCTTTGCCCCTCCCCTGCTCACACCTGCTCTCTCTCTCTCAAAATAAATAAATTTTTAAAAATATGGAAAATGGGGCGCCTGGGTGGCTCGGTCGGTTAAGCCTCCGACTTCAGCTCAGGTCACGATCTCACGGTCCGTGAGTTCGAGCCCCGCGTCGGGCTCTGGGCTGATGGCTCAGAGCCTGGAGCCTGCTTCCGATTCTGTGTCTCCCTCTCTCTCTGCCCCTCCCCCGTTCATGCTCTGTCTCTCTCTGTCTCAAAAATAAATAAACGTTAAAAAATAAATAAATAAAATAAATAAATAAATAAAATAAAAATATGGAAAAGCTGAAAGTACATAGGAAAACATGAAAATGACTAGCTGTCACATGAAGGTGAGAAAATGCAGTTTAGCATTATAATCATTTTGTCCCACGAGGAAAGACAGACTCTGAGCCATGTACTTCTAGAATTTGAAGAATCATTGGTCTAAAGTTAGCATCCAGATCCTTTGAAGATTGAGAAAATGAGACTTCGATTGTGGAAAGATTTTAGGACTAGATGTAAATAGTCAAGAAGATCAGCAAACTTACTTTAAAAACTCTTCAAAGGATAAGCCAGGCTTATCAATATGCAAGTGTTGGAATGATAAAAACAACTTCTGATTTTAATGAATTTTTCAGTTGTTTGCATATAGGCACGTGTATTACATATACCCGTATTTATCAAAGATAAAGTCTAAACTCTGGTTAATATAAACTGTTTCCAGTTGTGCTGGCTCTTTATTCAACAGCCACTAGGTAGTAGGGATACAAGTATGAATACTATTTAGCCACTAGCTTCAAGGAGGTCATAATTTTTATAGGTAAATAGATCTACCACTAACTACAGTTGTATATTTAAAGGACACTATGATAGATTTATAAATCTCTTTGTATTAAAATCACGTTGAATTAATGAATTTTACTATAAGCACAATGAATTCGTTTGAGAGGGATAAAAGATGATTAAGGACCAGGGGCACCTGGGTGGCTCAGTCGGCCGACTTTGGATCAGGTCACGATCTCACAGTAGTTCACGAGTTCGAGCCCCACCATCTGGCACGCTGCTGTCGGAGTGGAGCTGGCTTCAAGTCCTCTTTCCCCCTGTCTCTCTGCCCCCCCTCCCCCACTCATGCACATGCACTCTCTCTCTCTCAAAAATAAATAATAAATATTAAAAAAAAAATTTAAGTCATGTATAAAATAGTTGGGTTATTTCTAAATTTTTCTTTTCTTTTTTTTCCAGGTCCCAAAACAGTTTTTTTCTGGGCTCCAATTATGAAATGGGTAAGTCCTGAGTTTTGCAGAAGGTACTGAAAAAAAATATTCTTTAAAAGGAACTTATTAATTTGAAGTCACTTTTATGAAGAATGTTCTTTTTTAAATGTTCATGGTCTGGGGGCACCTGGGTGGCCCAGTCAGTTAAGCCTCCGACTTGAGCTCAGGTCATGATCTCGCAGTTCGTGAGTTCGAGCCCCACGTCGGGCTCTGTGCTGACAGCTCAGAGCCTGGAGCCTGCTTGGGATTCTGTGTCTCCCTCTGTCTCTCTCTCTCAAAAAAAAAAACATTAAAAAAAAAATTAAATGTTCATGGTCTGGAGATGATTTCATGCAAATAATCTTAGATGTGTCATTTTTACTGCATAAAGCATACTGCCTACTTGAGTTCTGAGCTTCTTAGATAAGAGGCCTTCTAGGAACATATTTGTTATCAAAAAGCTTATATAATTGTGGGCCCTAGAAACTCGAAACTTCATTCTAAGATTTTATGACTAAGTAAAATGAACTAATCAGAACCCCCCAAATTAATTTTTATTATTAATTTAGTATATGAACTGACGATACCAACACCAAAGTACAGGCAAGGAAACTTTAGTCTCAAAAAAGTAGAAAAAATTATCCTACGTATCATACGTATCATACGTATTTGGTACATGGTAGAATCCAGAACTTCTGACTCCCAAGACCAGTGCTTTTTACCTGAGGCCAGAGTTTTCATTCCCGAAGTTCTCCTTTAGCTGAAAATGAAAAGACACGGCCATGGAAATAATAAAGCAAATCACTGATTTTTATGTTGAAAGGGCCGGTTTTGGCCTACAGCAGTGCTTCTCAGTGTCATCCCTAGACCTGTAGTATTGGCCCTGCCCAGCAACTTGTTAGAAATGCAGATTTAAGGGGTGCCTAAAATCAGACTTCAGCTCAGGTCATGATTCCCCTTCATCCCCTCTTTGTGGGGCGGACTCTGTGCTGACAGCTCGGAGCCTGGAGCCTGCTTTGCATTCTGTGTCTCTGTCTCCCTCTGCCCCTCCCCTGCTTGCACTCTGTCTCTCTCTCTCTCTCAAAAATAAACATTAAATTTCTTTTTTAAGAAAGAAATGCAGATTTGGGGGCTCCGTCACAGATTTGCTAAATCTGAAACTCTGAGGATGGAGTCAGTAGTAATTTTGCCCTCTAAGTGATTCTGATACCTTCTAAAATGTGAAAAGTACTAGTCTGTAGGCTTTTTGTTCTTTTAATTGTGGCAAACGACACATAAAATTTGCCATCTTAACGATTCTCTTAGTGTCAAGCACATCCATTCATTTGTTGATGGACACTTGAGTTGCTTCCGCCTTTTGGCTACAGTGGATGATGCTGCCGTGGACAATGGCATACAATATCCGGTCCAGTTCCTGCTCCCAGTTCTTTGGGGTATGTACCCAGAAGTGGATTTGTTGGATCAATATTATTTTAAGCAACTGCCGCACTATATTCCGCAGCGGCTGCACTGTTTTTACATTCCCACCAGCAGTTCACAAGGATTCCAATTCCTCCACGTCTAGCCTGCCAACACTTGTTACTTTTGTTGTTGTTGTTGCTTTATAATAGCCATCTTCATGGGTGGAAAGTGGTAGCTCGTTGTGGTTTTGATTTGCATTTTCAAGTGTGATTAGTTATGCTGAGACTCTTTTCATGTGTTTATGGACTATTTGTATAACTTTGGAGAAATGTCTATTCAAACCCTCTGTCCATTTTTTAATCAAGTTTTTTTTTGTTGAGTTGTAGGCCATTTTAATTTTCTTAAATGTAATATTTTAAATCGTTAGAACACGGGGCGCCTGGGCGGGTCAGTCGGATAAGCGTCTGCCTTTGGCTCAGTTCATGATCTTGCCGTGAGTTCGAACCCCGCGTCGGGCTCTGTGCTGACAGCTCAGAGCCTGGAACCTGTTTTGGATTCTTGTCTTTCTCTCTGCCCCTCCTCAGCTCGCGCTCTGTCTCTCTCGGTCTTTCTCTCAAAAATAAATATTAAAAAATTAAAAAAATTAAAAAAAAATTGTTAGAACAATTTCAGAAATTCAGCTATACATCTAAGTAGCTGAGAATGTTAGAATTGGCTGTCCCTTAATCTTATGGCCTTAGGTAAATTAAATCTGTCATTTTGTCCCCTTATTTATAAAATGACTAGAGTAGGTTAGTGTTTCTGAGCTGCATTTTATACAGAACTACAGAGCAGTTCTTTTTTTAATTATTTGTATTGTTAAAAAACAAAATTCAACCAAGTAAGCTTGAGGGGTTTTATTAAATGATTCATGGATGAGACAGCATCCCATTTAGCGAATGAATAGAGAGGGAGACTCCCCAGGGCTACAGAAAGAGTGAAGTTTTTAAAGGCAGGACAAAGAAGTCATAAACAGAAAAAAAAGATTATCTCCTGGTGAGGTCACCTTCACTTGGGGACAAAAGAGTCTTAGTAGGCGAATTATTCTTTGGGGATGGGGAGAGGGCCTATGCCGGAGAGTACCTCATTGGTGCTGACCAGAAAATTCCTAACTGACTAGTTAAGACAACCTTTCTGGGGGAGGTTGAAAGTGCAGTTACGTTAGGTATTAGTGTCTTGAACTAAGTGATGCCATTTTGGGCCTGTGGTTGTCTTTTTAACGGTATTTTGCAAAACCCTCCCATCAATTAAAAAAAAAAAAAGTTTTAAGGGCACCTGGGTGGCCCAGTCGGTTAAGCTTCCAGCTTCGGCCTCAGGTCATGATCTCTCAGTTCCTGGGTTCGAGCCCCGCATCGGGCTCTGTGCTGACAGCTCAGAGCCTGGAGCCTGCTTGGGATTCTGTGTCTCCCTCTCTCTCTGCCCCTCCCCCACTCACTCTGTCTCACTCTCAAAAATAAACAAACATTTAAAAAATTGTTTTTAAGTTTTAATATGTCATCTTTAATGCTTCTGCTCACTCTAACCGTTAAAAACTAGCTTTATGGTCTGAGAGTTCTGTGTCAGTTCAGCCATCTGTCTTGCGTTGTTTCTTACACAGACGCAGCATGTTCGTTTTCCTGTTTCACACCGTTTACAGCCTTTACCTCTTGTGTGTGTTCACAGACACTCAGGGAAAGATACAGGATGTTACCAGGAAGTGCAGCTGCTATTCACGGGGCCAAAAAGCAAAGCACAGATAATGGGTAGTTATGTTCAGAACTACTACAAAGTTCATAGAGGGAGGGGAAAATGATACTGCTTTTTATCACCCATGTCTTTAGAGCCTTTTTCAGAATAAGTGCCAGTCACTGAGTTGTAGATAATGGTGCCTTAACTTCATCTGCTTCCCCAGCACTTCATTCTGATTTTCTTCCTGACTCGATAACATAATTACTAAGTAGTTTTCACTCACTTTCAACTTACTAAAAACCAGAATTATGTACATTTACTGATGTTTTTCCCACAGAAAGATCTTTTTTTTTTCTCCTTTTCATGTGACTTAGTTAAACAGACATTTGATCTATGTTTTGTTGCCCTATAACTGAATGCGATTCATCAACGTAACTGTACGCTAAATCCCATTACAAGCCTACGTGTATTCCCCGGAGGGCTAATTGAGGTTTGGTAATCCACCTCCATCTATGTGTATACCCCACTTCCTCATTAAGCAAGTGAAAGTTGTTCATTCGTGTCCCCATTCCTGTTTGGTAGAACTCCATGAGTAGGGCAGACTCGGGGCGCCTGGGTGGCTCAGTCAGTTAAGCATCCGACTCTTGATTTAGGTTCAGGTCTTGATCTCACGGTTCATGAGTTCAAACCGCACGTCGGGCTGTGTACTGAAAATACAGAGCCTGCGTGGGATTCTCTGTCTCCCTCTCTTTCTGCCTCTTTCTCTATCTCTCAAAAATAAATAAATAAATAAACTTTTTTTTTAAATATAGGACAGACACCTCACAAGAGGCTCAGGACAAGAATTCGAGGGTCCACACTGAATTTTTTTTTAATGTTTATTTATTTTTGAGAGAGAGTGAGACAGAGTGAGCAGGGGAGGGGCAGAGAGAGAGGGAGACACAGAATCCGAAGCAGGCTCCAGGCTCCGAGCTGTCAGCACAGAGCCAGATGGGGGGCTCGAACCCACGAACGGTGAGATTTGTGACCTGAGCTGAAGTCAGATGCTTAACCCACTGAGCCACCCACACGCCCCCAGACTGAATTTTAATGTAGACTTTTATAGCAAAGGCTGTCTTGTAAGCTGTCTTACTAATATTTGTAAACATGCATTCACATGAATTACTTTCCTTAATAAAATGGGATTCAGAATCCTAAGGACATGATTGAAATTATTCTACAATAACCATTAAGGATAAGATTTGCTTTTATTGTTCATTCAGCCTCACACATAATTTTGTGTCCGGTTTGAATAAATATATGAATATATGAATATATCGAATATATATTGAATGTATTGAATATATGTTAATTCCCGTGGCTAGCATGGAATTCCAGATGCTTTTTAAATGGTAATGGAGACTGTAGCAGTGTAGTTGCTGTGAGATAATGGACAAAATACGCAATGAAGAACAGCAGAGCCAGGGCAGGCCCTGCTTCAGTTTCCCATAATGCAATTTTTATGAGCTGTGCAAATGGTTAATGTAAATGCGGATACCTGCAGAGCAGAAATAGAACAGTTGAGGGTGACACAGGCTAAAATGTCAGTAGAACAAGTTACAAAACAACAACAACAACAACACTTGAAATTTTTGGTGACTGACACTAATGGTCCCTTTGTAGGAAACCCAGTTAGTGTGATGTGTGATATGTGAACGTCCTCTTTTTTATTTTTTTTAATGTTAAAATGGGTTGTCTGTTAATCAAAATGCAGATCAAAGCAAAAACACCATTCAAAACTAGTATGATACTAAAAAAACACTAATGGAAAGTGTATTATTATTTTCTATCTCTTCTGTGTCAGCACTGAAAATTATATAGTAACTGTATGTCTATAAAGTGTAATTGATTGCTTAACAATTCTTTCTAGCACCATTATTGAAAGAGTAAGAATGATTGACCCTATTTATTATAAATTTGGGTGTACTTTTGACTTCAAGTTTGTCACAACATAGAAGTTTATAGGATTTTATCAATAGCTTTGGTGTTTCTTCTGAAACATCGACAAAGGGTTTGAACAAAGTTTTGAAACATTAACAATATGATATACACCATGTGCCTTGTGGGCTCTCTGTCTCCTTTAAAAATATCTATTTTAAGTTCATGTTGAAATCATACATAGTCTTCTGATGATGGCATAGCAGCAGATGATAATAATTCATCTATGGTAGCCTGTCCATGACACATAACCGTTACTACTCCAGGGGACATATGTTCTGTATTAAGAATTTCAGACTATACTTTCAGACATTTAACTATAGTGGAATCCTTCTTAACTACTTTTGTTGAGAGCAAATAATTAATCATTGAGGTCAAAATGGATAATCCTAAAAAACAATGCTGGGGTTGCCTGGGTGGCTCAGTCGGTTAAGCATAAGACTTCGGCTCATCATGATCTCACAGCTCGTGAGTTCGAGCCCCACGTCAGGCTCTGTGCTGACAGATCGGAGCCTGGAGCCTGCTTCGGATTCTGTGTCTTCCCCTCTCTCTGCCCCTCCCCTGCTTACACTCTGTCTCTCTAAAATGAATAAACATTTAAAAAAAAAAACAATAGTTATATATCTTAAATATTTTCTTTTAACTTAAGAGACACTCATTTGCCAGTCATCTATAGGGCTAAAGCTTTTCTTTCTGTATGGATCCATTCATTTCCACATGTTCTGTTTTGGATGAATTATGCGGTAATGCATCCTGTATAATTTCCAGTTTAGGGGCGCCTGGCTGGTTCAGTTGGAAGAGCATGCGACTCTTGATCTCAGGGTAGTGAGTTTGAGCCCCAGGTTGGGGGTAGAGATACTTTAAACAAAAAAAAAAAAAGTTTTTAAGAAGTTTCTACTTTAGTTTTGTTTAAAGCAAAGCAAGTTCACAGACACTTTTCATAATAGCATAAGAACAGAAATCTGCTGGATCTTTATGGCTTTCCCACCCAGTCTTTTTATATCTGTCTTGTTCTCACCGCATTTGACCGCAGGCTTCAGCAACTTGCCTTTATTCAGTCTTTCCAGAGCAGTCACTTAGTTTTCATAAAAATGACAACCTCTTTTGTATTTCATGTGATTCCCTGATAGTTCATTAAATTATGTAGGTTACATTAGGTTTAAGGGCAAAGTTGACAAAAGTTCAGTTCAGCTGGTGGGAGCAAAAATTCATGAATGCAGTACAGAATGAAAAACCATGAGTATCCAGCATGCCTTTGGACCTCTGTTAGCTTGTTTACAGAAGGAATGGAGATCATTGGCTAGCCTGGGAAACTATTCTGTGAAGGTCACTTAAGAGAGCTTTTATCTTTGTTCATAGTCTTTTTGTACAAACAGGGTTATACTTACCTCTCAAATAATAGACCATTTTGTGTAGCTAATTTTTTTTATTTCCTCTTCTCCTTAAGAATAAATTAAGCTATTTTAAGATTATCCGTGCAGATTTTTAATACCTATTTGTTTGCTTTTCCAGCTGGGACTATTTATGTAGATTAATTAATGGCTTAAAAATCCTGAGGGCTTTGCTGTCTCTAAGCATTTGGGAATTGGAATATTCTATAGTGGTGTATCTCATTTTTTTAACTCCTCTAAAAGCATCCTGAGACTGTTTTTTTTTTTAATAGAGGAGAAAATATTGAAGGAAAGAAAGAAAAAAGGTTTTTATACCATCTGAGGAATATCTACCCCACCCAGTGGAGATAATCAGATGCCAAAAAGAACCGTAGTCCTGGGCTTTAGATAATTTGAAGAGCGTTTTTTAACTAATGGAAACAGGAAGCTGACTTGAGTCCACTAAATGCCAAACTGTATTCGATTATCTGATACATGGTCTCGTAATTTGATCTTCACCAGAAAAAAATCTGAGAAGCAAATATTACTAAATGTTATTACCATCTTCCAGGTAGGGGTACTAAGGTTCAAAGAGCTAGATGACTGAATATACCATCGTGGTAAGGGGCACAATCAAGACTTGAAACCCCAGGTCTGTTTGACTCCAAAGCCTATGCACTTACACTTAAATGACCACCTTTAAAATAGTCGCTGTAGATCTAACCTGGTATTTTCTTTGTATGTCGGAGAATATTTTACACAATCTTGTTGTTTTTCTAAACACTCTCTGAATAAAATCTATGTAGTTCTATTATTTGAATAAGCTTCATAATAAAGATGAAAACCTGCTGCCTCCTAGCCTAAGGCTAGTAATGCAGGAAAGGACAGAAAACTAACATTCCTTTTTCTCTGTTACTCTACAGACAAAAGCTGTCTGTTCTTGTTGTTAATAATAGTATTTACCAGGCACCTGTGCATATTGTTTCATTTAATCATATATCATTTTTGCAAGGGTAGCTACTGGTTTTCTCATTTTATACATGAGGAATTTAAGACAAAGTGTTATGTAATCTGACCAAAGTCACACAGCTAGTAAGTGATGGAGAATAGATTCACAGTGAGATTTTCTTTTTTTTTTTTTCTTTTTTTAAATGTTTATTTATTGAGAGAGAGAACGAGTGCAGGGGAGGGGCAGGGAGAAGGGGAGAGACAGAATCCCAAGTTGGCTCCGTGCCCTCAGGGCGGAGCCCAGTGCGGGGCTCAACCCCAACAACCATGAGATCAGATCCATGAGAGATCATGACCTGAGCCGAAATCCAGAGTCCTAAAGCTCAGCTAACTGAGCCACCTAGGCTCCCCACAGTGAGATTTTCTAAGCTAATTTACATAAGCTTAGAATGATGTAGAAGTAGAAAGAGAGCTCAAGACCTTTGTGGGAGAGAATAATTACTAAGGTGTCCCAGAAAAATAAAGGGTATACTGTGAGCATAAATAAATCATGACCACTGACTTCTTCTAAAAGAAGATGCTAGAATGTAGCCTATAGTGTTCATAGATCTGTGCAGCAAGCCTCAGTATAATACGTGGACCCAGTAGGTCAATAGCAGAAATCAACCCCTTTGTTCCCCATTTCAAAGGCAGTATTCCACCCCGTAGAAGTAGAACAAATATGAAATGGAAAAAATGCACATGGGGACCTAAAAGAAGAATGGAGGAAGGATGATTAGGAAGCTTTTGGGAGAAAAATCACAGGACTGTGGGTGAAAGTTAACAAGAGGCAAAATCGCATTAGCCATGATTTATCTGGTTGTACCCCTGCTTACCCACTTGCCCCCTTTTAAATCAGAATCGTTGCCTTCTTGACCTACTGACTTTATTAATTCAAAACCCTTTGTTCTTGACTTAAATTTGTGTATAAATTCACAAGTATGTCTGTGTTCTGTTTAGGAGCAAACTCCTTTGCTGATTTATATTTTCCATGTGAGAGCATCTTTCAGAAACTCCATAAAACCTAAAAATAATTTCTTAAAGACATATTCTTTAATGACATCTAGGATTTGATTTAAAGTACTTAAAGGATAGGAGTGCCTGGGGTGGCTCAGCCAGTTAAGTCCAACTTCAGCTCAGGTCATGATCTCATGGTTTGTGGGTTCAAGCCCTTCGTCAGGCTCTGTGCTGACAGCTCAGAGCCTGGATCCTGCTTCGGATTCTGTGTCTCCCTCTCTCTCTGCCCTGCCCCTGCTCATGCTCTGTCTCTCTCCTTCAAAAATAAACATTTAATAAATAAATAAATAAATAAATAAATAAATAAATAAATAAATAAAATACTTAACGGATAAAAGGGAAGAGGGGAGGTGAAGCAAATGTGGCAGAATTTTAACTCTGGGTGATGTGTATGTAGGGGTTCTTTGTCCTCGTCTTTTATTTTGTGTAGGTTTGAATTTTTCATCAATAAAGATCATTTTATTACATATTCTTATCTCTGCAATAGAGCAGCATAACCAAGCATAACCAGCATAACCAAAGACTCATTACTGAACTTTCTGAGTGATGCTGATGGTAGGGTTTTAGTAGGATGATTACATAACAGTGTTAAAGACAGAGCAGGGGAGAAATAACCATGTATCCTTTGACATTAAAGAAAAATTATCCAGCCAAGAAACTGAAATTATAACAGAGCTTTTCAGATACTTCCACTTTTAGAAAAGAATTAACACTGACCAAAACATGAAAGGAGGACGCTATACAAATTACATAAATGCCTAAACAGCTTTTAGGCATCCACCACACCAGCGGTTTCCAACATGTATGAAGAATATATAATTTTGGGGGCGCCCGGGTGGCTCAATGGGTTGAACATCTGACTTCAGCTCAGGTCATGATTTCGCGGTTCAGGAGTTCAAGCCCCCATCGGGCTGGCCGCGATCAGCACAGAGCCTGCTTCGGATCCTCTGTCCCCTTCTCTCTCTGCCCCTCCCCCATGCTCATTTTTCCTCTCTCTCTCAAAAATGAATAAACATTTTCTTAAAAAAAGGAATATATAACTATGGGATATCTGGGTGGTCAGGTCAGCCAGTTAAGCATCCATCCAATTCTTGATTTCAGTTGAAGCTACAAGCTCACAGTCATGAGATCAAGCCCTGTATCAGGCTCTGTATGCTGAGTGCAGAACCCTCTTGGGATTCTAATCTCTCTTGCCCTCTCCCTTTGCCCCTCCCCCACTCATGCAAATTTTTTGAGAGCCAAAAAAAAAAAAAAATATATATATATATATATATATATATATATATATATATATATATAATTTCATATGTGGAAAAAAGTATTATTTGTTAGAATACACACACGCAGGGGCACCTGAGTGTCTCAGTTGGTTAAGAGACTGACTTCTGCTCAGGTCATGATCTCACGGTTCACGAGTTCACGCCCTGCATCGGGCCCAATGCTGACAGCTCAGAGACGGGAACCTGCTTCAGATTCTGTGTCTCCCTCTCTTTTTTCCCTTCCACTGCTCATGCTCTGTCTCTCTCCTCCCTCTCTCTCTCTCTTAATAACTTTCAAACATAGTTACTTTTTTAACGAAATTAAAAAAGAATACGCACACACTACTAATTTTCAAATATATGAGGCCACTTGATGTGGTTAACAAGACACAAATGCGAAAAGCAGCCCTGAACTCATTGTAGTTTTTGGTGACGTATATATTTTCTTAATGCGCGGATACTAAAATCATAGCTACTATCGTGTGGAAATCTCTGAAACTTTGTGTTATTTAAAATGAGGAATTATTGGGGCGCCTGGGTGGCTCCGTCGGTTGAGCGTCCGACTTCAGCCCAGGTCACGATCTCGCGGTCCGCGGGTTCGAGCCCCCGCGTCGGGCTCTGGGCTGACGGCTCAGAGCCTGGAGCCTGTTTCCGATTCTGTGTCTCCCTCTCTCTCTGCCCCTCCCCCGTTCATGCTCTGTGTCTCTCGGTCTCAAAAATAAATAAACGTTAAAAATAAATAAATAAAGTGAAGAACTATGACTGCACACTCATGAGGCTGTTTTTCTTGCTGTGTGTTAATGTGTCTCTCCAGGGCCTCGTGTGTGCTGGGCTGGCTGACATGGCCAGACCTGCAGAGAAACTCAGCACAGCTCAGTCTGCTGTTCTCATGGCTACAGGTAAATTAAATGAGCATTTTCCCTGTTCCATTTAGGGCATTCAGTATTTTTGTTTTTGTCTTACATCAATTTATTTAACGGTTTAACGTTTGAAACGCACATGCACTCACACACAAAGGAGTTAACAGTGTTCTCGTTGGGCAGTTAATTATTCGATAAGAGGGTTACTGTGAATAAGTATCTGCGTGGGTTTTTGGTTTGTTTGTTTGTTTGTTTGTTTGTTTGTTTGTTTGTTTTACCACGAACATATTTTTGCAAGTAGGAAAAAAAGTTGGTTAATATTCATTTGCCCTGTAAAGATTCCCTGTTGATGTAAGAACTGCGTATTTTGTGTAACACTGAATTATAGCAACTTTATTAAAGTCTCAAAGCATAGCTTTTCTTTTATCCTGCTTTATGTTGTCACGGTCTTATAATTATATTGCTCTAATACAGAATGTTCAAAAGATATTGCAGCAGTACCTGTGCTTTAAAAAAAAAAAAAAATCTTTTGTTTCAACAGGGTTTATTTGGTCAAGATACTCACTTGTAATTATTCCAAAAAACTGGAGTCTGTTTGCTGTTAATTTCTTCGTGGGGGCAGCAGGGGCCTCTCAGCTCTTTCGTATTTGGAGGTAAGCCCACCAAAGGTGTAAAAAGAGAAATCTGCCTCAGAAGCCACCCAGATGGCAGTGCATTTTTTTTTTTTTTTTAAGATTCATGTATGATGTTAAGATGGAATAGGCCTGAAGCAGAAGTTTCTAGAAAAATCTGGGGGCTTAAGTTCAAAGTGTTAAGCAATATGTTTGCTACATAGGTTTCAAATCTGACTGTGTATTATCTAGAAATACAGCCCATTCACAGAATCTGTCTTAAGACAACAGACATGATTTACGAAATACTAAGTAATTTTCTCCATGAACATTTTAAACGCTCGCTTTCAATTATAGATAATAAAATGGGTGTGGTTATGTAGTGGTTGGAAATGATGTTTGGCGTGAGGCTACGGGTCTTGTCAGAAAGTATCCTATGAATATTTTTAAAACTGTTTGTAGGCGTCCCACATTTTCGTTTCACTCCACTTCATTGTGCTTCAGAGATGTTGCGCTTTTTACATACGGAAGGTTTGTGGCAACCCTGCGTCGAGCAAGTCTGTCGACACCATTTTCCCAACAGCATTTCTCCCTTCGTGTCTGTGTGCCACATTTTGGTCATTCTCACAATCTTGTGGTGGTGCTCTGTGGTCAGTGATCTTTGATTTTACTGCTGTCGTTGTTTGGGGGTCCACGAAGCACGTCCAAATGAGGCCGTGAGCTTCACTGATGAACGTTGTGTGTTCTAACTGCGCCGACTGGGCCATTCCCCCATCTCCCTCCCTCTGCTCAGATCTCCCTATTCCCTGAGACGCAACAATAGTAAAAATAGGCCAATTAATAAGCCTACAGTTTGCCTCTAAGTGTTCAAGTGAAAGGCAACAGATGCACATCTCTCACTTTAAGTCAAAAGCTAGACATAAGTAAGCTTAGTGAGGAAGGCAGGCTGAAAGCCGACGCGATAGGCCAAAAGGTAGGCCTCTTGTGCCGAATATTTAGCTACGCTGTGAATGTGGAGGGAAAGTTCTGGAAGGAAATCAAAAGTGCTACTTCAGTGAACGCACGATCGATAAGAAAGCTTAACAGCCTCATCGCTGATGCGGAGAACGTTTTAGTGGTCTGGACAGATGATCAAACGGCCACGACGTTCCCGGTAGCCAAGGCCCGATCCAGAGCAAGGCCCTCGCTCTCTTCAGTTCTCTGAAAGGCTCAGAGAGGTGAGGAAGCTGCAGAAGAAAAGTCTGAAGCCAGCAGAGGTCAGTTCCTGTGGGTCAAGGAAAGAAGCCGTCTCCGCCACATACAGTGCAAGGTGGGGCAGCAGGTGCTGGCGGACAAGCTGCAGCCAGTTACCCAGCAGATGGAGCAAGATGACGAAGGTGGCGACGACGGTAAACAACACATCTTAAATGTGGGTGACACAGCCTCCTACTGGAAGAAGATGCCTTCCGGGACTTTCACAGTTACGGAGAAGTCCGATATCTGGCTTCAAAGCTTCGGAGGACAGGCTGACTCTCTTGTTAGGGGCTGTTGCAGCCGGTGACTTTAAGTTGAAGTCAGTGCTCATGCACCATTCCGAAAATCCTGAGGACCTTAAGAATAATGCTCAGTCTCTTCTGCCTGTGCCCTAGAAATGGAACAAAGCCTGGGTGACAGCACCTCGATTTACAACGTGGTTTACTGAATATTAAGCCCACTGTGGAGACCTGCCGCTCAGAATAAAAGATTCTTTTCAAAATATTCCTGTTCATGTACAATGTGTCCGGTTACCCTAGAGCTCCGATTGAGATGTACAACAAGATTCACTTGTTTATGCCTGCTAACACAACATCCATTCTGCAGCCCCTGGATCAAGGAGTCATTTTGATTTTCAAGTCTTCTTATTTAAGAACTATCTTTTGTAAGGCCATAGCTGCCATAGAGAGTGATTCCTCCGATGGATCTGGGCAAAGTAAATTGAAAACCTGGAAAGGATTCACCATCCTGGTACCGTTAAGAATAGTCATGGAAAGGTCAAAATATCAACATGAATAAGAGGTTGGAAGAAGTCCATTTCCATCCTCGTGGATAACTTGGAGGGGTTGCAGACTTCAGTGGAGGAAGTGACTGTAGATGTGGTGGAAACAGCAAGAGAACTAGAATGAGAAGCGAAGCCTGAAGATGGGACTGAATTGTTGCAATCACAGGGTTGAATGGATGAGGAGTTGCTTCTTATGGATGAGCAAAGAAAGCGTTTCTTGAGATGGAATCTGCTGGTGAAGGTGCTGTGGAGATTGTTGAAATGACAACAAAGTACAGTATTTAGAATATTACATAAATGTAGCTGATAAAGCGGTGGCAGGGTTTAAGAGGATAGACTCCCGTTTTGAAAGAAGTTCCACTGTGGGTGCTATCGAATGGCATCATATGCCCCAGGGAAATCATTTGTGAAAGAGTCAGTTGATGTGGCAACTTCGTTGTCCTGTTTTAAGAAAACACAGCCACCCCAACCTTCCGCAGCCACCACCCGGGTCAGTCAGCAGTCATCAGCGTTGATGCAAGACCCTCCACCAGCAAAGAGATTATGACTTGCTGAAAACATAGATGATGGTTAGCGTTTTTTTAAGCGATGTTTTTAAATCAAGGTATGTACTTTTTTTCCTAGACCTACTGCGATTGCACACTTAATAGAATACAGCATAGCGTAAATGTCACTTTTATATGAACTGGGAAGCTAAAATATTCATTTGAAGATTCATTCACAAAATATTCATTATCGTGGCGGTCTGGAGCTGAGCGCACTATGTCTGCGAAGCTTGTCTGTACTCGGTAGTTAATATTGTCAGTGACTGGTTCACACTCTGCCTCGAGCTCAGCGTAGATGAAGGCTCCGGCTTCGCTTGAACCACAGAACCTTCCTAAATTGCAAAACAGTGCTCTTTGGCTAAAAAAAAATTAAATGATCTCCATACTAAAGAAATGGACAATATTCAGTTATAATTTGCCTTCCTTTCAGAAGGCGTTCTGTTCTGTCCTTCATTTTTCTCATCTTTGCTATCCTAGCTTGACACGTGAATCCTTTCATTATCCTCTAGCACAGAATGGATGGATGATGAATCACTCACTTGTTCTACCGCACATCCAAAAAGCATTTTTAGAGCTTAGTTGTATTGATAGAAACTTCAGTCTGTACGGTGACTTTCTTCACGAGTATTTTTCTCATCCACCGTTGCATTTTAACTTTATATTAAGCCATAATGGGAGGGCTGCAAACACACTGAATGCAACATTTGGAATCATTATCTCTAAAGTGGAAACACAGATACAGTTTGACAAAAGGATTTTCGGCACTGTTTTCAGTCACAACAGTAGATTGGGAGATTTAGTTCAAAATATAAGTGTTGGACTCTGGAGCATTTAGACAGGCACCATGGGATATTTGAAATCAGAACCTTTAGAGAAATCTGGGATTCTGGTAGACTTCGTGGAAAAGTTACTTCTTGTGCTCTATTCTCCACCCTTATAATCTGGGACAGAATAGTAAATGAAGCTCTGGGTGTTGTAGAAGGGAAAGACTCTAACTTGGTGGTTAATTCTTCTTTGGATTAATGAGAATTGAAGAAATAGGCCTTAGCTTTACTATTCTGTTAACCCAGTGTCTACAAACTGCTAAAAACTCAGTAGCCTGTCAGCATCACAAAAGTCTATTTTATTTATTTATTTATTTATTTATTTATTTATTTTTCCAACGTTTTTTTAATTTATTTTTGGGACAGAGAGAGACAGAGCATGAACGGGGGAGGGGCAGAGAGAGAGGGAGACACAGAATCGGAAACAGGCTCCAGGCTCCGAGCCATCAGCCCAGAGCCTGACACGGGGCTCGAACTCACAGACTGCGAGATCGTGACCTGGCTGAAGTCGGACGCTTAACCGACTGCGCCACCCAGGCGCCCCTATTTTATTTTTTAAAAAGTATATTTTATTTTTAGTGCTTAGGATCTCATCCCCAATTCATTTTATTCTTAGGAAAGATGTTCCATGATTATAAAGTTCCAGATGACCACATGTTGCTAAATTTTATTTGTATGTTCACATGTTTGTTACACTGTTACAATTCAAGAATAAAAATGCCAAAATAAGACTTTTGTATAGGAAGCTATTTGTCAGTTATGTTGTTGAAACTTTTTGGCAGTTGGAAGCCAGATGCAAATAAAATCCTTAGGTCACTTTCCCTTCTGCCTGTTTCACCCACCAGCCCCTGAGAAGATTGTAGCTAAAACCATACAGCCTCTTGACTAGTGAGAAAGGAGACAGGGAATATGCCTCCCATTCCCTTCTTATTACATAGTTATCTATGGTGATGCATAATTATTCTTTTTCTGTTTCCTTTATAGATATAACCAAGAACTAAAAGCTAAAGCAAACAACTAAGAGTTCCTGACCACCCGAACAATCTAGATGTGGGCATATAACCACTGGGACTAATTTGATTTATTATTTGGTTATTGATGAGGTGATATTAACTGTGCTAATGTTTGGAAGCCATAAAAAAAAAAAAAAGACTGTAAACTGGGGGCTAATACTCAATTTCACAGAAAAATAAAACAAACTTTTAATAACAGTGTTTCTTTGTATATGACTTAAGGAATGTATCTATGGCTATTAGTAACATTTTTTTTCTACTCTCTGCCGCAAATAAATCATACTTGCTCCTACATACCCTTGGCTTGCTTCTGTACTACTCAACCAGAGAGAGTTGAAAGGTTAAATTATCTCTTTTACAGGGAAGGGTGGTGAAATAGCTAGAAGTAAAAGGAAATAGAGCTAAAGAGAGTGAGAAATGGGTAATGGAATGCTAGCAATTCTTGTATGGCTACAGAGTAACAAAAGATTTCTCAGTTATTGAATTACAGTCAATAATTGATAGAATGTGGCCGAAAAGGCTCTCCAGTCCTAAGTTGGAATCCCAGCTCTATGGTTTATAATCTATGACTTTGGGCAAATCAAAGTGCCTAGTAGAATGCCTGGAACATAAATTGGCTTTCTTTTTTTTAATTTTTTTAAGTTTACTTATTTATTTAGAGAGAGAGAGTGCGCACAGACCAGCAGGGGAGGGGCAGAGAGCAGAAGAGCGAGAATCCCAAGCAGGCACCACGCCATCAGTGCTCCAGCTCCTGAACCACGAGATCATGACCTGAGCCAAGATCAAGACGCTTAACCCACTGCGCCGCCCAGGGGCCCCAAGTCAGCTTTGTGTAAACATGTGTGACCTTTGTCCCCATTTTGAAGAGAGAGACTGGACATAGACTACTCCGTGCTAGAAATATAATCAATATCCTATTTGATTGGAGCTCCAGTTTGGAGTACTGAGCTTCCTTCTGAAAATCCTACTAGAGCCCGTCCTGGGCAGAACTGTAGTCAAAGGAATCAGCAAAGCAAGTTATTTCTAAGTTTGAAGAAGCAATGACAAAAAGAACTTTTTATTCATTTTTTTAATGTTTATTTTTGAGAGAGAGAGCACGCGTGCGCACGCACAAGTGGGGGCGGGGCAGAGAGGAGAGACAGAATCCCGAGCAGGCTCCACACCATGGATTCGCCCACGAACCACCAGATCGTGACCTGAGCCGAAGTTGGACGCTTAACCAACTGAGCCACCCCAGTGCCCCAAGAACTTTTTAAATAATATATTTAACTGATCGAGGCAATTATCGGTGAAAACCTTGCACTTTTTAATCACTTATCCCTTCCCTGTAATCCACCTTCGAGGAGGAAGGATTAGAGAATTTGACACAGAAGTAAAGAGGTCCTGAAGAGTCCAATTTCTTTTTTTAATGTTTATTTTTGAGAGAGCGCATGAGCAGGGGAGGGTCAGAGAGAGAGAGGGAGACACAGAACCCGAAGCAAGCTATCCGCACAGAGCCCAGCTCAGGTCTCGAACTCCCAAACCGTGAGATCATGACCTGAGCCAAAGTTGGACGCTTAACTGACTGAGCCACCCGGGTGCCCCATTATTGCTTTCTTTGTATAAACCATGCTGTTTGAATTAGTTTGGCATGTGTGAGCACGTGTGTATGTGTTTCCTAGGGTTAAACCTTTAAGAAAAACATCTATTACGAAATATGGCATAGACACAAAAAAGTTTATTAAAATATATATGTTGAAGTGATGTTTCTTTCTTTTCATTAAAACCTGCTCTTTCCTGGGGCGCCTGGGTGGCGCAGTCAGTTGAGCGTCCGACTTCAGCCAGGTCATGATCTCACGGTCCGTGAGTTCGAGCCCCGCGTCAGGCTCTGGGCTGATGGCTGGGAGCCTGGAGCCTGTTTCCAATTCTGTGTCTCCCTCTCTCTCTGCCCCTCCCCCGTTCATGCTCTGTCTCTCTCTGTCCCAAAAAAAAAATAAATAAACGTTGAAAAAAAATAAATAAATAAAACCTGCTCTTTCCTAAATGGGTTCTTCTAAGCCCCACTTCGTCAAATTAATTGTAGCATTTAGATACAATCACAATTATCTTCCTGTTGGTTCTCAGAAGTTCCATGGACAGACCATCAGCTCATCCTTTTATTTATGCCCAGAACTCTCATCCATCCCATTATTGAATCCTAAAAATTAAGAGTCTAGTTAACTCTTGCTGACATTGGAAACACATAGTCCACTGACCAGTTTCACAACTATTTTCGAAAATCTAGGAGAATTTATATACCAGAAGCCCTCGCTACCAATGTAGGCACTGAGCTCCGTAGAAGTACTTTTCACAGTGGTGCAAATCACTTGATCAGTCCTGTTGAGTTGAATTCTCTATCAAAATTTCTAACTGGTCCCCAAAACTTCATTAGGTGAGTTCCCAGGGTGTTTCAGCTCAACTCTGCTACATATTAACTGTGAAACCTTATTACCCTTTGTGTCTGGGCTTTAGTATATATCCAAGAGTGAAATGGGGTGAGGAGAGTATTTACTTGATAAGATTGTTGTAAAGCTCAATCAAAATAACGTTTTAACACAAAATAAAGTGTAGTAAGTTTCAGAAAAACGGTAAGCTTATTAATTGAAGGTAGACCCCAAAAGTACTTAGACCAAAGTATACCTGCAAAAAAGGTGGGCCATGTTACCCCTATTTGCACACCTTCTGGGGTAGTGACTATTGGAATTTCTAAGACTTCCACAGGTTAAAGCAGAAAACAAGCTGCTTGGGGTAGGGGTGCGGGGGACCCAGAGGCAGGGTGGAGCATACTCAAGATAAATTCTTTAACCTAATCTTCTTGTGGTTTGGCATTCATTTCAAAGCAACATTGACTCATTTCTGCCTAGTAAACAGATGGTCTCTCTTTAAAGTTGTTCAAACAATCAGGAAAGGTTGGCCTGACCTGGGAGCCCAGGTTCCTCTCCATGAAGAAAACAGGAGCTTGTTTACATAATGAAACACAAATAGAAAACACTGATGTTAACACGGCTTCCTCCCTAAGGGGTCTGTTTAATTATATGAGGTATGATTCTAATTATATTAAGACCGGTTTCCACAACTGACATCAGAAAATGTTCTCGACAGACATAATTAAAGGAATCTCTTCCTCCGTTAAGACAACTGTGTTTTACAACTTTTTGGAGCACACGGTAAATTCAGTTAGAGGGCTGGGCTTGAGAATGATTCCTTGCTTTTTCAGTTCAACTTTCTTAAATTCAAGTTTTACATACGTGTCACTAAATGTTTTAAGTGTAGTTATGACATACGTAAGAACAGCTAGGAAATCAAAACATGACTTAAGCTGTTGGAAAATATGCCAGCCACTTAAAAGATTTTGCCGGTGTCATATTGGATTGAGAAACCCAAATCCAATGCCAGCGTTGGGCCACAAGTTACCTTTGGGGTAAATGAGGTCAGAAGCGTGCACCTAACCGATCAAAAAAGACAGGTACGTAATTCTTCACACAAAAATCTGCCTCACAGAAATGCCTGAAGAGTAAGTACTGGTAAATTTCATAGTCCTGGTAAATCAATCAATAACCAAATTGGGTGTTTGCTTATTCTGGAGATCCGTGGCTTTATAATAACCACCTACAAACTATTGCCTAATTTCAACCACCCTCCACAAGGTCAGAGAAAGAGACATGAAAACTACTCGGGGGTCATATCAGTCTCCCTGACCCTTGCCCCACTTGTCCTACCTGCCAACCGGAAAGAGCCAGTCCCTCTAGGAGCAATAGGTCACTGGGACTGGTGGGGGAGGGGAGGGCAGGGCCAGCCAATCAGGAGCAGGGTCAGTGAGCGGGGAAACAATGACCTTCTGATGAGGGTGTGGCCTGGAAAACGGCTTTTAGACAAAACTGTCATTTTGTGGGTCAGCTCTAAGGGGACACAGCCCTTCTGCTGGCTTCAGAATAATGTCGCCCAGACCTCTTTCCTGTTTAAAGCACCCCCGAAAGATCTAGTACCTGATCCAGGCCCTGGCTTCTCCTCAGCCTTGGAGGAAGAAGAGGTATGTGGCATGTCAGTAGAAAGAACGGTTGCAGAGGTAAAGGTGAGGGCTGCCCTCTGGGAAGACAGGTATTGGAGCTTAGAGGAAAGTGGGGAATCCTTGGGCTAGGAATCCCAGATAGGTATGTAGGTAGGTAGGTAGGTAGATGATAGATAGATGATTGATAGATAGATAGATAGATAGATAGATAGATAGATAGATAGATAATCATGATGTATATATCTCTGCCGGGCTTTTAAGTAAGGTTAGAAACTTGAAGTCTTGGGGCGCCTGGGTGGCTCAGTCGGTTAAGCGTCCGACTTCGGCTCAGGTCATGATCTCACGGTCCGTGAGTTCGAGCCCCTCGTCGGGCTCTGTGCTGACAGCTCAGAGCCTGGAGCCTGTTTCAGATTCTGTGTCTCCCTCTCTCTGACCCTCCCCTGTTCATGCTCTGTCTCTCACTGTCTCAAAAATAAATAAAACGTCAAAAAAAAAATTAAAAAAAAAAAAACTTGAAGTCTTAAATGTGGCCTCATCCTGTTTATCCTGGATGCAGGCTGTCTTTACCTCCTACAACCGCTCACCCGATAGCCTCCTCACATAGCAAGTGCCTACCGTGTAAGGGGGGGGGGGTGGTAGGAAGATGCTCTGGAAGAAACGGGGACGTGTAGACCAGGGTCTCTAAAACAGAGGAGTTTAGGGGCGCCTGGGTGGCGCAGAGGGTTAAGCGTCCGACTTCAGCCAGGTCACGATCTCGCGGTCCGTGAGTTCGAGCCCCGCGTCGGGCTCTGGGCTGATGGCTCAGAGCCTGGAGCCTGTTTCCGATTCTGTGTCTCCCTCTCTCTCTGCCCCTCCCCCGTTCATGCTCTGTCTCTCTCTGTCCCAAAAATAAATAAACGTTGAAAAAAAAAAAAAAATTTGTTAAAACAGAGGAGTTTACAATGCACAGGAAGACATAAAGAGAGCAATAGATAAGTAAGGATATTTAAATAGGAAATAAGGCACATTTAATACATTTATAGACTCTAAGTGCCCTAATAGCACAGAGGACAAGTTGCCTTGGCTAGAGTGGTCTGGCAAGCTTTCCTCACGATATTATCCCTTGCAGTTCAGAATATCTCCTCTTTGGACCCTTGTAAAACCTGGTTTTACAGAGTGGTGAAAAACTGGATGAAAGCTGAAATCTATAGAAGTTTCTAGAGAATGTATTTAGAGAAACCATCATGGATATAACTGATCTTTAATTTCATTTTCATTTGTGGATACTGCTGAGTTTTGAGTAGAACGGAACTGCGCACTCCTTTCTTTCACGAAACTCTTTCTCGGTATGTCTTTGGGGGTCTCAACCGCCTGCTTGCTCTTTCAGTCTTGGGGGCGTGGGGGAGGGGGGGAAATGGGTGATGGGCATTGAGGAGGGCACTTGTCGGGATGAGCACTGGGTGTTGTATGTAAGCCAATTTGATAATAAATTATATTAAAAAACAAAAACAAAAAAACATACACAAATGGGATGTAGCAGGTGTGATAGAAACAACGTAGACATTTAAATCCCAGAGACCTGGGCTTTCCAGCAGTGTGGACCAAGGCAACTTAATCTCTCTGAACTTCAGTTTCTGCATCTATAAATGGGAGTGGGGCCTACCCTACAGTGCTGTTTTGAGGCAACCTATCAATACGTTAAAATGTGGTATGCGTCACAGAGTAAATATTAATCTAAGCCTTCTAAATTAGAAATTGTCTGTTGTCTTCTTAGGAGTGTTCCCAAGAAAAACTCTCAGGGATTCATTTGAGATGTCTTTGCCTCTTCAGCCCACAGACAAATCATTTTCTTATTCCGTTTTTCCTCATACGTTTGTCATTTTCGTGGCCAAATGAATCTAATTTCTTGCCTGGTAATCATAAACCTAAGAAAACCTGCCCAAGTCCTCAAATCAACTTATTTAAAACAATGGAATCTTAGCAATCATCTTTCCATTAAAGATAAGATTCACTACAGTCTGGAAGGCGAGGCAGCTGTGCCCCTCGCGAGGAAGTCCAGCACTTTCCAAGTTTGCTCAGTTGGGGACTTTACACTGTTTAAAAAATTTTTTAATGTTTTTATTTATTTATTTATTTATTTATTTATTTATTTATTTTTATTGTTTTATTTATTTTTGAGACAGAGACAGAGCATGAGCAGGGGAGGGGCAGAGAGAGAGGGAGACACAGAATCCGAAGCAGGCTCCAGGCTCTGAGCTGTCAGCACAGAGCCCGATACGGGGCTCGAGCCCACGAACCATGAGATCATGACCTGAGCCGGTCGGACGCTTAACCGACTGAGCCACCCGGGCACCCCATAAAAATGTTTTTTAAGAGATAACATGGAATTTGCAGTTTTCGTACCGTGTGCCTATGCATTTGATTTTGTTAAAATTCTATGTATAGCACTTTGCCTTTATTCTTCTGAAATTTCATTATTATTTTAGTCAATGAAGACATTTTAAGATCCTGATTCTGTCATTCAGTTCATTGGCTGTCTCTCCAATTACATCTTTAAAGATGTCCTCTAGCGTGCCCGTAGAGGCTCCCCTCTGAATGGACACTACAACACAAATCAGTGTCCTTTAGGTAGGACTGTTAGCTGCGTTACCAGAGAACTATGTGTTTATCACTCCTAAAATTTTGTGTCTTACCCGTAAGGATGTGAGAAATTTGGCCATTAAAATCTTGTTAAAGTCAAGATATACTTTATCTACGGCTTTCTCTTGACTTAAAAATTCAGTAACTTCAAAAAAGGAAAGAACTGGAGCGCCTGGGTGGCGCAGTCGGTTAAGCGTCCGACTTCAGCCAGGTCACGATCTCGCGGTCCTTGGGTTCGAGCCCCGCATCGGGCTCTGGGCTGATGGCTCAGAGCCTGGAGCCTGTTTCCGATTCTGTGTCTCCCTCTCTCTCTGCCCCTCCCCCGTTCATGCTCTGTCTCTCTCTGTCCCAAAACGTTGAAAAAAAAAATTAAAAAAAAAAAAAAAAAGGAAAGAACTCTGCTCTTGGCTCTGAATCCATTTTGACTCCTTTTAAATCCCTCTTGCTTATCTACGTGCTCACGTATTAACAAATATTTGGATTATCACAAATATGCCAGCTCTCTCACACACGGTAGAATTGCACTTCACTTATTTGAAATCGTGTTCTCATAATTTTCTTTGGCCAAGGTCATGTGAGTGGAAGGAGAAATATATTACTTCTGGGAGGACACTTTAAGAATGAATCTGTCCCTTTAATCCTTTCTTCCCACTGTGTTGGCATCCAGAATGTCCCAGCCCGGATCCCATAGCGAAGGCATCACTAGAGGAAAGCCTCAGATGACCTACAAAAGATACATAGCACAAGCAAGAAATGAGCAGGAAATAGCCCTTCTTTATTTGCGATTTTGGAGTGTTTGTTAACGAAGCATGACCTAGCTTATACTGACTGATACATTATATTTACCAGTCTATGTTTTCTGTAGCCTCATCTTTTTTTTTAATTTTTTTAATGTTTATTTATTTTTGAGAGAGAGAGCACAAGCAGAGAGGGGCAGAGAGAGAGAGAGAGAGAGAGAGAGAGAGAGAGGGAGCACAGCATCTGAAGCAGATTCCAGACTGCAAGCTGTCAGCGCAGAGCCCGACATGGGGCTCAAACCCACAAACTGTGAGATCGTGACCTGAGCCGAAGTCAGATGTTCAATCGGCTGAGCTACCCAGGGGCCCCTGTAGCCTCATCTTTTGAAATTCAGAAGAGAATGTGCCCACCTCCAGTTTTCCAGCTCCTCTCTTCTTGAGATTACATCTGTCCAGTATTTCAGTATTTGTGTTTATAGGTTATCTGGGGCTGGCTCCTTGAATTTATTTAAAATGACTAGGTGCTTGGGGTGCCTGGGTGGCTCAGTTGGTTGGTCGTCCAAGTTCAGCTAGAGTCATGATCTCACAGTTCGTGGGTTTGAGTTCCACATGGGGCTCTGAGCTGACCACTCAGAGCCTGGAGCCTACTTTGGATTCTGTGTCTGTCTGTCTCTCTCTCTCTACCCTTCCCCTGCTCATATTCTGTCTCTGTCTCTCAAAAATAAATAAACATTAAAAAAAAATTTTTAATGCCTGGGTGCTTTATCACTACCTTCTTAGCTTGGAGTTCAATTCTTTCTTAGCAATATTTGTTACACTTTTCAATTCTCTGTAGTGAAGAAGGCAGAAGCTTTGCCCTTCTTCCTCTTTTAAAGATTTCTTTGCTTTTAATAAAGCTTAAAACTCCCTCTAAGTTTTCTTAAGCATTTTTCCTAAGTCTCAGTTTATTCTGGGAATTCAGTCTTCTCCCACCCTCTTGTAAGTTCATATAACACTTATCAAATTCACTATCTGAAATTATTTGACTTAATGTGATCTACTAATTGTTCCTGGTACATGCTGTGGTTTTTATTGAATGTTTTAATTTTTTAACCTTACTTACACATTTCTGTATCTCTCTTCACTTCTTAACAATTGAGTTTGACTTTTCCTTTTAAAGGTCATTCAATACCTAATATTTAGTGCTCAGTTTGAGAGGTTTTCCAGACACTTTAAAGTTTGCTAAAAATACTAATATTAACTGTCTTGGGGCACCTGGGCGGCTCGGTCAGTTAAACATCCAGCTTCGGCTCAGGTCATGATCTCATGGTTTATGAGTTGGAGCCACATTGGGCTCTCTGCTGTCAGTGCAGAGCCTGCTTCGGATCCTCTGTCCCCCTCTCCTTCTTCTCCTCCCCCCGCTCACTCATGTGCAAACGTGCACATTCTCTCACACACTCTCTCTCTCAAAAAAATAAACTTAAAAAAAAAAACTGTCTCACTTTTCCTTCTAATCCTCTCACAGACCCCAATATGACCTATGTATGTCTGGTCGAAATTACTAATCAGTTCCTCCCTGATGGTCAGTAACAGTTCCTTTTTTTTCCCCCTGTCTTTTTTTTTTTTTTTTTTTTTTAAGCTCTTTTATTTTCCTGTATCACTTATTCCAGGAACTTGGATTGCTCTGAAAAAAGGTTGGGTATGCTATTTCTCGTCAGCGTGGTAGAGCATGATTTTTACAACATCCAGGCATGAACATTTCATTGGCCCCAACAGCAAAAGGAAGGCCTTGGGAAATTCTAGTTTTCTTAGAACTAACCGGGCAATGGATTGAAATTTCAACATTTCCTTTTACTTACAGTTTAAAACCTTGTGCGTGTGTGCACGCGCGCGTGCACGCACACACACACACACACACAGCCTTGAATTCCTTTCCTCTGTTTATTTAAGACTGTGCCTTAAATACACTTGACCTCTTGCTTGTATGTAATACTTTGCCGCTCACCTTTGTATAAATATCCACCCACAAAACCCACGTCTACGCTTTTTAATTCTCAAAAAGGAGAGAGAAAAGATGAGAGAACGAAAGGGAGGGAGAGAGCAGGATGACCCATGGGGACAGAAGGACAAGGGGTGTAGACTGAGTGAAAAGTGCCACTGACCCCTCTGCAACACGACTCGCGCACTGAACAGCTCATCCCTTCATGAAAACGGATGGACTCAATCGGCTGCCCTCTTTCACCCCATCCTGTTTGCAATGGTGCTCATTCATGTAACAGCTGCTCAGGGTTGGCGGCCCAGTGTGTGAGGGGTACTCAGAATAGAAAAGTGGCCCTTTTCAAGGATGACTGCACACATCAGGCATTATCACTACTCAGTCCCTTAAATAAGTGTCGTTCACAGTTTAGTACAACGCAGGTGGAGGAAAAGGAATAGGAAAATGAGTAAATGAATATGTCAGATGTCCTCCATTCTCAGCTTTTCTTTCCAGAAGGTCTGTCTGGGGACTGTTTGCTGTGACCATAAACTCCTGAACACTTGCCTTGAACATGAGCACTCGAAGAGAAGAATCCCAGGACCGGGCCATCGTCAGAATAGCCGCGCATTTACCAGACCTCATTGTCTATGGAGACTTCTCTCCAGAGCGACCGTCTGTGGATTATTTTGATGGAGTCCTGATGTTTGTTGATATTTCAGGCAAGCACAAAGGGAATCTTTCATGTGGGTGGACGCACAGCTCGATTGCAGAGTGGGGTGGCCCATTTTGAGCTTTTGCACTATTACGGATATCGCTACGGAGAAAACAGGAGGGAGAGGGACAGCCTGTGTACCTGGCCCTCCTGTCTCCCCTTACCCAACACGTCCAGTCATGGGAAAACCTTTGAGATGCCCCGGTCCCATGCCTGGAACTTTAGACTCCAGTGTCCCGACAGCACTGACTCTAGTCCCCAAGCCCCATACGTATCCCAGGCAAACTTGACCTCAGGAAATGGTCCTCCAGATGTTGTTTACATCTTAACGGTAAACTTGTCACCTCTTCAGAAGTGTTTACATGTTGTATGTTTTCAATACCATGGGATGGAAGTTCTAGACCAGCTAAGGGAATTGCAGCCGTCCCTGTGCAAGGTGAGAAATTTGGAGGCAAGAGGTAGCTGGCATCCTTCCCTGACCCCTAAGATAATAAGCATAGACAAGGGGGGCTGCTGACGATCACTGAGAAGAAACCTTGCCCGTTCTTAAGAGCTGGAGCCCAGTGCTCTCCAATGAGTTCCTCTTGTCTTGCCTCTGGTTCCTCCAGGGAGCCTAGGAAACTAGGTGGACATTTCTTACAGGTTTTACTGCAATGACTGAGAAGTTCAGCACAGCCATGTACATGGACCGAGGGGCTGAGCAGTTGGTGGAAATCCTCAACCACTACATAAGCGCAATAGTCGAGAGTAAGTGTCCCCACGGGTTTCTGACTTACGTATGTTTAATTCATTGTCTCCCGGTGTTTTTTTTTTTTTTGGTGATAGCCTGACAGAACACTTACCTTTATTTTCCTCATGAAATGTGTATGAAACCAGTCTTTTTTTTTTGGAAACTAACATCGTGCAAGTGAAGGAACGTGATCAAACCTCACTAACACAGACTGAGGGACAGAATGTTTTGGACCAGTTAAAACACTGAAATAGAGATTACCTTTAAAGAACTTGAGTTATATTCAATGACTCAAAAAAAGCGAGCATCGACATAAGCCCACCGTAGTCATTAAGAGAATGTTGTGTGAACAGGTGAGTGATTTATAACTCACTTATTAGTGCTTTGTCTTCTAATGATGGAGTCGGAAGCACTTCCAACTGACTTTTCAACCTCTGCCGGCCATCTTGTGTGTATTCTTCATTTGAACTATTCATGAAGCAAAAAGTCTTACTCCATTAAGGTAAACTCAGGGTCTAGTCTTACTGGGCTCTACGTTCTCCAGCATTATCTTAATGGCACCCAACTAGACCAAAGTTCATGTTCCTTAAGAGCAGAAACTGTATCTACTTCCTGTTTGCATCCCACTCAGCACAACGGTGCTCAACAAATTTGTGACACACACACAGAGGAGAAAACAATGCCCACTTCTCTTGTAAAGCCTACATAAACAAAATGCAAGTTGGTAATAACACCCAAGCTGACCGTAGTTGTGCTTTTCCGGTTTCCTGATTCTCACTGCAATGCGGAGTCCTGTCATTCCTCCACTTGCCCATGCCACTCGAGCGTTCCATTGATCAGGAGAAACACTCCATTATCATGGGCATAGCTCACTGTCTTCAGACCTCACCAGAAACCCCACCTGCCTTCCTGTCTCTTCCCATTCACAGAAACAGACCACATACTAGTCTCGTTCCGTGTGCATTCTACAGTTGAGGAAACACCTCAGTGGGTATAAGCAACTTGTTTCAGGCATCTTTAGCATGAATTTATACTCTGAACTAATGTTCTCTTGAGCTAATTTCTATTCCACGGATGAAGAATGAATTCTTACTAGCTTTAAGGAATTGGAGTTTGATTTACCTTGTTTTCTTCTTTTCTCAGAAGTGTTGATTTTTGGAGGAGACATCTTAAAATTTGCAGGTAGGGGGGCTCACGGAGATGGGAGGGGTAAGGAAGGAATGCTGAGGTGCGCCTTGAGGAATGTTTGAAGAGTGTCTACCCAGATTTCAGACACAACAGTCTGAATCCCCAGACACAACTGATCCCCAGGGCAGGGCGGGGCAGGAGCCCTCCGTGTATCTGTCTCTTCAAGGTGATGCACTACTCGCCCTGTGGAAGGTGGAGCGAAGGCAACTGAAAAACATTATCACGGTGGTAATTAAATGTAGCCTGGAGATCCACGGATTGTTCGAGACTCAGGAGTCCGAAGAAGGCCTAGATGTCCGAGTCAAGATAGGTAAGCTTTGAGAAAGGGAGACGCTAAAGCAATCTGGACATGGGTGCTGACCCCTGAGGAAACTCTCTCCCCAAGAGAAGACATAGAATGGGGTGGAACACAGTGGCTCAGCCCGCCTATCATGTCTTGAACTTGGGAATTAAGCTAACCAGAATGAGTTTTGGCTACCTCATTTACCCCTTAGAACTTGGGCTAATCTTAAGATCTACCTCAGAGGCTCTTACGAAAAGTAAATTGAAATAGTTAGTGTAGTACCTGGCACAGCATAACCACTCCATGAAATACTCTTCATTATTACCATTACTGCTATTGTTTTCAGGTCTTACCGCTGTCAGTGATAGTCATTTAAAAGAACTATGTATCACTTATTTTATTTTATTTTTTATTTTCTTAAATTTACATCCAAATTAGTGAACTACGTATCATTTATAGTTGATACGTTCATACGTACATTTTGTGTACCTGTCACATTTTGCAACATTCTGTCTTTTGTTGCTCTGGTACCAAAACCTTTAACTCTCAACTTAAAAACAGAGGGCACATTGTTGGGATGGGACACCTGACTGTCAAAATACCTACTCCTTTTCTCCAACCTTTTCCCCTCTGGCTCTTGCCTGAGATTCAACCTTGAGGGTTTCTTTTTAAAAAAAATATTTGGCGGGGAAGTGGGGTGCCTGGGTGGCTCAGTCGGTTGAGCATCCGGCTTCGGCTCAGGTCACGATCTCACAGTTCGTGGGTTCGAGCCCCGCGTCGGGCTCCGTGCTGACAGCCCAGAACCTGGAACCTGCTTCAGATTCTGTGTTCCCTCTCTCTCTCTCTGCCCCTTCCTTACTTGTACTCTGTCTCTCTCTCAAAAATAAATAAACATTAATTTTTTTAATGTTTGTTTATCTTTGAAGTAAAATTTTTTTAACGTTTATTTATTTTTGAAGGAGAGAGAGACAGAATATGAGGGGGAGGGGCGCAGAGAGAGAGGGAGACACAGAATCTGAAGCAGGCTTCAGGCTCTGAGCTGTCAGCACGGAGCCCAACGCGGGGCTCGAACCCACGAACTGTGAGATCGTGACCTGAGCCGAAGTTGGATGCTTACCCAGCTGGTCCGCCCAGGCACCCCTGGTTTCTTTTTCAATGAAAGCCTCAATCTCTGATAAAATGCAAATCCTCTCCAAAAGGAATTACTAAAGTTGTTCTCTGCTGTTCTTAAGTACAAATACATTGAAGAAAAGAAAATAACTTTGGGGACTGATCGGGCCTTCTAGAGAGTTAAGTGTCAAGGAAAGGCGAAAAGTAGTAGCTGACTTTCTAGCCGTGGGACAAGAGAGGAGCTTTGGAAGGTCTGGGCCCACAGAGGCGTTCTCGGATTCCTGCGTAAAGTTTCAGAACCTCCGTTTTGCTCGGAGGTCGATTCTGACTGTTCCAAAAACCAGCGCTGCTGGGGAATAACCCGGAAATTCTTGTGCGCGCCTTCTTGCCAGGACTGGCTGCTGGCCACATCACCATGCTGGTCTTTGGAGATGAGACACGCAACTTCTTTCTGGTGATCGGTCAGGCGGTGGATGACGTGCGCCTTGCCCAGAACATGGCACAGATGAACGATGTCATTCTGTCACCAAACTGCTGGCAGCTCTGTGACCGGAGCATGATCGAAATTGAGAGGATTCCAGATCAGAGAGCAGTTAAGGTAGGTGTGATTCTGCTGCTTGCAGAAAGTTCCATCGGTCTGTGCCAGGGCTGTCCCCGCCCCCCCCCCGCCCCCGCCCATACCACCCCGTCAGGAAGACCACTGGGAAGGCTGGTCCCATGAAGCTTCTGGCCTGGAGACTCTCGGGTGCGTCAGCCTGAGTTACACTTACAGGCTTCAGGCCAGGAGCCAAGGCCCGGCGTTCAGGAGGAAATGATTAGGTTTCTCTGTGCTAAGGATGCGGACTTTGGGTGTGGAGGCCTGTGGTGTGCCAGTGCCCTTGCTTAAGGAAGAGGAAGGGTCCCCTGCCGACCTAGGAGCAGAGGGGTGTCGTTGGAGGTGTCGCTACTCAGCACCCTCCTAACTCAGGGCAAGGGATCACTGAGGGGGAGGGGTGGAGGGAGAGGGGCAGCCCTTTAGTGAGAGAAGAGAGACGCCCTACAGCCCTGCCTCGTAGCAGACACTGCGGTGAAGCTGAAGACCAACTATAAGCAGAATTGTCCTTGGGATATGGTCACTCAGCGACACTGGACGTTGAGCGTGTGTAGCAGGGAGGACGGCCGTGCCACCAGCCGCACCAGGAATGGATGCAAGGCCAACGGAGAGGAGGGGGAGGGTCCGGGTAGCTGCTGGCCGAGGCGAGAGACTCTCCTACACTGTGCATCGCTCTACGGCCCTCACACCGTCACTCCTCCCGCGGTGTCCCCCGGGATGCGTGACCGAGCTGGCTCACGGTGCCCTGTTCCCCATCTAACGCCATCATTCCTTAAGGATACCCTTAGAAATTGTTTTGCTTTAATTTAATTAATTTATTTATTTGAGAGAGAGAGAGAGAGAGAGAGAGAGAGAGAGAGGAAGGGCGAGTGGGGGAGGGGGGAGAGAGAGAGATTCTTAAGCAGCCTCCACACTCAGGGCAGAGCACGACTCGGGGCTCGATCCCATGACCCCGGGATCATGACCTGAGCCGAAATCAAAAGGTCGGACGCTCAGCCAACTGAACCACCCAGGTGCCCTGGAATTGTTTCCATTTTAATTAAATTTAGACGTGCAGAGAAGTTCAAAATTAATAGTTTCCATATACCCCTTCCCCAGCTTCCCCAAATGTGAGCATCTCTCATAATCAGAGTGCAGTTGTCGAAACCAGAAAACATGAACATCGATGCAATACTATTCTCTACTTGAAGGCCTTACTTGGACCTCACCGGTTTCCCGCTAATACCCTAGGTGGAATGTTCAGGTTTCTCTTCACGATCTCGCACTGCATTTCGTTGTCATTTTTACGGAGTCTCCTGCAGTCTCTAACAGTTCGGTGTTTCCTGGCCGTTATGTGACCTTGACACCTAAGAAGAGTATTGGCCACTTTGTTGAATGTCCCTCCCTTTGGTTTTGCCTGACACTTTCTCATTATTGGACTAGGGTTTACTCACATGGGGCGGGAGACAAGAATACTACAAAAATGAGGTTGTACCATTCTCCATGTATCGTACCAATGGGGTTCTTGATCCTGGTATGAATCTTCTTACTGGTGATGCTCCCCACTACATTTGTGGGCATCAGCCCCCTATGTCCTTTTATACTTAGAAGAAAGAAATGATACATAGTTTTACCGGGTTTTACTTAAATTGAAATGTTACGAAGGAAAAAAAAAAAAGAAGGAAATTCTAAGAGTGGGAAAGCACGCGGGTGAGCCCCCTGGTGGGGCCTTCTGTATATACACTGAAGATTTGAGATCTTAAGGACTAGTCAGAGAGACTTTTAGTGTGATCGTATCCAAATTATAGACCTCGGTTGTCTCAGTATGCCAGTCTCCATTTACCATGTCCATTTTAAGAGCATACTCCCTGCCCTTTGTGCTGAGTAATTATATTCAAAGGACCAGAAAATCCTCAGAATAACCAAAAAACTTCTCTTTTTTTTCTTCATTTAGGTGAATTTCTTAAAGCCGCCTTCTACTTTTAACTTTGATGAATTTTTCACCAAGTGTATGACTTTCATGGATTATTACCCTTCTGGTGACCATAAAAGTGAGTACGCTCCATGGACAAGAGCCTTGGCCTCTACCAGTGCTCAGTAGGGTCTTAACCAATGCCAAGGGCTCTGTTATAAGCGACCGGCCTCCTCAGTACAGCTCCCAGCGGCCCACAAAGGGGACCTTCCTCCCATTCCTCATGACCGTGATTCCAAGTATAACCCTCCTCAGGCCGTCCATCTCTGCTTTGGCAACGACTCTTCTCCCTTATCTTCTAAACATGTACAAGTCTGCCGCGTGATAAAAGGAAAAATAAAACTTCTATAAACCCTACTTTCTGCCCCTAACTTTCACCACCAAAGTTCTCAGAAGAGTGATCTGTATGTCTGTGCCTCCTCCTATCTTCTCATTTATTTATTCACCCAATAAACTTGGGTGAAAATTACATGTGCCTCGGGGGCGGGGGGGGGGGGGGGGTACGTGTTCACCTACTTTTCTGTCTTGAGCCCCTGACGTCTAGCTTCTAGCCACTTCTGTCTACTGAGACTGTTTAGGTCAAGGCCACCAATGACCATCAGACTTGCCAAAGCAGATGACCTCTCTTCATGCCTCATCCTAGCTGGTTGGTCTTCAGTTACCCTCTTTTTATGGACATACCTTCTTCTCTTCCCTTGGGTTCCAGAATATTCTTTCCCAGTTTTGCTTTTACACCTTAAGCCACCTGTTTTCAGTGACTTTGCTTACCCTCCTTCCCATTCCTTAAATGTTGATGATTCTAGGGATCTGTCCTTGACCCCCTAGTCTTCTCTGCTCACATTTTGGAGACCTATTCTATGTATCCATGCTTAACTTCCCTAGGATTCCCAGCAGGCTGGGACTAGGGTGAGGAAAAAGAGAAGCCTAGGGCATGATTTAAGGAGGCACTACTCATGGTTTTGCAAGCTTCTTGCCCCACATAAGACCCAGCCCTAACTGCCAGAATTCAGCCCAGACTTTTTGTCACGATTTCTAGACCCCTAAAAATATTGCCCATGGGTCATTTTAACTGGTGTCAAACAGGTACTCAGACGTTAACACGTTGTTAAAAAATGGTTAAAGAGGACAATCTGGGTGATGCAAACAAACTTCAATGCTTCATGAGGTGTGGACAGTCTCCTTGTGGAGACCCGCAAAATGGGGTGGAAGGCAAGAAACTTTTATAAGAGAAAGATTAAAGACCAAGGAAGTGACAGACAGAAAATATCTGAGGGGGGGTGGGGGGGGCGCATAGTCAACCTCGTTTAGGGTGAGAAGACCAAGAGTTGGCTTGGCATTTGGGGACTGCCTGGCTAGACGGACTGCATTTCCGGTCAAGTGGGGCATTTCCGGGGACTTGAAAGTTCTGAAGTTTCAGTTTGCTGACGTGGTGCCACAGGCTGGAGCAGCTCCATTTTGGGCCTAGAAATGTAGGTCAACAAGGTCTGAACACTGAGCCGCTTACCTTTCCCTAGGAATCGTTTCTTCCTCCAAACCAGAAACTTCAGAAACATATTTTCTTTAATTATTTTGAGTTTATTTGTTTATTTTGAGAGAGACAGAGACAGCGTGAGTAGGGGAGGGGCAGAGAGAGAAGGAGAGAGAGAGAATCCCAAGCAGGCTCTGCACTGTCCTAGCAGAGCCCAATGCGAGGCTCAAACTCACAAAAGGGCAAGATCATGACCTGAGCCGAAACAGAGTCGGGACGCTTAACCGACTGAGCTATCCAGGTGCCCCAGAAGCATCTTTGAATCAGCCTTTTTTTTCATCATCTACATCCGGGTCATAAATATTTTGAACATCACGAGTAGTAGATTGTACTTGTAGTAAGCTGTACTATGTAAGGGGGCAGGAGGTGGGGTAGGGGGGAAACAGTAGGAAAATTGACCAGGAAAGGCCAAGAACCCCAAATCTCCAGAGACGGAGAAAGTCCAGTGATACTCTTTAAGCTTTACCTCATCCCATCTCCCAGATCTTAATGGTGCCTTCAGTAAAGGGCTCCTTCAGGCTTGATTTTGGGCTTTGCGTTGTCACAATACAATTCTGATACTAACCACCTGGACTCGGCACAGATTTCATGGGTTACGTTCTCTCCAAGACTCTCCTCACTTCAGACACCAGCAGCAAGCTCCAGGGTCACCAGGCCACCTGCACTTCTGACCAACTGTCTATAAACTCCCAGTGCTCCCAATAATTTACTGGAGTGACTCACAGATCTTAGGTGCTATGCTTATGATTTTAGTTTTATTGTAAAGGACACAAATCAGGACCAGGCAAATCAAGAGACACATAGGGTAAGACCTGGAGGGCCCCAAACATGAAGTCTCTGTGTCCTCAGGATATTTCACCCTCCCTGTACATCACTGTAGGATTACCAACCAAAGACAGCTCACCCAAGCTTTGGGTGTTCAGTTTTTATTGGGGTTTTATTAAGAACGCATGGTTGATTGAATCATCGGCCATGTGGTTAAACTCAACCTTCGGCCCCCTTGCCCTCTTCAGGGGTCAGAGGTCAGGCTCATATCACATGGCTCAAAGTCACCACCCTTTCCTCACATGGTTGGTGTTTCCAGCACAACTAGCCCAATCCTGAGACCTCATTAGCATAAATTCCGCTGTGGTCCAAAGGGCCCACCATGATGAACAAAGACAATCCCATTACTTGAAAAATTCCAAAGATTTAGAAGTTACTTCCCAGGTACCAGGAACAAAAACCAGCCAAAGTCTTTATTTTACTACAGGCACACGTACCTCTCCATAACCATTGCCACTGCAGTAGCCTAAACCTTTATAATTGCTGCTCCCTTGCCTCTCTCCACAGTCTGTTTCATATCATTTCTTCTTAATTTCCAGTACTCACATGGGATTCCAGCCAGACTAGAATCTTTACCACAATTCCTTCTTTTGTCCAGAAGATATGGGCTTTTGTTTTTTGTTCTGTTTTTGTTTTTTTAAGTAGGCTCCGTGGAGCTCAACATGGGGCTCAAACTCAAGACCCTGAGACCAAGAGTCCCATGCTCTGCTGACTGAGCCAGCCAGGTGCTCCCTAGAAGATATGTTTTATCTTGTCAGTGGCGGGTCTGATTCTTTTGTGCTACTGAAGGAGAAAATGCAATAATTTTCCCCCATTGGTTTGCTATGTACTTAATTTAACAAAATTCAAGAATGGCTCGCACTCAGTCTATCTCTCTCTCTCAAAAACAAAATAAAAACATTTTTTTAAAAATTAAAGGGAAAAAAAAAAAAGAATCCTCATTGGATTTCCGTTGGTTCTGCTTGGCTGCTAGGTATCCCAGAGTCCCCTGACTGAACATAAAGACCACTGTCTGAGGGAAAGGAGACTAGGAGACTCCGGTCCCCAGCACTGCAGACCACACTTCCTTTTCTGACCCTGCCCCTCCTTCTGCTCTCTTAGACCTCCTGAGACTTGCGTGCATGCTGGAGTCCGATCCTGAGCTGGAGTTGTCCCTCCAAAAGTATGTGATGGAAAGCATATTGAAGCAGGTACTTTCGCAGTTTAATTTATTGGCTTTTGGGGTGTCAGGGATCCCGGACAACTGGAAAGATCAAGAAGACTAGTAGCTAGTAAAATATTTCACTGAACTAAAAAGAGATGGGGCCAACGTTCTCCATGTGTAGGTGACTATCACATTGGTTTTTCAGATCAGGATACTTTTAAGAGTTAAAGGAGGCGTTGTTCACTATGAGTTAAAGAGTTAAAGAGTTAAAGTCACCCTTTCTATATGCCAGTTAGCAGATCTCAAGTGAATTCACATTGGTACCATGTTTCTCTAAGTCACGTACCTTAGATCTTGAGCTTCGAGAGTTAACAATACAGACAATGAGAATGCCCACAACTACCCCCACCCCCTAAAATTTTCCCTTTGTGTTTGCTTAGATCTGGGCTCTCTTAAATGTATTAACTCATGTGAATTAGAACTCTCTCGCCACTCACCATATGCCAGGCATTCTGCTATTTCGTGTATTTATTCTTCACAATTCTTGCCAAATATCTTCATCCTCGTTTTACATGTGAGAAAACTGAGACCCAGAAGGATACCAGGAACTTTCCTAAGGTTATACAGTAAGAGACGTCGCCAGGGTTTGAACCTCGTTCTATCTGAATCCTACATTTTTTTTGCACAGGCTGTCCACCTTCCCAATATTTGAGTGTTTTAATCCTTACTTCCATCAAAATGCAGTTGTGCCCTGGAGGAAATCTTTGGGCAAACCTGAAGAGGGGGCAGCTGCCTTCATAGAGTGAGTTGAAACGGTATCAGAAGGCACCCTGCCCCCTTCAGTCCAGTTTAGAAGCACTACGTCCGGTCCCTGCGCTGTTGGACTCCTCAAGATTTCTGAAGCTCCAGAAAGCCCTCCCCCCTCTGCCTCCAAGAGATACAACACATTACACTTCTTCAGCTACAGCCAGCTGAGGGAAGGTCTACGGGAAGGGGCTACAAGATAGACTCCGGGACTTGTGGGTAGGAATGATGAACGTGGGGTGAAAAGATACAGCTACGCGGGCTGAAAGGAGGCAGAAGACAGACCTTTCACAACAGCACCAAGGCTTTTCCTGCACCTCAACCATAGAGATCCTTGGAGATGCAGTGGTTGCATTTTTCCAAAGCAAAACAGGATCGCCCGGTCCGACAGAATAATCTTTAGCTCACTTATTTACCGGGTTTAATCTTGAATACTATTTATTTATTTAATATGGATTTCTTATTCAGTGATTTATCTGAGAAATCAAAGGAAATCGTCGTATCAATTCGTTAGAAGTTATTCTTTTAGGAAAAGAATAAAATCACCTGACACCAGGACGGTGCCATCCAGTTAGGAAGCGTGACTGCTGGGTTTCCTATACGCAGTTCCTTTCGTTCGGAAGATACGGTGTTTGGGGGTTTGTTTTGTTTTTGTTTTTCTAATACTCTCCGTGGGGCTCAAACTCAAGACCCTGAGACCAAGAGTCCCGTGCTCTACTGACCGAGCCAGCCAGGTACCTCCTAGAAGATATGTTTTATCTTGGCAATGGAGGATCTGATGCTTTTGTGCTATTGAGGGAGAAAGCGCAGCAATTTTCCCCCATTGGTTTGCCATGCACGCAACTTAACAAAATTCAAGAATCATGACAGGCAGGCATGATTTGGGAACACCCTCCTTTCCCCGGGCTTGGGGTGGATGGACGTGGACAGAAGAGGGGAGCCGAATGACATATATACCTCCCCAGAGACGCAGGGGCGTGTTGTCACTGGAACATCGGACTAGGAGCCCGGAGATTTGGGTTCTGTGTGACCCTGGGAAACTTAACATTATTTCTCCACGTCTCCGTTATCTAATCAGTAAAGAGAGGACCATAATGCCTATTTTATCTCATTTGAGGATAAGGTGGGGTAGGATGTGAAAGTATTCCTGAAGGTCCCAGGCCGTGAACGTACCAGGTTGGATTACATAATAGGCTGTTCTTATCCCTAAATTGTAAGGGAGCCAAAAGGAACAGTGCTTGTCTCTGTTACTGTGACGGCTCCTACTGGCCCTAGGGAGCTAGCCATTGGGGCAAGGATGTGGTTGCTGGCCAAAAATGAGCAAGTCTGTGAATTCACTTTGAAAGAGATTTTGATAGAGCAGATCTCCATCTGCTCGACTTTGGGCTGCCTCCGCCATGTTGTACGTCGTGCGTTCCGGTAACTTCAGCTCCCCAGAGGATCGCAAAAGGCCAGCGGCCTTCTTGGGGGTGGGGTTGCAACAAAGAATCCACTGCCAAGGATCCGGGCTAAAGAAAGCCGCTCTCAACTCTGCAGATCGATGACAAACAGCTTCGGGGTTACCTGTCGGAGCTTCGCCCTGTGACCATTGTGTTCGTGAACCTGACGTTTAAGGACCAAGACAAGGCAGAAGTCATCGGCTCGGCCATCCAGGATGCCTGTGTGCACATCAATTCTGTCCTGAGGGTCTCCCGAGGCCAAATCAACAAAGTCTTCATGTTTGACAAGGTAAATGTGAACTGAGGGGCGGAAACCTACCAATAAGTTAAAGTTGGCGTTCACACCTATGGACGTTGGTGAGAGGGAGAGAACAGACACTTCTCACCTAAAAATATCTGTCTCTATTTGGACTTCTAGAAATAGCTTGTATGGTGGATATGGCCCTTACTGCGTGCCACCCATTATTCTCAATACTTCACACGCATTAACTCATTTCCTCCCGCGGGACTACTCTAAGAGGTAGGTGCGGTTGTTGTTGTCCCCATTTTACAGATGAGCGTCCTGAGACAACGCGAGATTCAGTTTTGCTCATCATCATCCCGTTAGTAGGTGGTGGGCCGGATTCGAGCCCAGGCAGTCCGCCTCCCCGGTCTCTGCCCTCAAGCACTGTTGCCCGACTAGCTCTTGCCATGTGCACATCTCCAGCCCAGCGTATAGTGCATCTCCTGGAGACTTTAGGTCACGTGTCTGGTGACTTTCACGCTCCAGAAGCCTGTGTCCAATATTCCCTACCTGCCGCGTCTACACCTCCAGTTCCCCTTCCAGCTTCAGCAGGGGGAGGGAGGCTGAGTGGGGTGGAGGGGCACCTGTAGCTTCTGGGTGTTTGGTGGTTTTAGTAAGTTTATTTACTTCTTTTGAGAGGGAGTGTGTGTGAGTGGGGAGGGCCAGAGACAGAGGGAAGGAGAGATTACCCAAGCAGGCTCGAATGTCAGCGCGTAGCCCAAGAACTCACAAGCCGTGAGATCGTGACCTGAGCTGAAATCAAGAGTTGGACACTTAATCAACTGAGCCATCCAGGTGCTCCACTTCTGGATATTTTTAATCTGCTCCTTTAAAAAAAATTTTTTTTAATGTTTATTTTTGAAAGAGAGAGAGAGAGAGAGAAAGTGCAAGCAGGGGAGGGACAGAGAGAGAGGGAGACACAGCATCTGAAGCAGCCTCCATCCAGGCCCTGAGCTGTCAGCACAGAGCCCCATGCAGGGCTTGAACCCACAAACTGCGAGATTATGACCTGAGCCGAAGTCGGATGCTTAACAGACTGAGCCACCGAGATGCCCCTTTTAATCTGCTCTTAATAGGTTCAGAGAAAAACAATGTGGTGACCAAATTACCACAGAAGTGCTAGGAGAATTGATTCCCCATCTCAAGTTTTTGCATCGTAAGAGCAGAGCACTAAGTCACTGCCCCACATTCACTCATTCACTAATTTGAGAGCATTTATTGAGCATTTGGTAGAAAGGGTTACCCTCTAGTCTTTGCACAGACCTGAATCAGGGCTTCCTTTATCCCATCAAGATAGAACCCAGCGCCAACTGGGATCTGACCCTTAGATTCTTTTTGGAGAGGGTTAAAGAAATCGAGGCATTCTCTTTTGCATTTCATCAGGATATGTCACGTATACAGACTGAAATTTGTAGCCCATCATCCTTTAATTATTATGCTCTTTTCTTATAGACAACAGCATCTGACGCAGGTAATTGTTTAAGTGATTGATACTAGGATTGCAAAGCTTCAGAGTTTAATGTCTGCTTGGAACAGTTAAGTCTATGCCAAGAAAAAGCCCTGTCAGTTTAAGCCATTATCCCTAAGAATAATAACAATATCTGAAAAGAACTTTAGAGTTCACAAAGTATAACTGTATACCAAGTTTACATTATAAATGTATATAATGTTTTATATAAACTTACATATATAACATTAAGTTTATAAAAGTGTATATACTGTAAAGTACATGTTTGGGGCGCCTGGGTGTCTCAGTCGGTTGAGCGTCTGGCTTCAGCTCAGGTCATGACCTCACAGTCCGTGGGTTCGAGCCCCGTGTCAGGCTCTGTGCTGACAGCTCAGAGCCTGGAGCCTGCTTTGGATTCTGTGTCTCCGTCTCTCTCTGCCCCTCCTCTGCTCACGCTCTGTCTTTCTCTCTCTCTCTCAAGAAATGAATAAACATTAAAAAATACAAATAATAAAGTCTATATTCTATACAAAATACAGAATACATGTAATATACTATGTAGAGTATACACATGCTGTAAAGTAGCCTGCAAAGTTATACATGTGTATGTGTATATGCATAGAGCCCTCATTTTAGGAGCCAGAGCAACCTTCGCAGGTCTATGTCATATCCATCTGCAGATCGATAAACTGAAGTTCGCTGCGCGTAATTGACTTATCCAAGTTCCCACACTTGTGAAGCGGCCTGAGAACACAGATTTTCTGACTGCAGAGCGGGTGCCTTTTCCACTGCTCTGTGCTGTTTTCTCAGATTTAAACTCAGCAGCGCCTAGTGTAAGACCTTGGCCGCAGGGGGAGAGACAGGTGGGTGCCCACAAATAGCCCAGCACAACCCATTGTCTCTGGAGAAAAGCAAGCCCTCCTCAGGCTAGAAGTCAGAGGACGTTTCCTAAAAATAAAATAGATGTGTGAGAAATCACGATCAAGGGTGACTCAGAAAGTGAGTGTTGCTGCCCTCCTTCCAGTAGCCTTCTGGCTGGTTCAGTTTAAATTTTTTTTTTTTAATGTTTTTTAAAATTCATTTTAGAGACCGAGACAAAGCATGAGCAGGGGAGGGGCAGAGAGAGGGAAACAGAATCCGAAGCAGGCTCCAGGCTCTGAGCCGTCAGCACAGAGCCCGACGTGGGGCTCGAACCCACGAGCCATGAGATCATGACCCGAACCCAAGTGGGTTGCTTCACCCACTGAGCCACCCAGGTGCCCCCGGCTGGTTCAGTTGAAAGATGGCCCTCCGCCAGCTGTGTGTGCTGACTCTCTCCCTCACAGGGCTGTTCCTTCCTCTGTGTCTTTGGTTTCCCTGGGGAAAAGGCTCCTGACGAAGTCACTCATGCCTTGGAAAGTGCTATGGATATATTTGACTTCTGCTCTCAGGTTCACAAAATCCAGTGAGTGTTGACCCTGTTCCCATCTGGTGGACCCTGACCTTTTCGTAGCATATGGGGAGATAGCACAAACGGTCAGGGGACAGGAGGGAAGGAGAAGGCTGTCGTTGACTGGAAGCCCTTCTGTTCGTACTCATTCCTCGGGGCCAACCCAGCCGTGATGCAGCCATAGAGGGATGGTGAAGGCAAAATGCAGAAAAGGACACTCTTAAAAAGTCAAGACATAGCAGGTTTGCAAGAAAACCTACTTGGGTTGCCTGTCTATGCTCTGGCTTCTTGGTAGAGGTTGAACTCCCAACACCGTATGGGAGACTTGAGTTGATTTTGAAAAAAAATTGTAAGCTTATTTATTTAGTTTGAGAGAGTGAGTCGGGGAAGGGCAGAGAGAGAGAGAGAGACAGAGAGACAGAGAGAGAGAGAATCCCAAGCAGGCTCTGTGCTGACAGTATGGAGCCCGATGCGTGCCTCGAACCCACAAACCCTGAGATCATGACCTGAGCCAAAACCAAGAGTGGGACCCTTAACTGACTGAGCCCACCCAGGTGCCCCTTGAATTGATTTTTTTCCTTCACATTTATTTATTTTTGAGAGACAGAGAGAGACAGAGCATGAGCAGGGGAGGACAGAGAGAGAGAGGGACACAGAATCCAAAGCAGGCTCCAGGCTCTGAGCTGTCAGTGCAGAGCCCGACGCGGGGCCCCAACCCAGGAATCACGAGATCATGATGTAGGCCGAAGCCAGACGCTTAACCGACTGAGCCACCCAGGTGTCCCTTGAGTTGATTTTTAATAACTGAGAGATGCAGTGAGTCCTTGGGTTGGAAATTTATATACTGATCTGATCTCAAGATGATCCACTCACAGTTAAGCTGTTAAGAAGGTCAGGTTTAGCATCCCCAGCCCGGGCTGCCTAAGAGCCCAGGCCCTCAGGTTTGCCTCGCCCAAGCACCCCAATGTCCCCAACTCGGGGCTCTACTTTAACAGGTACCACCCCCCTGGCTCTAAGCATTTCTGCCACGTCAGCCCCTCGTCATCCACCCGTGCAGCCACGCTCATGTATTAACTAAGCTAGCTTTTGACGGCCACACACTACATCTGAGTTCCTCCATGGCTTTGTTCTTTCTCACCGTAACAAACATCGTTGAGTTGGTTACAATGCTTACAGTGTCACTCAGCAATTCAAGTCCACCTGCGGGGGTGAGAGGTTATTTTCCAGAAAAGTGGCTCAGATGGGTATTGAAAAGTAGCAGGAAAGGGAAGTGATTTGTCACTTCTGAGAACTTAGTTCTGCGTCTCAAGCTGTGTCTCCTTCGCACGTCCGGGCCCTGGGCAGTCGCCCTAAACTCCCCACAAGGGAAGACAGTTACTTATCGAAACGCCTCCCTGCCCCCCTGCCCGTTCCCCTGCCCCATTCGTCATCGTGTCCCCAACCTCCCCACTTTCTCTCTGCTCTGTACCTTTCCCTTACAACTCTCTTGCTTTCTCCCGGATGCCAGTACCGTTTCCATCGGCGTGGCCAGCGGGATCGTCTTCTGTGGAATCGTCGGACACTCTGTGAGGCATGAATACACAGGTGCGCTGAGCTAACTCCTCCTCTCTCCTCGCCTTGTCCTCCGGCCTTGGGGGAGGAAGGATAGCTAAGTGAGACAGGGGCCCTGCCCTCTGAAAGCTTGGAGCCTTCCAGGAGGAGCCCAGCCACGTAGCTTTGCCCCTTGGCAGCTCGTTGCTTGCAAAGCGTGGGTTTCTGAGCTGTGCGTGCATATCAGAGATAAGTAGTCGTTCGTGGGGATCTGTAGAGGCTGTAAGCGCATGGCATGAGGCCGCCTTTATAACCCTTTCCTGTGAACATTAGACAGTTACTCCTCGTAATTCCTATTAAAAGTCCCTAAAGAACATGCCACTTGGGGACAGTGTGTTCCAGATTGCATTCTGCTAGTTCGATGGCTCTTTTCTCCCCGGCCTTTGCCCTCCTCCCTTCTGTTTCAGTGATTGGCCAAAAAGTCAACATAGCTGCCAGGATGATGATGTACTACCCAGGAACCGTGACTTGTGACTCCGTCACCTACAGTGGCAGCAACCTCCCAGCCTACTTTTTCAAAGAGCTTCCAAAGAAAGTCATGAAAGGTGTTGCGGACCCCGGACCCGTCTATCAGTGTTTGGGACTGAATGAGAAAGTGTGAGTGTGGGGCGTTGATTTTGCGGTATTCTTTTTTTAGTAAAGAAGTGGGAAAATTAGGATAGCGAAAACCATCAGTCACCCGTGCCCGATTTGAACGCAATTTATGAAACTGAAACCGATTCCTTCCCCAGAACGAGGACCAGATTTCCCAAATCCTTCGTCCTTCTCTATCTTACTGATAGTATAGCATCACGATAGTGGTATGAGCCCATCCTGCCCTCACTACTGATAATCTAGGGGTGATTCTTCAAAGGTGGTGCAAACTGAACAGAGAACCCCTCATTTGAGTATCTTTTGGGACCCAGATGGACACAGCGGCCAACCATTAAGTATTTACTGATCGTACCAACTATGTGCCAGGCATGGATGGGACTAAAAGAGTGTGAGATATTTTTCCTCCTCTCGGTCTTTAGTGAAATCTGTTCCCCAGAAGCCCAGCTTAGATACATAGGGATCCCCTTGGAACTTAAAGTCCTTCAGCGGCTTCCATTTTCATGATAATGTTCAAATCCCTCAAAATGACATACAGCCATCTGCCTTTCCAACCGTATCTCCTCCTGTGCCCTCTCCTCTGGGCTGTCTAAATAGAGTGTCTTCCCCATCCCCTCCCCCCCCCTTGTCTACTGGGACAACCACAGTCAACTTAGCATTTTCCTCCTCTCTGTAACTCTAGCACATACCCATCACGATTGCTGATCTGATACACATTATGAGCTTTTTGATGATAGTAGCTATTTCCTGTTCATTTTTAATACTCCCAGGGCTTGGCACATAGTAGGCACTCATTAATAACAAGTAAATGAGTAATACGGAAAGTGGAAAGGTATTTATTCTTTATATTAGCGAGCTAGAATCTAGGTCTTAAAGGATCATATAACAGTACCAGGGCTGCAGTTGGTTCAAGGAGACTTTATTATTCATCTTTGTATTCCCAGGGTTCAGCACTGTACTTGGCATGCATAGACCATCAATAAAATGCTGTGTGAATAAGTGAATGAATACTACTAATTTTTTTGTGTGAGTCCTTATTAAGTGTTAGGCACTTTACCTCAAAATACGTAATTTATTCTTAGTGTCAGCCACATCAGGGAGACACTATTATTGTCTCCACTTTATAAATTTAAGAGCTGAGATTCAGAGATGCAACGACTTGTCCGTGGTCGTAAATCTGGCAAACAAAGAGCCAAGATTCAAAATGCCACAATAACGCTCCGTTATAGGAAGCCCCAGTAAATACAGTGGTATACCACAGTAAATATTTACTTATCCCACAAATATGTGGGACCCAATTGATCTTGGCTGGGTTTGGCTGATCTTGTCTATGCCTGTTCACATGCCTGGAGTTCAGCAGTTTGTTGGCTGATCCAGGACGATGTCGGGGGGGCGGGGGGAGGGGGACGGTGGGTAGGTGGGAAGTTTGGCTGATATAAATGAGACGATTTGGCTCTATGTGTGCCATCCTCCATCGGCCTGGCCCAGGCCTGTTCTCATGGCAATATCAGAAGAGCAAGAGAAAGCAAGCCCAAAGGCCAAGCATTTGTCAAGCCTCTGTGTCCTGTTTGGTAACGTCCCACGGGCAGGGGCACCTGGGTGGCTCGGTTGGTTGAGCGTCCAACTCTGGATTTCAGCTCAGGTCATGACCCCAGGGTCACGGGATCGAGTCCCGCATCGGGCTCCACACTGAGCGTGGAGCCTGCCTGAGATTCTCTCTCTCTCCCTCTGTCCCTCTCCCCTGCTCGCTCTCTCTTTCTCAGACAAAAATTAAAACGAACAAACAAACAAAAAAAACCCATCCCATTGGCAAAGCATCACAAGGATAAGCCCACAGCAGGAAGGCTCTGTAGAGTGACAGAGCCCAGGGCGTAGATACAAGTAGGGATCAAGAAGTGGGGCCAGGGGCGCCTGGGTGGCGCAGTCGGTTAAGCGTCCGACTTCAGCCAGGTCACGATCTCACGGTCCGTGAGTTCGAGCCCCGCGTCAGGCTCTGGGCTGATGGCTCAGAGCCTGGACCCTGTTTCCGATTCTGTGTCTCCCTCTCTCTCTGGCCCTCCCCCGTTCATGCTCTGTCTCTCTCTGTCCCAAAAATAAATAAACGTTTAAAAAAAAAAAAAAAGAAGTGGGCCATTAATGCAGTCCGTCTGCCACAGAAATTCAGGACCATCTCGTCCCAAAGGCTGCCCTCCTCATAGTTCTTCTATACCATTTCTGCAGATGAGATAGTGTCGAAATGCACATACAAATACGAACAGGCCTGGGTCCTGCCCTGAAAGTTCACAATTTAATGGGGAAGACCAACATATACAATACGCCCCGTGAGCTGTGTATTACGCGGAAGTTGGTACGTGCTATAACAGAGACGTAACACAACGGTATGGCAGTGCAGACAAGGGGATGGTCCACTTGACTAAAAAGTGGACCACTTTCCTTCAAGAAACAGTAGTGCGCAGTGGGCAAGCGTGTATTCACTGGCCCAGTTATAGATACTGATTCTGTCAGTATTCTCCATTCCTGCCACCACTCCCCATGGGATCTCGGGCAAATTAAATGCTCTGCATCTCAATTTCCTCATTTGTAAAATGGATATAATCGTACCTTCTTCATAAGGTTTTTGTCCGGGGTAAAGGGTGATACGTGGGCGGAGGACTTGAAACCATGCCAGGCACACAGCATGTGCTCACCAAATCACCGTCTGGGCACTTGGTGGAATTTTCTATATTTCCGGGTTCTCACTCTAACATCTTTTCTTTTCTTCTCTTCAGCATGTTTGGTATGGCATACCTCATCTGCAACAGAAATGAGGGCTACCCTTTGCTGGGTAGGTAGTAAGCCGTGATTTTGAAGCTTCTTTACTGAACTATAACAAAACATACAGAAAAGAATACCAGCGTTAAGCGTGCCTCCTAACGAATGATCACAAAGTGGGCGTACAATCACCTTCCAGGCGAAGAAATGGAAAAATAGATTCCTGTGTGTGTCTTTTGGCGAACACACGTACGTGTTTCTGTTGAGGTTCGGGAGATGGTTTGGGAGATGATACCAAATAATTGTCCAAAATGGTTGTATTTACTTATATGCTGACCCGCAGTGTTAGAGGGGAGTTCCTCATCCTCACCAACAACTTCGTTTTAAGTCTTCATAATTTTAATAGTTCTGTTGGGTGTGTGGTAGTGTCTCACTGTGATTTCCATTTGTGCTTCCCTGATACGGCTGAGTTCCTTTTTCATATATTTGTTGGCCATTTGGGCATCATCTTTTATAAAGTGTCTATACAAATCTGCTGCCTACTTTCCAGTTGGGTTGTATCTTTATTTTAGATCTGTTGGCATTTTTTGTATATTCTGGACACAGGTCCGCTGTCGTTTGTGTTTCTTGTACGTAACTCCTCCCATCCCGTGCTTGCCTTTTCACCCTGTTAGCGATGTGTTTGATGAACAGAATATTGTATTTTAGTGTAATCTAGGTTATATAAATCTGGTCTTTGACAGTTAGTGCTTTTGTACACTGTTTAAAAGTTTTCCGTCACCCCAAATCGTGAAGACCTACTTTTGAATCATGAAAATCTTCCAGAAACTTTGTTTTTACCTTTTACATTTAGATCTATGATCTATCTGGCAATGGCAGTGATGTTTTTGTGATTCTTGGTGACAGGAAGCGTATCAAGAGACAGCTAACTTGAGACAAGATTAGACAGGGAAGGGGGCCTAAAATGAGGTAAGGATACACCCTCTGGGGGAAGAGACCGTCATGAAGATAGGCCTGTGGAATCTGAAGACAGCCATTTCTAGGAACACTTGTAATTTTCTTCTGTTAGATGAACATCCCTAAAAGTATCATCCTAAGTTAAATCCCGGTCCTAACTGTGTTAGGACAATCAGGAGGAGGCTCTGTCCCACACTTTGGGGGGATATCAGGACAGAATCTTGATTTCAGCAGAGCAGAAAGAAGGCAGCGGTTCCAGAACTGAAAAGGGTACTTGGATCCTCAGTAGTGTGTTTTTCAGAGTCTAATCACTTCTTGTAAATACAGATTCCCAGACGCTTGAAGGCTGGAAAGGAGAAGGAATGCTCACCCTCACCCTCCTCCGAGGCCTTACTGCCTGTCCTACGATATGATTGTTGTCACGGCGACTGACAGCAAATGGAAGTCCTAACCCCCTTGTATAAGACCAAGGACTCCATCCGACCGCCATAGCAGGCCACATTGGCACAATCTGCTTATGTTTCCCAATCTGGTCTGGGCGCCTCTTTGCCCTGATTCCATCGCTGTGAGGTAAAGATCAAGCCCACACAACCTTTCCTTATCGCTCTAGCCAAAAAGAAACTTGTCAGAGGTGAGGACTATAGGAAATACCCTTTTTTTTAACAAGAGTTCCTGAAAATGAAATCGTATATGCTAACAGCATAGATGTTAACAAACCTATACTCAAAAAGTGTCCCAGATATTAGGGCCTCGTTGGGAGAGAAACAAGGTGACGTGACTTTTCTGAGTTACCTCCGTGAGGTTCAGGCCAAAGAAGAGTGTGACGCATCTCACAATATTGAAGTTCAAATGCATTTTCAGAGAGGGAACGTTTCCCCCAAATGAAGCAGTGAAATCTGCAGAGTGGTTCTCGCTGAATCGCCCGGAAATTTGCCTTACCACGTAAACAGTCGGCTGCTTTGTATAAAACATCTAAGCTTAGAGTAATCGTCCTGGTTTTCGCTAGACGTTAGATAACACCGGGCTATGTGTTTGCTCTGTGAAGGGGTCCAAAATGGTCCCACCCCCACCCCCGCCAGCAGTGACCAATCCAGCAAAGAAGAAAGAGCCAGCCCTGAAAGGTTCCCAAAATTGTGGGCTGGGTTTCAGATCTCAGGCAGGCTTCCTATTACATATATTTAAAAAGATGTAAGAAACACATGGCGAGCATGTGTTGAGTTTCACGATCAGAAAAAGACTATATTTTATAATGTAGGTTGTTCCTGTGATAGAAATAATCTACACATGACTTTTGAAAGCAAGTTGAATTTTCTTAGTACGGATAATGTTTCCAGTAGCCCTGAGATAAGGATCATTTCTCATAGAAGAGAGCAAGTTTCTTTCACAGAAGTAGGAATAAAAAATGTTTTCCATAATTGTTTAACGTGGGAACCCTAATTTAATAAATTTATTTCCCAATGTAATCTATAGATTACTTCTCATGTGCTATAGAGGAAAAGAAAAAGGAAAAGAACACAAGCGCCAGGGTCAGACAACCCTGGTTTAATTCTGGGTTGTGTAATCCAAGCAGTTTGCTACCTTAAATCTCCGTTTTCTACACTAAAATTAAATGGACGTTATAATAAGCGTTCTAAGAATACTTGGCCTCACAGCGTGTGGGGATCAGATAAGACTGTAACTAGAAAGCTCCAGAGAAAGGTTTCAAAAATTTTTAAAGTGCACAGTCTCTCAAGAAAGGTCATGAGCAATTCCATGGGAATTCTAAAGGTATTTGTAGGAGCGTGATCACTATGTGTTTTTTTTATATATGTCTCGACTACTTTATGTTGATTAGGTTTGCTCCCTTTTTAAAAAATGCAAATTACAGGACGTGATAAGGAGATCAAATACTTCATGTGTAGTATGAAGGAATTTTTGGTGTCCAACTGCAGCCGAGTCCTAATGTACGAAGGATTATCAGGATATGGAAAAAGCCAGATACTTATGGAAATTGAGTATCTGGCCCAAGGTGAGAACCACAGGTGAGTGTCGTTTCTTGAGAACTCAGAGATTCCTGATGTCCTTAAGAGTTTCACTTATTGTCATGTTCCTCTCCTCGATATAATTTGCCTTTTGTGAACTGTCAGTGCAAAGACAGAGTATGCCCCGTTACTTCCTGTATCTTACTGGATTCAGTGACATCGCGTGTGACAGCCGGAAGGGGCGCCATGAATTAGCTAACGCAGTCTATCAGTTACTGGGTGCCATGCCCTCTGTACTAAATAGGTAATAGATGATAAACAGATTGAACTAAGAAAATGAGAAGCTGGGCTGACCCCTGGAGATCCCGATTTAATGCCAGGCGGGGCTTGGATATCAATATTTTAAAGCTTCCTAAGTAATCCCAGTGTGCGGACACTTTGAGAACTCCTGGCATGGACGTTGGGGGCAAGATCGGGTCAGCAGAACCAACAGAAATTTATCCAGCTGGAGATAGAGAATGATAGGCCTCTGGATTCTCTCTCCTTTGGAAGGCAGAGCTAATGTACTTATCTCACCCCGTTCATGTGTTTTCATACAAGAAATGTCACGTGGCGCCTCACGGACAGCGTGATACTCAGTGGCGGTGACGGTGACTGAGGTGATGATGGTGTCTCATGTCCCTTCACCATCGGACCTCAAGCCTTTAAGGGGAATATGCTTAGAAACCTTACATTGCCTGTATTTCTACTCTTTTTTCAATGTCAAGCCTGCGAAAGGCCAGTTTGTAAATATCTTTAACGTCGCTGGTTATTCATAATAACCAGAAGACATTTATGTATTCATTCATGTATTCCGTCACTTATTGAGTACCTACTGTGTTCCGGGAACTGTTGAGGGCTGTATTTGTTTGCTAGAATTGTCATAACAAAGAACCACAAACTGGGTGGCTTCATGGGCAGAAATGCATTGCCTCCGGGTACTGGAGGCTGGGAGTCGGAGACCGAGGTTGACAGCTGGGTTAGTTCCTGCTGACGGCTGTGAGGGACACTCTGTTCCATGCCTTTTCCCCTAGCTTCTGGTGGTTGGCTAGCAATTGTAGGCTTGTAGAAACATCACCCGATCTCTGCCTTTATATAGTGTTCTCCCTGTGCCTTGTCTGGGTCCAAATTTCCCCTTCTTAATTTTTTTTCAACGTTTACTTATTTTTGAGACAGAGAGAGACAGAGCATGAACGGGGGAGGGTCAGAGAGAGAGAGGGAGACACAGAATCTGAAACAGGCTCCAGGTTCTGAGCTGTCAGCCCAGAGCCCGACGCGGGGCTTGAACTCACGAACCGCAAGATCATGACCTGAGCCGAAGTCGGACGCTCAACCGACTGAGCCACGCAGGCGCCCCAAATTTCCCCTTCTTATAAAGAAACTAGTCATTTTGGATTAGGGGCCCAATCTATGCCGCTACATAACTGCTCACGGAAGAGGAGAGAGAGAGACGATGAAAATAGGATCGGTGAGGACAGTGATAGAGGTGTGCAACCGGAATACTGCAGAAGCTAGGACAAACCCAACCTTGTATGTAACGCAGCCTTGGGGCTCCAGGAAAGATTTCCAGGAGGCTGCACCTGAGCTGAGATTTGCAGACAAGCAGGAGACGAGGGGTTACCAGGGGCTGTGAGGAGTGGTAAGCTTCCAGGCTGGGGAGATAGCCCGCACGAAGGCACGGGGAGAAGAAACCACTCTGGGTGTTCAGGGAGGTCTCACCAGTTCGTTGGCAGAGGATGGACTGCTGGGCAGAGTGGCAAGAAATGGCACACTGAGACCCGGAAAAGGCTTGTATGTCACAGAAAAGAAGCATAGGCTTACACCTTTTGGCAATGGGAACCACGGAAGACTTGCAGATCGGAGAGAGAATTGGCATCGATCCCGTTACGTCGGGCTTCTGTAAAGGTGGTGCGTCGAATCATGGCGCTAGGCAAGGGTAGGAGCATGTTACACAGCAGTGCGGGTGAAAGTCTGAGGGCCTAGAGCAAGGTGGTGGGAGTGGGGCCGTAGAAGAGGGCAGAGTCAGGGTCAGTTAGGAGGGCTCAGGGTCATAGCGGGATGAGGGGGTGTATCTGAAGCAGGAGTAACGAACAGCTTCCAGACAATATAGGAAAGTTCTGTTGTAACTGACTACGAAACACCGGAGCGTTCCTTTGGTCTTTCTTGTTTTCGAAACATACATTTAAGAACTCTCTTCTGCTTCTTGGCTTTCTCACGAACAGGACTATCGCTATCGCGTTGACTAAGATCAGCTTCCATCAAAATTTTTATACCATCCAGATATTCATGGCCACTGTACTAGGTCTCGATACTTGTAAACATTATAAAGAACGACAGACCAACCTTCAAAATAAAGTCAAGACACTGTTGGACGAGAAGTTCCACTGTCTTCTGAATGACATCTTCCACGTCCGGGTGAGTCACTAGATCTGACACCTGCAGGGAAGAGGGACAGGGCCCGCGCAGCGACCCCTGCCTGAGGTCTGATGCCTTAGCGTCTCTTTGCCGTTTATCGCCTTTTTCCTTTCTCATGTGGAGAATCTGGGTGATGAGGAGATGGTTCCCAAACGTCTTTGAATGAGCATGCCCCTTCCTGAGACATTGGAGGTATCTAGAAATACCATACTCAAAAAAATCCCAAACGTGCTGATTTGTTTTGCTCTCACCTTCCCATCGTAGCTACTCTGGACTAGCTGGTCCAGGAGACTGCCAGTGCAAAGACAGAGTATGCCCCGTTACTTCCTGTATCTTACTGGATTCAGTGACATCGCGTGTGACAGCCGGAAGGGGCGCCATGAATTAGCTAACGCATGAGGATCCGATGGCACAGAATGGGAAAGTGATTCGCCCCGAGTCACGCAGCTAGTAGCGCCCTTTGCTATGTTCCCATACTTGATCTTCTCCTGATTCTTTGTACAGTTCCCTATTTCACGAGAGGTTTCCAAGATGACCACCTTCAGAAAGCAAAAGCAGTTGGAAGCATTGTTTATGAAGATCTTGGAGCAAGTAAGAGCAGCTGTGGGTCGAGTCGGGGGCAAGGGCAACTGGGAGGTGGCCGGGGGGGTTCAGACGCCACCGGCAAAAGGCTTCGACCGGTGTGAGAGCTTTATCCTAACACAGCCCGCGTCTCGTTCTCCTTTCTTCCTTCCAAACCTCAAGTCAAGAGTCCGTTCAGAATTTAGCTGTGCTTGAAAGGGGTCCCTTTAACATTACTCCCGGGAGTCTGGCTTCTCCTTGAGACCAGCCCTTTTTTCTTCTCGCTCTGTGGGAGGTACACTATGACCAAGGGGTCATGTGTGGAGGCTCCCTAGTCACACTACCCACATTTGTTTTGTTTTTTTAAACAATTTTTTTTTTAACGTTTATTTATTTTTGAGACAGAGAGAGACAGAGCATGAACAGGGAGGGGAGGGGCAGAGAGAGAGGGAGACACAGAATCTGAAACAGGCTCCAGGCTCTGAGCTGTCAGCACAGAGCCCGACGCGGGGCTCGAACTCACGGACCGTGAGATCATGACCTGAGCCGAAGTCAGACGCTTAACCAACCGAGCCACCCAGGCGCCCCACGCTACCCACATTTGAACCCGCAGGCCTATCACTTGCTACCTGGGTAACCTTGTGCAAGTTGACTTGCCTATGCCTTTGTTTAATCATCTATAAAATAGGCAGATAGCAGTACCTGACTCACAGGGTGGTGCAAACACACTCGGAACGTTGGGTAGACACACTTGGAACGGCGCCTCTTTGTCAGAAACACCCCTCCCCCTGCCCCCCACATCTTACCCCGTTCCCTGAGTAACCTCACGGCAATTCACCGTATGTGGACGATCACCAGATTTCTTTTCAAGTCCTCGCCTCGTTCATAAGCACCGAGAACCAGCTTCCCAAGAGCCTTCCATTTGCAACACGTGGATGTAGAAACTCGCATTCAGTTCGGCGTCTAATACTAAATTTTATGTTTCCTCCCGCAGGGCCCCTTGTTCCTCATCCCGAGCCTTGATTTAGCTAATGGCAAATTCATTCATGCATCATTTGAAATTATCTTTGCTCTCTTCCTCATTGGTTGCCATTTCTACAACAGCTACTCAGCTCTCCCTGGGAATGTCTCCTCCCTCTCTTCTGCTGTCGTTCAAGTTCTGTCACTCTGGACGACTTCCATGGCTTCCCAACTAGGCTCTGTGCCTTAGACCTCTCCTCTCCAGTTCATTCTCCACGTAGTTGCCAGAACATGTGTAAATTGCGCCACCCCGTGCTTTATACTGTCCACATCACTCCCAGGGCTAATGACGTAAGTCAAAAGTGTTTTGGTTTTTTGTTTGTTTCTTAACCTGGAGAAATGCTATTCATCCTTCAACGTCACTTCTTTGGTGAAAACTCCCAAAGTACTAGGCATGACTGATCCTTCTTCTACCCTGCTTCTGTAACACTTTGAACATATTTCTTATTATATTTGCCATACAGTATTACAATTTGTTCCTTATATGGGTTTCTCTGCCTCTCAGGAGACTGTGGGTTTCTTAGGACAGGGAGCCTGATTCATTTGTGTATTATTATTGCACAGCACAGCGTCTGGCACATTATAAATGATCGATACAAGTTTGTGGCATTGTCTTAAGTTTATACCACCACTTTCTCCTTCTCCGCTTCGGGCAAATAAGCGAGGCATTATGAGTAACTTCAAAATGTCAGACTCTGGACAGTTGGCATTACAAGTATCCAGAAAGCTTCTTAAAAAACATGGATTTACAGGGGCGCCTGGGTGGCTCAGTTGGTTAAGCGTCTGACTTTGGCTCAGGTCATGATCTTGTGGTCCGTGAGTTCGAGCCCCGCGTCGGGCTCTGTGCTGACAGCTCGGAGCCTGGAGCCTGCTTCGGATTCTGTGTCTCCCTCTCTCTCTGACCCTCCCCCGTTTATGCTCTGTCTCTCTCTGTCTCAAAAATAAATAAACATTAAAAAAATTAAAAAAAAAAAAACAAAAAAACATGGATTTACCAACAACAACAAAACCAGACTCTTCAATACAGAGAACGAAATAGTGGTTGCCAGAAGGGAGGCGGAGGCGGAACAGGTGAAATATATAAGGGGATTAAGAGTACACTTATCGTGAGGACCACTGAGTAACGTATACAATTGCTGAATCATTATCTTGTGTGCCTGAAACTAATATAACATCGTTAAATTGTACTTGAATTAAAATCTCTGCGGAAAATGAAAAAATAAAACACACGGGTTTATTACTTCTGCACCTAAAGATCCCAAGGGACTTGGGTTGGGTTTAGGAATTGGTTTAGTCGCTGGCTTTTGTTTGAAAACTTCTCAGTTGTTTCTGACACATCGCCGAGTTTGGAAACCACCGCTAAAGCTACGCTTTAAGCACCAAGACAACTGTCCTTAGATCATTTATTCTCCCGTGCGACCTTGGCAAGTTACTTAACTGAAATTTTCTCAGGGCGTAGCTTCAATAGTACCACTTCCTGGGAATGTTGCGAGGGGTGAATGAGTTAATTTCTAGAAAGAGCCTCACACGGTGCTTGGAACGTATTAAGTACAATGTAGATGTTGGCTTTTAGTCACATTAATTAGAGACCATCCAGTTCAACCTTCTCCTTTTAAATATGAAGAAACCAGGGCCCATCATGCACTATAGAATTCATGCTTTTTTAGTTCCTGCTTTACTCTCAATTTAAAAAAAAAAAAATTTTTTTTAACGTTTAGTTTTGAGAGCGAGAGAAGAGCATGAGTCAGGGAGGGATGACCTCATGAACCGAGACACCATGACCTGAGCTGAAGTCCGATGCTTAACGGACTGAGCCACCCAGGGGCCCCTATCTGCCCCGTATTTTTATTTTATTTTATTTTATTTTTATTTAAAAAAAATTTTTTTTAACGTTTATTTATTTTTGAGACAGAGAGAGACAGAGCATGAACGGGGGAGGGTCATTAAGAGGGAGACACAGAATCCGAAACAGGATCCAGGCTCCGAGCTGTCAGCACAGAGCCCTACGCGGGGCTCGAACTCACGGATCGCGAGATCGTGACCCGAGCCGAAGTCGGCCGCTCAACCGACTGAGCCACCCAGGTGCCCCTGCCCCGTATTTTTAAAGGCATCAATCCAAAACAAAACCAATGTAATGCTAACCTCCCCATCCGTTAAAATGTCCTCAAGGTCAATGAACGGCTAAATATGGTAACAGAATGGGGCCATAAGAGTAGACTTATCGTGTAAATGGTGATAAAATGGATCATAACACTTTATGAGATTATCTTACGAAATCTGAAATTTTCAAGTAGCCTCTGCTGCTTTTGTTTGTAAAAATGTGGAGGGAACGAGTGGGTTAACCCAGTCTCGTCCCAGAGGGAGCCAAGAGGGGTGCAGAGCAGGAAGAGCGGGGGAGGTCTTCTCCATTTAGCCAGCTCACACAGTGGAATCCAGGGTGTGCTCTGTAAGGGGCCGACACTAAGATGTAAACTCTTACTTTGTTTCATCCTTGTAGCCCTGCCACCCAGAACAATACCTGACCCTAGTAGATGCACAATAAATGCTTAATGAGTGCATAAATCATTCAGATTATTTGAGGAGAGGTAGCCTACCCAAGGAACTGGGCAGGTGATCTGATTTCAAGGTACCATAGACCATACGTCAGGCTAGAACAGCATAAACGAGGTTCGTCTCCTTCATACCCCCGGGAGATCTTCATTTGTCCATAGATTAAAATGACTTGTGGGGGCGCCTGGGTGGCTCAGTCGGTTGAGCGGCCGACTTCGGCTCGGGTCACGATCTTGCGGTCCGTGAGTTCGAGCCCCGCGTAGGGCTCTGTGCTGACAGCTCGGAGCCTGGAGCCTGTTTCAGATTCT